>NW_024412655.1:999769-1022758 GCF_014898765.1 Herpailurus yagouaroundi | reverse complement strand
GAGCGCGGCCCGAGGCGGGGCGGGGCCGGGCGCGATGCCGTGGTTCCCGGTGAAGAAGATCCGCAAACAGATCAAGCTGCTGCTGCTGCTGGTGCTGGTCACCTGCGCCGCGTGGCTCACGTACGTGCACCTGAGCCTGGTGCGCCAGGGCCGCGCGCTGCGCCAGCGCCTGGGCTACGGGCGAGGTACGGGGGCGCGTCCGGGGGCGGGGGGCGGGGGCACCCCGAGGAGCGCTGGGGGGGGGCCGGGCCTCCGCACCGCGCCCGGAGACCCCCGGCCGCCCGCCCTTCCCGGCTCTGCGGTATTTGGGCAGGGGGCGCGGTTCGGCCGGGCCCGGAGCCCGATGACGTCAGCAGTGACGCCCGCGACCCTCTTGGGGAGCGTCCCCGAACCTGGGCCGACTCCGGGATGTGACCTGGAGCCAGCAGTGACGGGGTGAACAGCGGGCTCTCAGGGAGATCGCCCGCAGGCCCTGCAGGCTGGGCTTTTCAGGAAGGCCTCGCACCCCCACCGCTTGTCTCCTCAGTTTACCCGTCTGCTGGGGGAGAGAGGAGGGAGGGGTCCAGCCTCCCCTCGGGGTGGGGGTCGGGGAGGGTTTGGAGGGAGCTGACTGGTGCAGTTGGAAGGCTTCCTGAGGGGTGCCCTAACTAACCCTGTGACGAGGGGCAGGCTTTTGTGGTGGGGGTGGGGGTGGGGAAGCACAGTGATGGGGGTCCAGCCTGGGGACCCCTGAACTGCCTGGAGTAAACTTTCCCAGGCTCCTCCAGCTCACACTCCGGTGAAGACAATAAACCCACAAAGCAAATCAGTTCCTGGTGAGTGTGGTGCGAAAGAGCCAGGGCAGGGGGGTCTGGATGGCCCCTTGAAGGTGGTGCTGCCCGCCCACGACATCTGGGGGGAGAGTGTGCCTGGCAGGAGGGATGAGCCTGTGACAACCTGGTGGGAAGGGGAGAAGCAGGGAGCCTGGAACCTGGGGAAGGGGGAGGGCATGGGAGAGAGGGAAGCACCTCAGGGCACGAGTAACACTCCCCCCCACCCCCCCCACCCCACCTTAAACCTCCCAGCAGAGGCCGGAGCAGAAGCCTCCTCTGCCCAGGCAGGGAAGCTCCCAGCCGGGCTGCCCCTACCCCTTCTTAGGAAGTGTGGTGCTGGGTGCCCTTAGGGTGAGAGGTCAGGGGTGTGGGTCCCGCTTCCTCACCCTCTTCCTAACAGTGACTTTGGCCCACGGCACCCAGGGCCACTCCACTGAGGGCCTCCCTGCTCGGTTCCCTTCTGCCTCCTTTCCATGTGCCTGGACACCTGGCTCCACAGACCTCCCAGGCCAGGGGTGTGGAGCTTGTCCCAACCCCCCAGAGTCTACACCCCTCACAGCCACCACACCCATGAGGGGTCCCCAGCACAGCTCAGTCCCTAAAAGAAGCCCCCCTCCCCCAGCTATCAGCAAATAAGGCAGGATCCCAGATCGTGACCCAGTGACACAGAAGAAAACCCACCCCCCTTCCCCAGCCACCTCTGTGGCTTTCTGAGTAACCGCAGTCTTCACCAACTGACTTCCTGAGTAGCTGGGGAGTCTAGCTCAGCAACTGGGAGGGAGTAGAAGTGTGGGAACCCCATTTCTGAGGGCCTCTCTGCTCTCAGCTGGACCAGCAGACTGCCCTTACGACTCCTGGGTGAGCAGGAGCTGTTCAGCGTCCTGGAAGGTCAAACTCTCATGGGGCACCTTCCAGGAAAGCCCCAGCCCATGGGTCCTGGCTCTGGGCTGCAGCCTCTTCGTCCAGCCACCTGGGCTCCCACCAGGGTAAGGCTTGTGAGAAGCGGAGCAGCTGGACACGCCCGAGGACTTTTTGACTGTTGGGTCAGTGCTGTCTTCACTTCCAACCGGGCAGGCAGCACTGGAGCGGGACAGGGGGGTCTACCTTCCTGGTATCCTGCAGGATACCCATGTGGCAGGAGCCCTCTGGGGATCTCACTGTGCTGGACAGTGGTGGAAGCCTGGGCTGGGACCCCACCACAGAAGGCTCCTGGTACCCATGGACTTAGCTTGGTGGGCAGGGAGCATAGGGCCAGGCTGGGGGGATTTGGCCAGGAGCCTCTTAGGGGCTCACCTCCCAGCTGGACGGAGGACAGTGGGGGAGGAACCCAGAAGAAGGAGCAGGTGGGCAAGTACCACAGGGGTCCTACAGGCAGGAGACTAAGGTCAGCTCCCCTCCCCCGGAGAAGGGACTCAGGCCAATTGTGTCCACACAGGAATCTGTGGGTCTGGATTGAAGGATGGGCATGAATGTCGAAATTCCGGCTTGCCCTGGAGCAGAGGGGGTGCTCCTGGATTGGGTATCCCTGGCTGGGAGCATGGGGCTGGGGGCAGAGGTGGGATATAATAAAGCCTCCCAGAAGAGCCTTGAGTCCCAAGGTGTGGCACACCCCTCCCCCCCAGAGGACAGGGTGGGATGTTCAGGTCCACAGCTTAGGCAAGAAGCCTGGGAATTTGAGGGAGTTAGGGGCATGGGGATGGTCGGCCCTAGGATAGGGGTTGTTTATAAGGGTGCCAAGCTCTGGAGAGAGCCACAGACAGACCTAGGAGGGGTTCCTCAGGGTCACAGTCGCTGGAGCCATGTTGGCCCCCAGCCCCCCCAGCAGCCAGACCAGCATGTCTGTTCCTCTTCTGTCCAGGCTGGTGCCAGGACTCCTCTGGTCCCGAACCCCTCTTAAGGCCAGCAGGTGGCACATGTGCTGTGAGCAGGGGCTGGCTTAGCCTGAAGACAAAAGCACCAGCTTTCCAATAACAAGCGCTAGCACTGACCCTTAGCACGCAGTTCTGATGAGGGAGGGAGACGCGGAACCCTCAGGACGAGGGAAAAGTGCTGAGGGCGCAGCGCAGTAGTCCTGGGGGCCTTCCCGGAGGCAGAGCCGTGGTGAGGATGGCCAGATAAGTGTGTACGTATATGCATTAGCACGTGCACACACATGACTCTGCTCCCTGGCACCAGTCAGGGGGCTAGGAAAAGCCAGGTAGAGGGCTTGAGAGGGGGCTGCCCACCCCAGAGGCGGAATGTGGAGGAAGGACCCAGAGAGCAGTTGCACAGCCACAGGTGGGGCCCTGGGCAGCACGGGGAGCAGACTGAAGTGCGAAGGCTTCAGCAGGAGACACTGCTGTCCCCACCTGACCCCCAGCAGCAGGGGCCGCCTCGGAGCGAGCCTGGGCCCCAGTCATGCCCCACGTGCCGCCCACAGATGGTGAGAAGCTGAGCGGTGTGACGGAGGGCAGGGGCGTCCGGGCTGCGCTGTCCACACAGAGGGCGGAGGACTCCAGCGAGAGTCGGGAGGAGGAGCAGGTGGTGAGCAGGGCTGTGGGAAAGAACACGTGTGTGCGGCACACGCACACATCCCTGAGGCCACTAGCGTGCCCGTGGCCTCGGGACCCGTGGGCTGGGTGGATGGAGGACGCGGGTGCAGGCACGGAGCACAGCCCAGCCTGCAGTTCACGTCCGGCGGGCATGGGTGTGCACGAGCGTGCTGGCCAGTGCCTGCCTGGGCAGGTGTGGTGAGGGTCCCCTGGGTGTGTGTGGTTGGGGTACCATGGGTTCGGGATTTTACGGCTGGATGTGTGCAGGAGAGTCCTCGTGAGGTGTGTCCCGGTGTGTGTGTGGGGTGGGGGGGTGACCCCTCCCTGTCTTCCCATTGCTCTTGACCCTGGTGCCTTTTCTGTCCCGTAGCCGGAAGGACGGGACCCAAACATGCTGTTTCCTGTGGGGGCTGGAAAGCCACCCCCTCTGAACCTCACCCATCAGGTTCCCCCGTGGTGGGAAGAGGTGAGCTCTGCTTGGCTTGTGATGAGCTTCAGGGGAGGGCGGGGGGGGGGGGTGCTGTGCAGAAGGTAAGGCCCACCTCCCGCCCCCCAGTACAAGGGGCAGGTGAACCTGCATGTGTTTGAGGACTGGTGCGGAGGCGCCGTGGGCCACCTGAGGAGGAACTTGCACTTCCCGCTGTTTCCACACGTGAGTGCCAGTGGTAGGGAGCTGGCAGGGGGTGGGGGGCAGGGCAGGACAGGGAAAGGCTTTGACGTCAGAGGCCGCTGTCCCCCCAGACTCGCACCACCGTGAAGAAGTTGGCTGTGTCCCCCAAGTGGAAGAACTACGGACTACGGATTTTCGGCTTCATCCACCCGGCGAGAGATGGTGCGGGGGTGGGGATGTGCCAGGGAGGGGGCAGCAGGAAGGGCCCCACACCACCCCCCCTGAGCCCCTGTCCTGTGGCCTAGGAGACGTCCAGTTCTCTGTGGCTTCGGATGACAACTCTGAGTTCTGGCTGAGCCCAAACGAGAGCCCGGCGGGTGCCCAGCTGGTGGCCTTTGTGGGCAAGGTACCCTTAACCCCACAGCCCTCCCGCCCCAGCCCCTCCACCCACACCCCTATCTGTCTTCACTGGGCCTCCTCCGCCTCCGTCACCTGTCTCCTCCAGCTTCTGAGGGACGGGGACTGGATGAGGCTGGTGCCCCCAAGGAGAGGGTGAACCCCCCCACCCTTCTGTATCGCTTCCCAGACTGGCTCAGAGTGGACAGCACCTGGGGAATTCACCAAGTTCAGCTCGCAGGTGTCCAAGCCCAAGCGGTGAGTGACTGGGAGCGGGTGTGCGCCGGGGTGTATTGGGGGGCGGGGGGGGGGAACATGCACCAGCACACAGGAAACCACTGCACCTGTACTGTCGTGGCCACACTGCCATCGCCCCGAGGGACCACCCCTGAGCACCCCCCACCTTTTCTGGGGTTTCTGTTTGGGGCTCCGGGAGCATGGTAGGAGCATGTCCCCCTGACCGCTTATGTCCCCAGGCTCATGGCCTCCCGGAGGTACTACTTTGAGCTGCTGCACAAGCAGGACGACCGAGGCTCAGACCACGTGGAAGTGGGCGTGAGTGTGGCCTGCCATCCGTGGGCTTCTGGAGAATCCACGTCCCTTCCCCTGCTCTCTCTGCTCCCAACACTCCCTGCAGGACAATGGTGTGGGTCCTGCCCCCTCACCCCAGGAGTTCCCATCTAGTTAGCAAAGCAGATACTCAGGGACGGGGGCGTCCAAGATCAACTCTGCCCAGGGAGGCTTCATGGAGAAGTGGTGCTTGAGTAGAGTCTTGAGAGATGAGACATTCGTAGGGAGATCCAGTGAGGAGAGAATTGGGGTGCCTCAGGTGAACTCCAGATCTCAAGAACAGCAGAGGAACAGCAGAGTTCTTCCAGAACTCCAGAGGATCCAGTGGCCAGGCAGGGCCTGCAACGCGAACCCTGGACAGCCCAAAGCAATTGGACTTGCACTTCAGGAAAAACCCTTTGGCCACTGCTGCAGAGAGCCTGGGCGGGGGCGGATCTTTTAGACATGGTCCCTGAAGCAGGGAGGTGGGGACTGAGCCTGGCTAGGGGAGATGGGGCATTTATCAACGTTTATTTATTTTTGGGGACAGAGAGAGACAGAGCATGAACGGGGGAGGGGCAGAGAGAGAGGGAGACACAGAATCGGAAACAGGCTCCAGGCTCCGAGCCATCAGCCCAGAGCCCGACGCGGGGCTCGAACTCACGGACCGCGAGATCGTGACCTGGCTGAAGTCGGACGCCTAACCGACTGCGCCACCCAGGCGCCGAGATGGGGCATTTATCGACTGTGTGTGCTAGGCATCAACCCAGCTCAGCTGGCAGGGAGTCCAGGCTGGAAACGCAGGCTTGGGGTGATCTTGTGGAAGCCAAGGGGGTGCCAAGAAGACCCAGAATGAGCTAGGAAGGGAGAGGGCCTGGAACAGCTCCCAGGAACCCCAACTTGAGGGAGGGAGGAACCGAGTCTGCAAAGGAGGAGACTGAGAAGGAGCTGCCACAGGAATGGGGAAACAGGGAGGGTGAGGTCCAGTGAGGTGAGGGGTAGGGGCCTCTAGAAGGCTAGCTGTGACCGCCAGGAAGGCGATGGCTGCAGCATGGGGAAGGAGGCGGTGGCAAAGCCATAACCAGCGGGCAAGGAAGTGCTCAGGGTGTCAGGAAAGGCCTGGAGGGAGCATGGGAGGGGGGTGTCCCATCCACCAAGAACCCCTCTGCCATCCAACCTCCAAGCTTCCTGTGCTCTCGAAGGGGCTGTCCCCACCTGCTCCCCGTGCCCACGTTCAGAAAAGACCCATTCCTCTCCAGCTCCAGGACCACAGAGCTCTGGTCCTGACCGCTCTCTCCCTTCCCTAGTGGCGAGCCTTCCTGCCAGGCCTGAAGTTTGAGGTCATAGGCTCTGCTCACATCTCCCTGTACACAGGTGTGGAGCCCAGTGCCTCTTTGGGGAGCGGGGGTGGGCTCCTGATCTGCGGTCTCTTTGGGGTGGTCTCTGGATGTGGGTGGGGAGGGGTGAGGAGTGGTCCTTGGGTACTCCTGAGGACCCCACACATTCCTCTGTCCCCAGATGAATCGTCCCTGAAGATGGACCACGTGGCCCATGTCCCCCAGTCTCCAGCCAGCCACGTGGGGGGGCGCCTGCCACAGGAGGAGCCCAGAGCTGACATGCTGCGCCCAGACCCCCGAGACACCTTCTTCCTCAGTGAGAGGGGACCGTGGAGGGGGGGAGGGGGGGGCAGGGATACCCAGCCTGCCGCTCTGTGACCACTCCTCCCACAGCACCTCGGGTGGAGCCTTCCAGTCTGGAGAACGTGCTGGAGCCCTGCGCCTACGCCCCCACCTATGTTGTCAAGGACTTTCCAATCGCGAGATACCAGGGGCTGCAGTTTGTAAGTGCCCCTCACCAAGACCTTCCCTGAGGCCCCGGCCTCCCGCCCAGGGTCCCCTGAGCCCTCTGCCCCGCCCACAGGTGTACCTGTCCTTTGTCTACCCCAATGACCACACGCGCCTCACGCACATGGAGACGGAAAACAAGTGCTTCTACCGAGAGTCGCCGCTGTACTTGGAGAGGTGGGCGGGGCAGGCAAGGGATGGGGCGGGGGGCAGCGGCAGGTAGGGGGGGGGTCCTCTCTGATGCCCCTCACCGCCCCAGGTTTGGGTTCTATAAATACATGAAGATGGACAGGGAGGAGGGAGAGGAAGATGAGGAGGAAGAGGTGCAGCGCCGAGCCTTCCTCTTTCTCAACCCGGATGGTGAGTACCGCCCCCCGCGCGCGCGCCCCCCAGCGTGTGCCCACCTGGGCGTGGAGTGCGCCCCCCCCAGCCTGTGCCCACCTGGGCTGCTTCCCGCAGACTTCCTGGACGATGAGGAAGAGGGGGAGCTGCTAGACAGCCTGGAGCCCACGGAGGCGTCCCCCCTGCAGAGCCGCCGCCACCTCCCCCTGCCCGCGGCCCCCACAGCGCCCGGAGCCACGCCCGCCCCGCCGGTGCCTCCCAGCCCCGGAGACCTGCCCACCACCCGGCGCTCCCGGGCGCTGAGCTGGGCCGACCGGGCCGCGCGCCCCCTGCCCCTCTTCTTGGGCCGCGCCCTGCGCCCCCGAGCTGCGGCTCAGCAGCAGCCCCCGAAGGTGTATGTGACGCGGGTGCGGCCGGGACTGCGGGCGCCTCTCGGCCCACGCGGCCCACCCTGGCCGCCCTTCCCCGGAGTCTTCCTCCGCCCCAGACCTCTTCCCCGGGTGCAGCTGCGGGCGCCCCCACGGCCGCCGCGGTCTCGAGGCCGCAGGACCGGTGGTTCCCCGGGCGCAGAGCTGAGGCCCCCGGCCCGGGCGCAGGCCACCCAGGGGAGCCTGGAGGGCCAGCCGCGCTTGCTGGGACTCCCAGCTCCGACCGCGGCCGCGAACCTGTCGTCGGAAGCTCAGCCCGTGACCTCCTTCCTGAGCTTGTCCCAAGTGTCCAGGGCGCAGCTGCCTGCAGCGGGCGATGAGGAGGAGGCAGACGATGACGACGACGGGGCGCGGGGCGAAGATGAGGACAGCGAGGAGGCCGCGGGAGCCCCCCGAGGCCGCTGGCGCGAGGACGCCATTGACTGGCAGCGCACGTTCAGCGTGGGCGCCGTGGATTTCGAGCAGCTACGCTCTGACTGGAACGACCTGCGCTGCAACGTGTCGGGAAACCTGCAGCTGCCCGAGGCCGAGGCCGTGGACGTGGTGGCCCAGTACATGGAGCGGCTCAACGCGCGCCACGGCGGGTGCGTCCGGAGTGTGCGCGTGGGAGGGGAGGCCCTAGAGGACGTGCGCCTGGGAAGGGGAGCACCTGGGGGTTGGTGAATGTTGGGGGGAGGGCATATGGGAGGGGAGGCTCTGGAGGGGGTGCCTGTGAAGGGGAAGCCCTGGGAGGTGCGTGTGGGAGGGGAGGCCCTGGGAGGATGTGCGCCGGGGAAGGGGAGGCCCTGGAGGGGTGAGTGTGGGAGGGGAGGCCCTGGGGAATGCGTATAGGAGGAGAGGAGAGGGGAAGGGGGCGTTCCTGGGAAGGAGAGGACCTGGGGGGTGAGTATGGGAGGGTCGGGGGGTCATGTAGGAGGGGAGGCCCTGGAGGAGGTGAGTGTGGGAGGGGAGGCCCTGGGGGGGGGGGGGGGGGGGGGGAGGGAGGCCCTGGGAAGTGTGTGCCTGGGAAGGGGAAGTCCTGGCCTCTGTGGAACCTTCAGACCTTCCCAGGGTTTAACAGGGTGCTGGTCTGGGCATGGCACACGGACCTCCAAGGGAAGAGCTGTCTCTCCCTGTCTCTTCCCTGTCTCTTCCCTGTCTCCTGGGGCTTCTTAGTGTCCAGGGTCCCTGTTCAGTGTTAGAAGCCTCACCTCCTCACAGGCACCCAGGGTGGGCTCCCTTGTCCTGAACCTCCAAACCCACCCTGTCACCTTGGGCCTGAACCCAAGAATGAATCTGAACCAGCCAGGGCTCTCTTCCAAGTAGAGACCCAAAGGTCAGGCTGAGAGTCCCTGGACCCCTCCTCGCCTTCTGGTACAGGGCTCCTGGGTCTTCCCAGAGGGTCTTTCTCCAGCTCAGGGGAACGCAGGGCTCCTGCCCCATTGCTGCCTCTGATCCCCGCCCCCACCCCCCAGGAATCCAGGCCTGTCACCACCCCCATATGTAGGCTAGCGGGGCAGAGAATGGGAGGCCCCGAAGTTGGCCCCAAAGGAGACACTGGTGGGTTCTGTGAGCCTTAAAAGAGGAGTAGAACCAGTACAGACAGCACTGGTAGGCAAAGGCACTGGGGCAGGAGGCCAGGGGCCCGGTGTGCAGAGGACGGAGAAGGGGCCATCGTGGGCCTCGAGCAACCTGCTCAGGACTCCCTTTTTCTTGCAGACCGTACCAGGTTTCGAGCAAGACAGGGGCCGACCTGTTGGGGTTGCAGACAGGCCTGTTGCTGCCTTGGAGGGGAGTGGACAGGATGGGAAGCCCACAGGGGCCATGACTGCCTGGCTTGTGCCAGGGCAGCGATGAGATGCTGTGGGAAGGGCAGGGATTTGATTCTAGGTGGCTGAGTTCTTGGCTCAAAGCTTCGTGAGAGTAGGGTGTGGGTGGGCCTAAGGACTGAGAGTTCAGAAAGACCCAGAGTGTTTGGGGCAGAAAGTCCCTGACGCTTGGGGAGAGCACAGTGGGAATGGCGGGGTTTGCAGGGAGGAGTGGGGACTCCTTGGGGGTCACACAGGTAGGCTCCCATGGTCAGGGGGCTGCAAAGGGAGGACATTTGGAGAAAGGAAAAAGCCACTTTAGTCAAGGGCAGGGTCCTGTTTTCCCAGGATGAGAAGCCTCTGCTTGGTAACAGAGTGGAGGACGAAGGCGCTCAGCAGGGCCAGAAGGAGGGAAGGGGCACAAGAGGCTCAGGGTAGGCCCAGTGGCATCTTCCCCCGGGTCAGGATAGCCCCGGGGCTGGTGCCAGGAGAGGCAAAAGGGAGGCTTATCTGAGGAGCCTCGGAAAGAGCCGGGGAGGATTGGGGCAAGCTTGCAGATTGGATACCCCAGAAAAAAAGAGCCAGTGCGGGAGGAAGCCGGCTCACTCAGCACGAGGGGACGCTGAAGGCAAGCTCGAGTCGGCTTAAGGCCCTAGAATGTCAGTGTAAGACCAGCGAACCTCGTCCTGTGGACAGTGGGTGGCGCCGTCATAAAGGTCACTGTGGATGCGTGAGCGGTGACACGGAGACCACAGAGGAGGCTGCCCTAGGGAGGGGAGGCACGAAACGGGCGCCCGCCCTCTCGGAGCTCCCCGGCAGGACGCGGCGTGGTCGGGGTATGGCAGCCTGGGACACGAGGGAACTCACGGCAGCTGCCCCAGCCCGTCTTCTGAGTGGCCGCCTGGTTTTCTGGGGCTGGGGGCGACCCGCAGGGACACTCGGGGGGGGGGGGGGGGGGGAAGGGGGGCAGGGAAGAGGGAGGGCCGCAAGCTCGGAGCCCAAGCGTGCCGACCCAGCCCCCGCTTCCCAGGCGCTACGCGCTTCTGCGCATCGTGAACGTGGAGAAGCGCCGGGACTCCGCGCGCGGAAGCCGCTTCCTGCTGGAGTTGGAGCTGCAGGAGCGCGGGGGCGGCCGCCTGCGCCTGTCAGAGTACGTCTTCCTGCGACTGCCCGGAGCCCACGCGGGAGGCGCCGACGCCGACGGAGAGAGCCCGGAGCCCGCTCCCGCCGCCCCCACGCGCCCCGACGGCCGCCCCGAGCTCTGCCGGCCGCTGCGCCTGGCCTGGCGCCAGGATGTGATGGTACACTTCATCGTGCCAGGTGCGCGGGACCGCCTCGGGCCCGGGCACCTGGGACGTGGGCTGGGCTTCCCCGAGCCCGCGCGGCCAGTGGGAGCGCCGCTGGCCGTGCACCGGCTCCCGCGGAGTCAGGTCGGGGTGGGCTCAGCGGCACCACCTTCCTCCAGTGAAGAACCAGGCGCGCTGGGTGGCCCAGTTCCTGGCGGACATGGCCGCGCTGCACGCCCGCACGGGGGACTCGCACTTCAGCATCACCCTGGTGGACTTTGAGAGCGAGGACATGGACGTCGAGCAGGCGCTGCGCTCTGCCCGGCTGCCCCGGTAACAGCGCCCCCGCCCGGGACGGCCGAGCGCGTCTTGCCTCCCCCGCCCCTTCCGGGACGCGGGTCTTCTAGCCCCGGCCCGCCGGGGTCAGGGCCTGTGACCTCCTGCCCCCGCTCTCCTCCCCACCTCCCCCAGGTACCAGTACTTGAGGCGAACTGGAAACTTTGAGCGCTCGGCGGGCTTGCAGGCTGGAGTGGACGCAGTGGAGGTGCGTGGGAGGGTTGGGAGAGCAGGGAGAGCCCGTCCGGACCACCAAGGAAGGAAGTCGCTGGGGGAGCGGAGGGGCGTGCTCAGGCCTCCCCGTGACCTCGGCCTCCAGGATGCCAGCAGCATCGTTTTCCTCTGTGATCTGCACATCCACTTCCCGCCCAACATCCTGGACGGCATCCGCAAACACTGCGTGGAGGGCAAACTGGCCTTTGCGCCCGTGGTCATGCGCCTGGGCTGTGGGAGCTCGCCGGGGGACCCGCACGGTAATGCCCTGGATGCCCCCCCATGCCCCAATAACACTGGGAGTTCCACCAACGGCAGGGTGAGGCCCAGGCCCCTGGGGGCCTCTCCAAACCCTGGAGGTGGAGCTGGGGATCCATCAATGCCCCGCCTATTGCCTAGGACCCCAGAGCCTCCAGTGTCATGCCTGGGAACCTCCTCCAGCACCCCAGTCGTGTGCAGGGCCACAGGTTATGACCCCACACAGAAGAGGGACTCTTGACACCCCTCTGAGGATGGGACCCTGCAGCAGACCCCCTCCGGAGGCTGGGGAGGAAGGCTTGCAGGTTCTGGTGTCTGAAGGGCACCTTCCTACCCAGGTTACTGGGAGGTGAATGGCTTCGGCCTCTTCGGGATCTACAAGTCAGACTTCGACCGCGTCGGGGGCATGAACACTGAGGAGTTCCGGGACCAGTGGGGGGGCGAGGACTGGGAGCTCCTGGACAGGTGACTGCCCCCCATCTCGGGGACTGAGGATACCTCCTCTGAGCGGGGAGGGTACCCCAGGGTCCTCACGTGCTGCAGGGACTTCCGCTTCGTATCCCAGGATCTGTGACCCCACCCCACCCCACCCCACACCTCTTCCTAGCTCTAGGGTTCTGCAGACTCGGGAACAGCCTTGCAACAAATTGTGTCCCCAGATCCTGTAGGCCCAGTGGTGGCCCTGAGTCCCCATCTCCCACTGGGGTCCCACAGTAGTGGAAGGCCTGACACCCCTAGCCCTTGGGCCAGGGTCCTGAGCACTTCCATGCTGCCCTGCCCCCAGGCTCCGGAAGAGCCAGGGCAGCCACAACTATCCCCCTACCACCCAGATCCTATAGGCACCCCTCTCCAGGGTCCTGACACCCCCTTTCCACCCAGGGTCCTGCAGGCAGGGCTGGAGGTGGAGCGACTCCGAGTGCGGAATTTCTACCACCACTACCACTCCAAGCGGGGAATGTGGGGCGCACGTGGCCGGAAGGGCTCCCGCACCGAGGGATCCTGAAGACCAGGCAACCCCCTCCCGGCCCCTGGCCGCCGTCCCGTGGTGGGGGCTGGAGGCCGGGCCCTGAGCCTGGTCCCTGGGAACCCCGGCAAGGCTTATCGCAGGGGAATGGCCACCACCTGTGCCTGGCCCAGCGAGGCCACCGCCCCCTTTGTGCCCCTCCCCAGAGAGGCAGCCTTCACAGCTGGTTGGGGCCCGGGCTTGGTCTCCACACTCTGCGCGATGATTTCTGTGAAATTTTGCTGTAGCGATGACGTTGTTTTCAGGATTTCCGAGAGTTCTGTCTGTTCCGTTTTTTATTCAGAATGAAATGAAATATTTTTTTTAGTTCTGACTTGTCCTCTGCCTGGTTCTCTTGGGAGGGCAGAGATAAGCCTCAGTGACTGCCAGGAGCCCTGCCCTCACGGGCACTCTCTCTGCCCCTGAGGCCCCTTCCTGTCCCACAGCAGCGGCGGCTACCGACCCCACCCTCTCCCGAGACCACTCTCTTCCTGCCCTCTCCTCTTGACCTTCAGAGGTGGGACCTGGAGGTGAAAGGGCTTCGGGCCTCTTTCCTGCTGCTCGGTGCCCGTGGAGTCATGTGGCCACCAGTGACAGACACGGGGCAGGGCCTGCACAGCTTTGAGAAAAGAACGTTCGGTCATTTCACTCCTTTTGAAAACAGAACTTGGATGTTAGCCCTACCCGGTCTTCCTAGAAGGTCAAGGTGAACTCGGCACCCGTTCTGTGGCCACGTTGGGAGTGGCACTCAGGGCTGAGCTGCCAGAAGCAGGAAACCCAACTCAAGCTGGTTTACGCCATGATGGGGGTGGGGGGGGGGGGGGGCGTGATTCTTTTACTTCTGTTCGTGTCAGTGGAAGTTCAGGGTCAGGAGCACACTAGGAGAGTGCTGACCCAGAGGCTGGATGATGCTGTCGAGGCCCAGCCCCTCCCTGGGGGTCTCAGCTGTCTGAAGATGGGTCCCAGCGCTCTGCCTGGTACTAAGCAGCTGCCTATATGAGGTCCTTGTGGCTGCCGTGACAGATTTCCAGAAACACAGAATGTATGACCTCCATGTTCTGTAGGTCAGAAGCCCAAAAACAAGGTTTCTGTGGCCCGATCTGGAGGCTTTAAAAAAATTTTTTTAACATTTATTTATTTTTGAGACAGAGACAGCATGAACAGGGGAGGGTCAGAGAGAGGGAGACACAGAATCTGAAACAGGCTCCAGGCTCCGAGCTGTCAGCACAGAGCCCGATGCGGGGCTCAAACTCACGGACCGCGAGATCGTGACCTGAGCTGAAGTCGGCCGCTAACCGACTGAGCCACCCAGGCGCCCCTGGAGGCTTTAGAGATGAATCTGCCTTGTCCTGTCCCCACTTTTAGAGGCCACTTGAGTTCCTTGGCTCAGGGCTGCTGCTCATGTCAAAGCCAGCAGCTTCAGAGCCCTCCCTTCCTGTGTCTGTCACCTCTGCTTCCATCATCACATCTCTCTGGCCCTCCTGCCTCCCTCTTGTAAGGACATGTGTGGTTACGCTGCTCCCCTCCATTATTCCCGGATAATCTCCCCATCTCCACCAACATTCTTTACGTAATCACATCTGCAAAGTTCTTTTTGCCATGTCAGTTGACAGCCACAGGTTCCAGGGTTAGGGCCTGGATTCTTTGGGGCCATAGTTCTCTGTACCTCCTCACTGACATTCAGTGGGAAGGCAGTACATGCACCCAGCAGCCCAAATAACCCTTGTGAGATTGACCCAAGTTGTCTCCTTAGGTCATACCTCACCATGAACATGGGGCAGCAGGAAAGATTCCAATGAAAGAAGAACCAGATGGATACCACCATCTGGCCCTGAGAAGACTCTAGAAATGACCCTGCTGGAAGGGACATTGACCACTGCCACTGCTGACCAGGGTAGCCAGCAGATGTGTGTAGACACCAAGTCCCATGTAATAACGTGGGCCTCACAAGTCCTGCGGGTCCACGGAGCGCGAGTGCCTACAGGGCAGAGGACACCACCACGCTGCCACATACCTGCTCAGAAGCTACCAGATGCCTTTAGCTCACACTGCCCACTTCTCCCCAAGTATCTAGTTCAAGTATCTAGTGAGTGGGAATTTTCTGCACTCACAGATATTTCATAACAAGAAAAAAACGAGTGCTGGATTTAGAAATACATTCTCAGGGCGCCTGGGGGACTCAGTTAATCCCACTTCAGCTCAGGTCATGATCTTGCAGTTCATGAGTTCGAGCCCTGTGTCAGGCTCTGTGCTGAGGGTTCAGAGCCTGGAGCCCGTTTAGGATTCTGCGTCTCCCTCTCTCTCTCTGCCCCTCCCTGGTTCACACCCTGTCTCTCTCTTTCAAAAATAAATAAACATTAAAAAAAGGAATACATCCTCTAAAGGGCAGGGGGCATGCAAGCAACAGGCAGATGAAGCCTCACACCAAAAAAAAAAAAAAATTACTTCCAGAAGCAGAAAAAATCTCAAAATCACATATAATCTGGACTATACATAAACCATAATTTATTAATCCATTTTAACAACTGTTCATTGAACACCGACTGTGTTAGGTGCTGAGGAAAGGTGAACAAAAGAGACAAGAGTCTGTCCTTGTAGAACTTGGCAGATGAGAGACAGAATAAGAAAACGTCTAGCATATTAGATGGTGGCAACTGTTGTGGAAAAAATTAAGCCAGGAAAGGGAATAGTAAGTTTGAGTGAGACTGCAGTTGTAAACAGTGGTCAGAAAAAGCAAGTCTGGGAAGGTGACATCCCAGAAAAGATCTGAAGGCTGTAAAGCTACCAAGGATGCCACTGGGGGTACAAGGGCTCAGAGGTGACACTTGAGGACTTTTTTTTTTTTTTTTTTTTTTAATTAGCAGTAAATGCCTCTCACCACTCCGTTTCAACAACATTGGAAGTACAGCTGACTTCCAGGTTAGGGGCAAAATCCCTGCACAGTCAAACATCTGTGCGTAACTTTTGACGCCCCCAAAAGTTAACTACTTACAGCCTACTGTTGACGGGCAGCCTTACCGATAACAACCAATTGACACATGTATTTTAAATATGTGTATTATATATTGTATTCTTGAAATAAGCTAGAAAAAATGTTATTAAGAGAATCATAAAGAAGAGAAAATACAGCACAGTACTGTATTTATTTTTTAAAAAATCCACCAATAAGTGGACCCGCACGGCACAAACCCATGTTGTTCAAGGGTCAACTGTACTAGCTAATGCAATAAGACAAGAAAAAGAAATAAAAAGTATACATAAGGGAAATAAAAGGGTTACATACATGAATGGCTTTGTTTGCTGATGATCATCTATGTAGAAAATCTAAAAGAATCAGCAAAAAAAAAAAAAAAAAAAAACAAAAAGAAAAAACCCTCCTGGAATTAATAAGCAATTGTAGCAATGTTGCAGGCTATAATAAGGTTAATACACAAAAGTCAATTGTTTTCCTATACACCAGCAATGAACAATTGGAATTTGAAATTTAAAAAAAAAATTTTTTTAACGTTTATTTATTTTTGAGACAGAGAGATAGAGCATGAATGGGGGAGGGTCAGAGAGAGGGAGACACAGAATCTGAAACAGGCTCCAGGCTCTGAGCTGTCAGCACGGAGCCCGACGCGGGGCTCGAACTCACGAACCGCGAGATCATGACCTGAGCCGAAGTCGGCCGCTTAACTGACTGAGCCACCCAGGCGCCCCTGGAATTTGAAATTTATAACACAATACCATTCACATTAATACCAAAAAAATTAGTTACTTCAGTTAAATCTAACAAAATATGCACGAGATCTATATGAGGAAAACTACAAGCCTGTAATGAACAAAATCAAAGAAAAATCAACTAAATGGAGAAATATCCGTGTTCATCAATAGGAAGACTCAATATTACCATGATGCCTGTTCTTTCCCAACTTGATCTGTAGATTCAATGCAATCCCACTTAAAACCATAGCAGGCTATTCTGTGGATATCAACAATTGATTCTAAAGTTTATACGAAGAGGCGAATGGCCCAGAATGGCCAACACAACACTGAAGGAGAAGAACAAACTTCGGTGGATGCCACCTGACTGAAAAGCTAGTGATCGAGACTGTGATGTTGATGGAAAGTAGACAAATAGGTGAATGGAACAGAACGGAGAGCTCAGAAACAGACCCACATAAACACGGTCCTTGACAAAGGAACAAAGACCGTTTCTTCAACGACATTGCTGGGCCAGCTGGACGTCCACGTGCAACAGACACAGACCTTAAACCTTCGCAAAGGTTAACTCGAAATGGATCCTAGGCCTTAATGTAAAACACGAATCTATAAAACCCTTAGAAGATAACATAGGAGAAAACCTGGATGACCTGGGGCATGATGATGACTTTTTAGACATGACACGAAAGGCATGGTCCATGAGAGTAGTAATTGGTAAGCAGGACTTCATGAACTTCCGTGAAAGACAGTATCGAGAGAATGAGGAGACAAGTCACAGCCAGGGAGGAAATATTTGCAAAAGACACATCTGATAAAGGACTGTTATCCAAAATACGGAAAGAACTCTTCAGACTCAATAATAACAAAATAAACAACAAAACAAAACATTTTTAAAATGTCTTTTTGTAGTTGTTTAATTATTTTTGAGGCAGAGAGAGACAGAGCGTGAGTGTGGGAGGGGCAAGGAGAGAGGGAGACACAGAATCTGAAGCAGGCTCCAGGCTCCGAGCTGTCAGCACAGAGCCCGATTCGGGGCTTGAACCCGCGAACGGTGAGATCATGACCTGGGCCGAAACCAGACGCTTAACTGACTGAGCCACCCAGGTACGCCAAAACAAAACATTTTTAAATAAACAGTAAAAAGTGGTCCAGAGACCTTGACAGGCACTTCACCAAAGAAGATACACGGATGGCAAGTGAGCACACGAATGGCCGCTGTGTGTCCTGCGTCATCAGGAAATGAAAATTAAAACGACGAGATCCTTCTACACACCTGTTAGAATGGCCCAAATCTGGAACACTGACAGCAAACGCTGACGAGGACATTGGGCACCAGGAACTCTGTCATTGCTGGTGGGAATACACACTGGTGTGGCCACCCTGGAAGACACTTGCCAGTTTCTCACACAGCTGAAAAGACCAGTGGTTATCAGGGGTTGTAAGGGTGGGGGAAGGGATGAGTAGGCCGAGGGTTTTAGGGCAGTGAAACCACTCTGGCTGACACAATGATGGGCACATGTCATTACGTATTTGTCCAAGCCCACAGAGTATGCACCACCAGTGTGGACTGTGGACTTTGGTGGTAATGATGTGTCCATGTAGGCTTGTGAGTCGTAACGAATGTATCACTCTGGGGGGGCATGCTGGGAAGGGGGGAGTCTTCCCCGGGGGGGGCGGGGAAATCGCCGTACCTTCCTCTTAATTTTGCTGTGAACCTAAAACTGCTCTAAAAAATTCAGTCTTCTTTAAAAATCAATGATAAAAACCAGGGACACAGAAGACAAGTCCAAGAAAAGTGCACAAAATGAAATGGAAAAGAACAGAGCTAAAAGCGATTTCTGAGGAGACAAGAGAAGAAAAGTATGTGAGTGATGTAGCAGGAGAAGACTTTTCTGAAATAAATACATGCCAGGATCAAAAGTTTGAACCAACTGATGCCAGAAATTTAGCCAATGCACAGGCACAGGTGGTCAGCGGGCTTCAGAGGTGAAGATCCCGGAGAACACGGCCCGGGTCGGGGCGGTTCGGGGCAGGGCGGGTCAGCGCCGGTTTCTCCTGCGGGGCAGGAGAGCTCCCGGGGAAAGCTGCACACATCTGGGTCACACCTGCCTTCCCCAGAAGAGCCCCAGGTGCCTAGAAGAGTTCAGGACACATCTGACCAACACACAAGGGACGGACGGACGGACGGACGGACGGACAGATGCGGGGGAACAGCTGGGTGGATGGGTGTGGAGATGCAGAGTGCCACCCCGCTCCCTGGGCCACCTGGCGCCCGTATCCTTCACCTACCTTCCACGCCAAAGGCGCAAGGCAAGAGGTGGGGGCACAGAGGATGCCAGGTCCCAAAGGTCCCAACCAGGGTCCCCGGGAATTAGACGCAGAGGGCAGCCTGCCCACAGGGCCAGGGGGTTGGTGGCCATCGCGCTAACCCAGGTGGGCTCTGTGGACGAAGCGGGCGCAGGCTGCATTTGGCGGGATCCCAGCCCGTGGAACGTTGGAAGCTTTGCGAGCGTGGGCACAGGCTCACAGACAGGAAGCCTGGGAGGCTGCGCCCGGGGTGGGGGGGGGGGTGCTGGAGCGGGAAGGAAACAAGATGTGAGCCTTGGCCCTCCCGCCGCCAGTGAGCTGCTGCGCCCTCCCCTCCAGCCGTCAGCTCCCGGCAGGTTCGCCGATCCACCCCCACCCTTGCGGGCTGTGTGGTCCCAGGCAATCCGCTTAACCGCTCTGTGCGCCAGCGCCCACATTTGTTGTCGATATTCTTTTGCGGCAAACTTTCCCCATCTTCTGCTCCCTAATAACCACTACTCCACACCCCGCTCCCGATGGTGGGGTAGGGCTGGGGTGCCCTCTGGGCCCCTCCTCCAGTTCCAGGTCACTGAAGCCAGCACTAGGGGGTCCTCCTTCCACCCCCTCCCTCCACTCTGGCACTGAGCCCTGGAGGCCTCCCCATCCCTTGCCCCCTGATTTTTGTCCCCCGCTCCTCTTCCAGAGGTTTTTCTAACAGCCGCCTGGGGGTCCCCACCTCCAGTCGACCACCTGGCACATCCCCTATGCCCAGTGCAATGGAGGAGTATAAATGCTAAGTCACCCCACTCAAGCTGCCACAGCCTTTCCTTCGAACTCCCCAGAGCAGAGTCCAGGCTCCCCCCAGGAGCTGCCCACCTCCCAAGTGAGAGCCTAACTTACTCCCCCGTGGAGGCCCCAGGCCTCAGGTTCTCAACACTGATGATGCACCATAAGCCATCTGGAGGGTGAGACGCGGGTTCCCAGGCCCTGCCCCACAAACGGCCCTATCCGTTTTCTAAGCTCCCTAGATGGATCTTCCATTTGCCACAAATCCACCTCCCCCAGGAAGCCTACTATGAAGCCTAGGCTTGAATCTTCCTTGCACTACAGGGAAAGGGGAACTCTGAGGAGGACAGAGCAGAAGGCTGGTCGCAGAGGCCAGATGTGGCTCCCAGCCTGGGCTTCAGAGTGCTGGTAACAGGTCTGGGCCACGGCCAGCCCCCTGGCCCTGCGGTGGTTACAGCGCCCAGAATCCCAGACTTCCTAGGAACGCTGGGCCACAGAGGTAAGAGGTCCATGGTGGGGGAGGGGTCCACATGTCCTCAGGGATGCTCAGCACAGCTTTGGGGCAGTGGGAGCCAGCCGTGCCACCCCAGCAAAGCCCCCTCCACTCCTCTGCAGCCCCGGCTGACCCGGCGTACCCCTGGGGCTACCCCACAAGCCCTTTGAACCCCTACCTGCAGCCTCGAGGCTGGTTCCCCAGGCAGGGCCCCAGGTGGGCCCAGGTAGACCCCAGATGGAGGGCGGGCCCGAGGCCCGTGCCAGGCGTGTGCCTTCAGGTGAGCTCAGCGCCGCACAAACTTGTCTCCCAGGATTTTTCCACACAAAACACGTCTCCCAGGGAAGCAACCGGTCTGATGAGCTAGGCGTGCGGGCGTTCCCACCCCGCCCTCCTGGTGCCCCCACAGTCCCGTCCTGCAGTGAGAGGCCGCCCCAGACGGACGCGCTGGGCCTGGGATGGAGTCCAGGACCCCTCTGCCTGTAGCAGCGGCCTCCGGGTTGAGCCATGGAGCCTGCAGGATCCAGACCCCCAGCACGGTAGGTCTCCCACCCAAGCGCCCACCTCGGCCCAGCAGTCCCACCCCAGGCTTCACCTTGACCTTTCCGAGGACCCTCCCCTCCCCTTTGAGCCTGTCCCCACCCTGCCCCTTCCTCTCCAGCACTGACCTCACTCCTAGGCCGGCCTTCTGACCCTGACCTCCCTCCTCACCCCCAGGCCCCCATCCACCATCCCCACCTGGGGCCACATCCCCTGAAAAGACTGATTGCAGATTAAGGCAGTTGTCTTCAGGGGCCAGGGTAAGGGACTCCCGCGGGAGAGAGGAGGCTGTTAGGGTGGGCCCCACAGTGACTCCTCAAGGGGGCCCCAGGAGGTACCTGAAGCCACTCAACCCCCCCACCCCTCCAGCCCTGCCCAGCTCACCCCTTGCCCCTACTCCATCCACCAGGGGCCTATCCTAGATTCACTCCAGGCCTACCCAGGAGGCCTTGCAGCATGCTGGTCCAGCTGGATGGGAGCACCCCAGGGAGACTTTCTGGGGGCAAGCCCTGATAGGCCCGGGCCCCCCTCCCCACCCCTGATGCCGACCCCTCCTAATCACTGTTCTGCCAGATTCCTGGGTTCTTCGTCCCCTGACACAGCCTCTGCTCCTGCACCCCCAGCCTGGACGGGGGGGGGGGGGGCGCGCCCGGGGGGGGGGGGGGGCTCTGAGTCAATGCCTTGTGGCAGTCCTGCCTACCCTGCCCCATCAGAGCTCTGTTGAGCTGAGCCCTGACTCACATGTAGGGAATGGCCTTCTACCTCACAGCCTGGGGGGCAGAAGCCAGGGAGGGGTGAGAGAGAGGGCCAAGCCAGCCCTTTGGAGGCCTCTGCAGAAGTTGGGGATATGGGAGCAACTTCTGGGGTCTACAGGACAGAGATCCAGAGGGTCACAAGACTAGGGTGTGGGCCAGTCTATCTGTATGCTTCTGGGGTCTCCTGGGCACCAAAGATCGAGGTCCATGGGGCCCTCTTCTACCCGAAAGCTCCCCCACCCCAAGTCCTTTGTCCTCAGTCCTCACCCTTAGCCCCTGATTCCTAATAGTGACCCAGGATGCTGACCCCTGCCTGGCTCGGGGCCCCCAGTCACCCAGGGAGGGAAGATCCCTCCCTTTAGACTCCTGGAGGTGGCTGGCCGTAGCTTCCCCAGTGACCTAACCTGGCCCTTCCCTGACACTCAGGACAGTGGGGCCTGATTACCCCGCCCCTACCCCAAAGGCCCCACTGTGGCCGGGGAACCCAGATGGGCCCGGACCCTGCCGCCCCGTCCCGGAACGGGCGGAAGGAACGGGGAGGCCGGGCCGGGACGTGGGGCCTGTTCTTCCGCCCAAATTCCACCTTAAGCTGGTGGTGGCCCCTCCCTCTCACCTGGCCCAGGTGTCCCCGCCCCCAGCCAAGCTCAGGGCTGGGCAGGCGTCTGTCTCCAGGCTGGCTCTGGGCGAGGCCAGTGGGGAGGGGACTTCGGGGACGGGACGGTGAAGACTGCTCAGGCCGAGGAGGCCCCGGCGGCGGTGGCGGCCCAGGCCGGGCGCACACCCAGCCCCGCGCGCCTGCCGCCATGCAGGACGGTAACTTCCTGCTGTCGGCCCTGCAGCCCGAGGCCGGCGTGTGCTCCCTGGCGCTGCCCTCCGACCTGCAGCTGGACCGCCGGGGCGCAGAGGGGCCCGACGCTGAGCGGCTGCGGGCGGCCCGTGTCCAGGAGCAGGTCTGCGCCCGCCTCCTGCAGCTGGGCCGGCAGGCGCGGCACAACGGGGCGGCGGAGCCCGAGGGCGCCACCGAGGTGGCCAGAGGTAAGCGGGCGCCTGCAGGGTGGGTGCCGGGCAGCGGGAATGGCAGTGGGCAGAGGTGGCCTCGGTGGGTGTGGCAGTACGAGGGCCAGAGGCCGGGGTAGAGCCGGCATGGGGTTCAGCGCCCTGACTCACCGAGGCCTCGCACTGAGTCACCCGCCCCGCCCGCCAGGTGTGGGAGAAGGCATGGGTGCGGCCTCCCACCAGCCGGCAGGGACCCCCGAGCTCGGGCCCCGCCGCCCCTTCCGCCCCGAGCGCCGCCGTCGGCACATGGCAGGATCGGCACATGGCAGGCCACCCGGGCCTGCCTCTGTCGGCAAAACGGGACCGCGCACACGTCCGGTCCCACGTAACACAGGCTCGCACGCGGCCTCGGGCGCGCAGACATACACGTCAGTCCCACTAAGACACAAACACCCTGAGACACAGACACCCAGACTCCAGCGTCCCTCCCCACCACCCTCCAGGCCCCAAGGGAATAAGCAGACAGAAACGTGAGGGGGCGGGTCTGGGAAGCCTGGACCAGAGCCACCTGCCTGTCTGGACCCGGGTCTCCCTGTGGAATTGCGGCGGGGTGGGGGTGGGGGCCCGCAGGAGTGACCCAGATATTATTCCCGAGAACATCAGGTGGGGGAGGGCCCCCTCGGTGCGGGCAGACCGCCCTGTGTCGGAACCCCGGCTCTACCAGGGTGTGTGTGAGTTCGAGAGCAAATGCGTGAGTGTGCATGCATGTGTGTGTGGATGTGTGTGTGTGCATGTGGGCGCATGCCTGTTAAAGGATCCCACAGACACAGTGAGTTCAGAGCAGTTGTTCTAGAAATGCCATTTCCTCCCTGGCCAGACTGCAGCAACAGGGATCAAGGTTAGATAGTAAGGTGAACTTCCCAGGATGTCAGGAGCCAAGACACCAGTTCCACAGTGGTTCACGTGACCTTTAGAGGGCCCTTTCCCAGGACAGGTCTCCAGATGCTGGCCAGACGGGGGGGGGGGGGGGGGG
>NW_024412655.1:964931-999669 GCF_014898765.1 Herpailurus yagouaroundi | reverse complement strand
GAGGGTCAGCCAGCATAGGGGCCTGCCAGAGCAGCCTGGATTCCTGGGTCCTCTCCTCCCTGGGCCTCAGCCTTGCTGGTGGCTAAGTAGTTGGGTGCCCGGGGGTCATGGGGTGGAGGAGGGAGCAGGGAAGGGTTAATTACCACCCTGGCTACCCTGCCAATTAGGGGGAGGATTATAATTTGGGGGTGGGAGTAAGGTCCCCAGGCTGGGGGTGTGTCCCCCCAGGCTGAGCCTCACTAGCGTCAAAGGGTTAATAGCCCCTGCCCAGAAGCCTCATTAACCAGGGCGGGTCTGGGGAATGTACTGGGAGGGGAGCCCCCCAGACCTAGTTGGAAGAGGCCGGGGGAGGGGCTGAGGCCCCCTCCCTTCACTCACATCATGAGTCCTTTCAGCCACTCACCCTGCCTAGGCTCTCTGGGGACGTGTGACTCTTCTCCCCCAAAATATGGCCCTAGCAGGGACCCTGGCAGAGGCTGATCCCCCCCGGGCACCTCCTCCCTGTCCAGAGACGCCGGAGCCACCTCAGCCCAGTCCATCCCCCTGCTCTGCTTTGGTCTGACCTTCACCCAACCGTCCTCAGTGTTTCCAGCTCATGCACCTGTTGTCTGTCAAACCAGCCATCCATCTGTCCATCCACCCCTCCTTCCAACGGTCCGACCAGCCCTCCCTCCTCCTCCTCTGCCATCTCTCCACCCTTCACCCACCCCCCCTGTCTGTCCACTCACCACAGAGTCGGGCTGGCGCCAGCAGCCTCAGTTTCTGTGTGGCTTGATGGGACGGGCGTGGCTTTTCCAGGTGGGACAGGGAACTGTGTGTCCTTGGCGAGTGTGGCATCACTCCCGTGTGACCACAGCAAAGGACGGGCTCACAGAGGTCAGTGTGGCTTCCTGGAGGAGGGGGTCAGGTGTGTGTCCTGGCAGGGACTAGAGAGTTGATGGAGTCCCGGCACACTTCCCAGGCAGCCAGGGGGTCGGGGGTGGGGGTTGGGGGTGGGGGGGGTGAGCGTGCCCATCCCCCAGCACAGCTGGAGGGGCAGGGGGCTGTGGGAGAGGTCCGACCAGGGTCGACCCACAAGCGGAGGAGACCCGTGAGGCATCTGGCCCAGCCAGGCCACCACTGTCCCTGTCGGCAGGCCCATCCCGCGGTCACTACCACACCCTGCAGTCTGGCTTCAGCTCGCGCTCCCAGAGCCTCGGTGGGGACAACGTCTCTGTGAGTACACTCTCTCCAGCCTCAGGAGAGGCTCGTGGGGGAGGCTCTGGGGGAAGCTGGGGGCTGCCGGGTCAGGGAGAGGGGCTGGTGCCAGGCGAGCCCCCAGCAGCCACTCACTGCCCTCCCTGCCCCGCAGACCTTCCGGCCCGTCGCCAAGCCTGCCTACAGCCCGGCCTCCTGGTCCTCCCGCTCAGCTGTGGATCTGAGCTCCAGTCGGAGGCTGAGCTCTGCCCACAACGGGGGCAGCGCCTTTGGGGTCGCGGGGTACGGGGGAGCCCAGCCTGCCGCACCCATGCCTACCCGGCCCCTGTCCTTCCACGAGCGTGGGGGGGCGGGGAGCCGGGTGGACTACGACACGTTGTCCCTGCGCTCGCTGAGGCTAGGGGCCGGGGGCCTGGATGACCGCTACAGCGTGGTATCCGAGCAGCTGGAGCCCCCAGCTGCCTCCGCCTACAGGGCCTTTGGCTACGAGCGCCAGGCCAGCTCCGGCCGGTCAGGGGGCTTGGACTGGCCGGGAGCCGCTGAGGGGCCGCCCAGCCGGACCATCCGTGCGCCGGCCATGCGGACCCTGCAGCGATTCCAGAGCGGCCACCGCAGCCGCGGCGTGGCCGGGGTGGCCCCAGGGGGTGTCCTGGAGCCTGTGGCCCGAGCACCATCCGTGCGCAGCCTCAGCCTGAGCCTGGCCGACTCCAGCCACCTGCCGGATGTGCGTGGACTGGACAGCTACGGTGGCCACCGCACTCTGCAGAGGCTCAGCAGCGGGTGAGCTGGGCCTGGCTTGGGGAGGGGACTTCTGCCACGGCCCTGGCCCGGCCCCAGGGTCAGCCTGACCCCTCCTGGCCCCCGTCCCTACAGATTTGACGACATCGACCTGCCCTCAGCAGTCAAGTACCTCATGGCCTCGGACCCCAACCTGCAGGTGCTGGGAGCAGCCTACATCCAGCACAAGTGCTATAGCGACGCGGCAGCCAAGAAGCAGGTGACCCACCGCCCCCGCGGGTGCCACTTGCGGCCCACTGGCCCGTGAACACCCCTGCCTACTACCCTCGGTGATCCTCCCACTTGTCATTAATCTCCGGTCCCTAACCACCCCTCAACGGTCCCCACGCTGAGTGGGCAGGCAGACCCCCCTTTGGCCCAGAGCCTCCCCAGCAGACGAGGGGCAGGAGGAAGCGATGTGCATACGTACAAGTACAGCTGCGTGCCTCTGCGCACACCTGCGCACACCTACACGCATCTGCACACATCTAAAGACACCTGCGCACCCCTGCACACGCCTGACACGCCTGCGTACACCTGCACGTCTCTGTCACCAGCACACACCCTCCCGTACTCGCACCCGTCTGCACACGCCTGTGTGCACGTTGCTCACACCCGCGTGCCTGTGCGTGCAGGCCCGCAGCCTTCAGGCCGTGCCCAGGCTGGTGAAGCTCTTCAACCACGCCAACCAGGAGGTGCAACGCCACGCCACGGGCGCCATGCGCAACCTCATCTACGACAACGCGGACAACAAGCTGGCCCTGGTGGAGGAGAATGGCATCTTCGAGCTGCTGCGCACGCTGCGTGAGCATGACGATGAGCTGCGCAAGAACGTCACAGGTGCCCTGCCAGCCCACGCCAGCCCTCTCCTTCCCTCCCTCCGTTCTCTGTTCCTCTGTCCCCGCCGCTTCCATTGGTCCCGACTGTTCTTGTGCCATAGGTCTGCAGCTAGCCTCCAGCCCCCAGGCCCCGTGTCCCCAAGCGTGGTCTCTCGGCTGTGTCACAGCCCCGTGACCTGTAGGTTGTATGCAGGCTCTCTCCATGGGGCTCTCGAGCGAGGCTCCAAACGCCAGGAGGGGCCCTGGGAGAGGTTGGGAGCCTCGTCCCCACCCTCCCTGGAGGGCCTGGAGGGGACTAGTGGGCGACTGCTGACCATGGCCACGGCCCCGCCTGCCCCAGGGATCCTGTGGAACCTGTCCTCCAGTGACCATCTGAAGGATCGCCTGGCCAGGGACACACTGGAACAGCTCACAGACCTGGTGCTGAGCCCCCTCTCGGGGGCCGGAGGACCACCCCTCATCCAGCAGAATGCCTCTGAGGCTGAAATCTTCTACAATGCCACGGGCTTCCTCAGGTGCGCCGGGGGGGGGGGGGGGGCCCCAGCAGAGAGAGGCTAAGACGGTGGCCGTGGGGAAAGAACTGGGTGCCTGGAAGGGGGCAGGGGAGGCCTGGAGAAGGGGCACTGGAGTCCCAGGTCTGAATGGCAGGGTGGGGCTGGCCAGGGCGGCGGGCAGAAGCAGCCCGGCCACGCGAGGTACGGGTGCTGGCACAGAAGTGAGACGGGCAGCTGGTCCCAGGCAGAGCGACGATATGTCAGGGGGGCAGCAGGCCCTGGGGTCCGCAGGCTCCCCTCCACTCTGGACACTTGGCGGGGGGTGGGGGAGGACGGGCACGCAGAGGGGCTGCAGGTGCCAGGGGGCGGGGCCCAGCTCAGGGCCAGGAGGTGCCTGGGGCTCAAGGGCTCGGCCCTTGGGACTGGTTCCCACTGGGGGTGCTCCCCGGTCTGCCTCCGTCCGCAGGAACCTCAGCTCAGCTTCCCAGGCCACTCGCCAGAAGATGCGTGAGTGCCACGGGCTGGTGGATGCCCTGGTCACCTACATCAACCACGCCCTGGACGTGGGCAAGTGTGAGGACAAGGTGAGGGGCGGCCACTGCCGAAAGGTCCTGGGGGGGTTCTGGCCCACGCTGACCACGGTCCGCCCTCTGCAGAGTGTGGAGAACGCCGTGTGCGTGCTGAGGAACCTGTCCTACCGCCTGTACGATGAGATGCCGCCCTCCGCCCTGCAGCGGCTCGAGGGCCGGGGCCGCAGGGACACGGCCGGGGCGCCACCCGGCGAGGTGGTGGGCTGCTTCACGCCTCAGAGCCGGCGGCTTCGAGAGGTGGGCGCGGGCCTGGGCAGCTGGGAGCAGGGCCCCCCGGCCCGAACCCAGCTGACCCTCCACACCTCCCACCCAGCTGCCCCTCACGGCTGATGCACTGACCTTCGCCGAGGTGTCTAAGGACCCCAAGGGTCTTGAGTGGCTGTGGAGCCCCCAGATCGTGGGGCTGTACAACCGGCTGCTGCAGCGCTGTGAACTCAACCCACACACGACCGAGGCAGCCGCGGGAGCACTGCAGAACATCACCGCGGGCGACCGCAGGGTGAGGACCCACGTGCGGCCTTGCACTGGGGACACGAAGGGTGAATGAGGAGGGTGCGGGAGCTTTCCAGTTTAGTCTGTTGGAGCGGGATGAACACAGCCAGGTGGATGAGCCAAAACCCAAGACGGAGGGGACAGGACGCTGCCAGGGGTGCGAGAGGCAGGGGACACCGGAGGGGACAGGACACGCAGCCAGGGATGTGAGAGGCAGGGGACACCGGAGGGGACAGGACATGCAGCCAGGGGTATGAGAGGCAGGGGACACCGGAGGGGACAGGACACACAGCCAGGGATGCGAGAGGCAGGGGACACCGGAGGGGACAGGACGTCCAGCCAGGGGTGCAAGAGGCAGGGGACACCGGAGGGGACAGGACATCCAGCCAGGGGTGCGAGAGGCAGGGGACACCAGAGGGGACAGGACATGCAGCCAGGGGTGCAAGAGGCAGGGGACACCGGAGGGGACAGGACGTCCAGCCAGGGCTGCGAGAGGCAGGGGACACCGGAGGGGACAGGACATGCAGCCAGGGGTGCGAGAGGCAGGGGACACCGCGGGACAGGACGCACAGCCACGGGTGCGAGAGGCAGGGGACACCGGGGGACAGGACGCACAGCCAGGGGTGCGAGAGGCAGGGGACAGGGGGCAGCCAGGAGTGTGAGGCCAGTGTCCCAGACGGGACAGGCCCCCAGGATCCCTGAGGGTTTAGGGAGAGGCGTGAGCTGAGAAGGGGCTGACCCAAGTCACACGTGATGAGGCTCCTGTCTGGGCTGTGAGGGCAGAAGCAGAAAGAACAGAGCAGGTGAGAGACGGTGGGGTCCAGTCCTGCCTCAGGGTTCTGGGGAGGGAGAGGGACGGGGACAGAGAAGAGCCCCAACCCGCGGCGCTCACCAGCTCCTCTCCTACCCGCAGTGGGCGGGCGTGCTGAGCCGCCTGGCCCTAGAGCAGGAGCGCGTCCTGAACCCGCTGCTGGACCGGGTTCGGACCGCTGACCACCACCAGCTCCGCTCGCTGACTGGCCTCATCCGAAACCTGTCTCGGAATGCCAGAAACAAGGACGAGATGTGTGAGTCAGGCCACCCCGCAGCCCGGGCTCTGCCCTCACCCTGCCTAGCTGGGCTCACACCTGGGGTTTCTTTCCTGCTGCCCGTTTGGGCGAGCCCCTGGCAAGCTAGAGCCGAGCGGATAGATGCGGGGGTGCGGAACGGGGGGTGGGCGGGCGGCCAGGAGCGGAGGCTGCCTTCCTGACCTCCCCACCTCCCGGCCTCCCGGCAGCCACCAAGGTGGTGAGTCACCTGATCGAGAAGCTGCCGGGCAGCGTGGGCGAGAAGTGTCCCCCCGCCGACGTGCTGGTCAACATCGTAGCCGTGCTCAACAACCTGGTGGTGGCCAGTCCCATCGCTGCCCGAGACTTGCTCTACTTTGACGGGCTCCGAAAGCTAGTCTTCATCAAGAAGAAGCGGGACAGGTGAGGCCCCTCCGGCACCCTCCCTCGCGGCCTAGCCTGTCCTCCTGCTGACCCCTGCCCTCCCGCCCCACCCCAGCCCCGACAGCGAGAAGTCCTCCCGAGCAGCCTCCAGCCTCCTGGCCAACCTGTGGCAATACAGCAAGCTCCACCGAGACTTCCGGGCGGTACGTTCTGGCGACCCAGGGCAGGCAGGGCCGGACCCGGGGGCGGGACATCGGGTGGCAGGGAACAGACCTGGCAACTCACGTGGAACAGGAGACTCGGGAAGTGGGGAACATGAGAAAGGAGACCAGAGACCCAGGGAGGAGTGGGGCATGGGGACCACAGGGCCCGCGGGCAGGAACCCTGACTCTGGGCCCCCCCTCTTCACTGCAGAAAGGCTATCGAAAGGAGGACTTCCTGGGCCCATAGGTGAGGCCTTCCTGGAGGAGGATGCAACGTCGCCTAGCCTCCAAGGGATAGGCTCAGCTCTGCGCTGCTCGCTGGCCAGCCTGGCGGAGAAGGCTGATGGCCCGGGGCCTCTCACGGGAGCCCCGTGTGCCACTTTGCAGGGGCCCAGGCACCAGGGAGGGCATGGGGGTGCTGTTTTAGGGACTTGGCTTCTATAGGGCAGGGGTAGGGCAGGGCTTGAGGCTGCTCGGTGTGTGGGGTGGTGACCGGGTCATTGGGCGGAGGTGGTGAACTGCCAGTGCTGGGAATAAAGATAGCTATGGACACAGCCCTGCAAGTTTCTTCGGCTGGCTCGACCTGGGGGTCCAAGCCAGGGACTCAGCAGCGTCCCTGAGCATAGCCGCGCCTGCCCCTGATGATACTCACCCCGAGTCACTCAAAGCTTCTCCAGGTCAGAATGCCCAGGACCAGGACAAGAGTATCCAGTGGGGAGAGAACTGGAGGGACCAGGGCAGACAGCAGAGGCAGCCCAGGGGCCAACCGAGGCACAAACGCAGCGGTGTTGGGGACCGTGTGTGCAGAGGGGTGGCCACTCCTGGGAGAGCTGCGACCTCCCCTGGCTGAGGTGCTGCCCTGCTGGGCCGTCCACACCCAACACTTGTCTCTGCCCTGCCTCGCCGGGCCTGGGGGTGTCCTGACCAGGGACTCGCACCGTCTGACTGAGCCGTGGGAACCCGTCTCACCAAACCAGGACATTTGGTGGTGAAGCCCCCTCCCACTCACATTTTTACAACAAAAGGCTTCTTCTGCAAAGCTCAGAACCTGCAGACTCTAAGGGGCCTGCCCCTCCTCCTCCAGGACCTGTGTGGATCAGAGCGGGGCTGGGGACCGTCACGCCCCCCAAGCAGAGAGACCCAAGGAGGCTACTGTTAAGAGATGTGTCTGAGCTGGCTCAGGATGGAGGTTGGAGAGAGGGCGGGACTGCGTGGACAGCCAGACCTGTGACTGGGTGGCCGTGGGGATGAGGAAGGGGAGGGGCTGAGGGCCGCGGAGACCCTGAGATGGACGTGCCCCTTCCTGCCCCAGGAGAGGAGAGGCTGAGGCTCAGGCAGGATCTAAAAGGACTTTATTTTCTGGCACAAGGAGGCACACTAGAGTCCCCCCACTTCCCTCCAGGTCTCATGGCTGGTAGTCCTGCTGAGAGGAGACAAACCCCGCCCCGCCCTGCACCCAGCTGTCCTTGGTGATCCTGACGCTCCGGCGGGTGCAGGCTACACGTCATCCTCAGACACCAGGCAGTAGAAGTCCGTGCGGGCACTGTAGTTGCGGGAGCCGAGGTCCGAGACATCCACCTCGCTGCCCCGGCCCTCTCCAAGGGCGACCCCACTTGCATGGGGTGGAGCTGATGGCTCCCCAAAGATAGGCCCTCGGACACCTGGGAAGAGGGTACCACCAGGCCTGAGGCTGGGCTGTCCACAGCCTGACTTCTGCTAGGACCCATGAATGAGGGTCACTCCCTGCTCACCCTCCTGCATAGTGGCATCTGAGGTCCTGGAGATTCCCAGGCAGGCCTTGGGTCCGCGTGCCTCCGGGAAGGAGGCACTGAGGGTGTGCTGGGGGTCAAGCCCACCGATGGGCTGCAGGGAGGAAGTCCCCGCCACCTGGACCCCTTTCTGGGCTCCTCAGCCCCGTGCACCCCCTCCGCCCCAGGCCAAGCTTCTCAGGGTCGGGGTGGGACCAGGGGGGCATACCCAGGTCCCCCTCAGGGTCGGGGTCCAGCTCCAGGTGCAGGGTGCGACCCTCGGGCAGGTGGCCTTGCACGATCAGCATGGGGTCCTTGTCACCCTGCAGCCGGGTCTGGGGGTCTCCCTCCAGGGCTCTGTGCCGCACCTTCCGTGGCAGTGCCAGCTGCAGCTCCTTCCAAAACTCTGAAGAAGGCGCCTGGGGGCCAGGACTGGGCTGTTAGCCTGGTGGCCTTGGCCCCAAAGAGCACACCTGGAGGCATGCGTTCACCTGGCTCCAGGGGCCTCAAAAGAGGCCCCTCTTCTGGGCAGCAGGCCACAGAACCCTCACCCCCACGGGGTCCCATCCACAAGTCCCCACACCACAGAGCTGCCCATGGAGGAGCCCCTCCTTGGAGCCCGGTACCACCATCCCCATTAGGGCGCCCCTCCCCTCGCCCCTCTCCGCACCACGGAGCCGGGCTTCCAGAGCAGCAGGGTCACCAGGTGGCGGTGCTGGCGCAGCAGGCGGAGCGCGGGGTGCACGGGGTCGCGCCTCTGGCCCTCGAAGGTGATGAATATGGGCCTGCGCGTGAGCTCCAGTAGCCGGCACAAGCCCTCCCTGCGCGGGCGGGACCGTCAGGGAGGGGACGAGGCGGGGACCCACCCCACCCTGCGCGGGACCCACCGGAAGCTGTGGCTGCACCAGGCCCGGCCCAGGAATGCTTCCGACAGCACCACGATGAGGCGTCGACAGCGGCTCAGGTTCACCAGGAGATCGGCGGAGGGCTCTGCGAAAACCAGGCGTCGGCGGGACCGAGGAAGGGCGGGGCCCGGAGGGAGATGGGGCGGGGCCCCGGGGGGCGGGCCCGGGCCCAGAACGGGGCGGGGCCACAGAGAGCAGGCCCGGTCTCGGACGGGGGCGGGGCCCGGAGATGGGGCGGGGCCACGGAGGGCGGGCCCGGTCCCGGGACGAGGGTGGTACCATGGGAGGGCGGTCCTGAGCCCAGAATGGGGCGGGGCCACGTCGGGCGGGCCCGGTCCCGGAACGGGGGCGGTACCATGGGAGGGCGGGGCCCGGGCCCAGAACGGGGCGGGGCCATGGGAGGGCGGGCAAGGTCTCCGGACCCGAGCGAGGCCACCAGGCTGGGCCCGCGGTACCCGCGCGTGGCAGGAGGTCGCGGTCATCCAGGAAGAGCTTGTAGCCCCGACGCCGCTCTAGCTGTGGCTTCAGGATGAAGTTCACGAACTTCCGGTCCTCGGGGCTGTCGCTGTAGGAGACGTAGGCGTCGTAGAGTTTCCCGTCTGCGGACGGCAAATGGTCAGCGCCCGGCTTTCCAGGCCCGGGGCCCGCTACCCTGGCCGCCGCCCCCGCCCATTCCGGGTCCTCTAACCCCTCCCCACGAGCTTGGGGGGACCAGGCCTGCCTACCTGGCAGATCCCACCTGGCAGATCCCGCACGCACGCCCACAACGCCGCCTCCAGCTCTGGATGCTGGCCGCCTATCTGGCTTCTGCCGACCCCAGCCCTCTGCCCTCTTTCCTGGACTGCGCGCTCAACAGCCCCTGAGGGACCTCCAGGGTTCCCCCTCCACACCTACCGGGGCAACCCGCCCACCCAAAACAGCCTAGGGAGGTCTCATAGCTGATTCATTCTCTTTGTCCATCCTGGCCCCACGCACCGTTCATCTCCAGCTCCCCGTAGGCGTCTTGGTACCAGAGCAGCACATTCAGTCGACACTTCACATAGAGCAGGGCCGCCAGGAGCAGGGCCAGCAGGACCAGGAGTGAGGCCAGCACTGCGGCCAGGTGGCCAGCTGGGCCTGCGACAGAGCTGCAGTCTGAACCGCTGCCACCCCCACCCGGCATTCTCCAAGCCTCAAGGCTCCCCAGCCCCCCCCCCCCCCCCCCCCCCGGCCTCCCACCTTCCACCCAGTGTACTTCCACTCACCAGCTCTCCAAAGAGTGAAGGAGGAGGAGCTGACATTCCGGATGGAGCAGGTGAAGACCCCATAGTCCTCAGCACTGGTCAGGTTGACCCCCAGAACACTGGACACAAGTACCTCTGATGAGTTGGCCTTGATCCTGGGGAGACCAGGCCCAACCCTCTTACCTGGGGCCTGGGAGCATCAGTGGATGTCCCTGGACTCACCCACGGAGGATGCAGGTGTGGGCTTCCTGAGTAGCCCTTGAGCCAAAAGCTAAGAGAAGTGGCCAAAACCTGGTGGGGGTGTGGATCTGTCTGGGGCAGTCACGTGATCTTGGGTCTGGGTTTTGGGGGGTCAGTGCCTAATTCAGGCCATAGGACTGTGCTAGCACCGTTGGCCCTGGGCTGTCTACAAGGGGCCATCTGTCCCTGCAGTCACTGACCCTTGGTCTGTGTCAAAAGTGGCACTCTGCCCGTGTCCAGGTGGTCATAGACCAGGGTATAGGTGGCCTCGGGTATAACCAGGGTAGTCACCTGACCCTGAACACCCCAGTCTCTTACCGGGAGTCTTCATGGAGGCCACAGTGGCTTCCATTGCCCAGCGGCAGCCCATCTTTCAGCCACTGGACTGAGGGCAGGGGACAGTGGGGCCCAGAGACCACCCAGGCCGTGCAGTTCAGGGAGACCGCACTGCCCAGGGCAGGCTCCAGGGCCTGGTTTCCAGACGGGGAGAGAAAGTTGGGGGCCGTGTCACAGACACCTGCAGAGAGAGGACCCAGTGATTAGCCATGCCTGGAATGCTGGGCTCCCACCAACCACAGATGGTCTGTGGGCCAGGAAGAAAACAAGACGGTCAGTGCCATGTGATGCTTGGTGGCCTCACCATGTCCATGCACAGGTCCCACAGGGGACAGGCCCTGGCAGGGTCTTGGGTGTTCTGCCTGCCTTCGATGTGGCTGCTCTGTCCTCAGAGGACATTGGAAGGCAGGGGCCAGAGTCATAGCTGAGCTGACCCACCCCAGCTCAGGGGGCCCACCTGACTGCCCACCCACCCAGGACATGAGCCCAGCTCCCACATTTTCTGTGTGCACCTGTTGCCGGCAACTGTGACTCCCGCCCAGGTGAACGGCCAGGCATTGCACCCCTCCCCCGGCCCCTCTGCTGGGGGAGCTACAACAAGTGTAAACACCAGGGGTTTGGGGGGGCACAGGTGCTGAGCGTGCCACTCCTTCCACTTGGGATGACAGCATGGGAGTCCAGGACCTTCCTCGGTTGGCCACGAGCAAGCTTTCCCACCTCCCTGAGACCTACGCTTTCTGATCTTTAAATCAGGGCGAAGAGTCCCAGGGGACGTGAGAGGAGACCACCGTCATCTTGGTGGTGTGGTCTCTCGGTAGCCCACACCTACCCATCCTGCCCCCGGGGCCCCCCACTAGCTGCCATTTCCAGCGTCTGTCGGCTTTACTGACTTCCACGACCATAGTCTAGAGGCTTTGGGAAGGAGAAGGCGCAGGGCCTGCCCTAACTGTGGGGTCAGGACCTTGGGCTATGTGGGAGGGGTGAGTAGAGGCCTTTGTACCCCTGGCCGGAGGCCAGTCAACATCACAGCATGGAGCCAGCCCGAGGGATGGGGGTGGGAGTGGGGTCCGTGCCTGTCCCTCTCTGACCCGTCTACCTGCCATGGTCTGGCCGGGGCCTTCTCGGGGCAGGCTGGGCACTGGTGCCACCCCCCGGCTCCTCAGGGCTCCTTGGCTGAGCAGACTGGTCCCCCGGGGCTCTCTGTCTCTGTGGCCGGTCAGTCAGGACACCAGGAGGGGTCAGAGGCTGCTGCCATCCCAAAGGAGAAAGTTAAACAAGAACAGGATGAGTTAACATGTAACCTCGTACCAGTTGCCTGGAGGGTGCCGGGCACACCAGCACAGCATCATGTGTGGCACCTCATGCTGGAGTGGGTACGGCCCAAGCCCTCAGACTTACCTTCGCCTGCTCCGGTGTCACCACGATGGCCCAGGGAGGGCCCCCTGGCACCCCTCATAGGGTGGCACGTGGCTGTGTCCCCACTATTCCCCGGGATAGGGACGCCACAGACAAGGAGGACTAGGGTGCAGACCTCGCTTTACCCAGGCCCTGAGTGCCGAGGGTCACATGCAACCTGCCTGCCACCACGGGGTGGGTGTGGGCTGCTGGCCTCGGAGCCATACTCCCAGCTGTAGCGTTTTGTCCTGGACATGTCCCGTGTGCACGCGTGTGTGGGGACAGGGCACCTGAGCTGAGCCAGGCCACAGTCCTCAAGGCAGGAGGGAGGGGGCCTGGCTGGACTGAGTCTGCTCCAGAAGGCCTTGTGGGTCCCCCCTCCTTCCGGGTCCCACACCCGTGTCCCCCCCGCCCCGTTTGTCATGTCCAAAACCAAAGACCTTTGTCCACATTGTCTAGTTCTCCAAGGGAGTTCCCCACCCCACCACGGGTGACCCTCCTCTCCTCTGTGGGGCTGGGACCATCCGAACCCAGACTCGGAGCAGCCGCAGGTGCCTCCTGACACAAAAAGTTCTAAGGCGACCTGGGCTGAAAGGAGGGGCCAAACCCCCCAGCGCAGGAGCCAGAGGCCTGGGGCCACCTCCTCGAAGCCCCAGCTGATGCAGCAGGTACTTACTGAGACCTCACTCCACTCCTGCCTAGGGCTGTCCTCCCCACGCCTAGGGCCCCAAGTCTCTCAGCCTCCCCTGCGTTCCTTCTGCGTGGGTGATGCCACCGTGGGCCTGGCCCAGCCTCCACACCCCCAGGAGCCCTGGGCTCGGCTGGCTCAATTTCCTCGGGGATTGCTGGAGCATCAGGCAGGGAACTGGTGAGGAGGTTCCTTCCCGAAGCCCTCTGGTGGGGGGCAGTCTCGGGAAGGTCCTTGAAGCAGAACCAGTCCACTGGGAGACTGTGGGAGACGGGGCAGCGCACACCCCCTCCCCGGGGTCCCCAGCTCGGCGGGTCCCAGGGAAACTCCTGCAGTAACACTCACGCCTTTCAAACTCTTAAGATCTTTTACCCCTGGGGAGGCAGTCTCCGGCCTTCCTGGAAGGTAAGGCCAAACTGCACAACCTCCCCCTGCGCACCCTCCCCTGCATAGTCTGTTGTGCACACCACATGCACACACAGCCCCCTCCCCATGCACACCTGCACTACAGGCCCCCCCCCCCCGCACCTCCAGCACTCTTGTGGCCACACACACAGCACACACGTACTTGCAACGGCTCGCACAGGGCGCATGGCCTCGAGCATCTGTACAAACCCCACACCGCACGCTGCATCTCACACCTGCCCTTGCCACCCATGGCGCGCACACAGCCTCCTGTCACCCCCTGCTCTTACAGGCACACACAGGCTACACGTGCTGCGGGGCCTCCCCTCGGCCGGGCCCGACTCTGAGGACCGGCCTCAGGTCAGAATGTGTCCTAGGGCAAGGACACAGGCCCACGCGGAGCGGCAGGGCTGTCGGGGGAGCTCACGAAGTCACCTGGTTCCGGCTCTCTCCTCCTGGGGGGGGATGGCGGTCGTCGAGGTCATTGATGCTCGCTTGGGAGCAAACTGTGTGCTCAGCTGGGCCCCGGGTCCGGCCCGCAGCACCGCAGCCCCAGAGCTCATCGCCAAGCACAGTGAGGACCTGCCTTTTGTTTGTGTGTGTGTTTTAATCAGAACTTTCCCTGCAGCTTCCTGGCTTTACAGTCACATCCTCTCCTGACCCCAAACCCCACCCAGGCAGGCGCGCAGTTGGTGGTTCTCGCCCCTGCCCCGCCTGCTCAACTTCTTCCTGTTAACTCCGAGTCAAGCTGCTCCTTCCTCCGGGGCCCACCCCAGCCCACCGAGGCGGCGTCCTTCCCGAGGCCAAGCCCGGGCGATGGAGAGGAGGTTGCGGAGAGGCTGGGGCCCCGGGTGATGTGAGGGGGTCCTAAGGAGACCCCCCCCAGTCAGGGCCATCCCGCACACAATCTCATAGGGTCACCGCTTCCCAGACACAGCCTACAGAGTGACACTCAGGATGGTGAGAGCCTCCAATGTGCATCCGGCCTGTGACCTGCTGGGGTGACGGGAGTCCTGTGGATATTCCTGCCAATAATGGGGCCTTGAGCAGAGCTTCTGGGCTCCCTCCGGGTCCACTTCCCCCCTACAGTGCCCAGACAGGGGCTGTGGTATCACACGGACCTTAGTTTCAGGCTGGGATGGGAAGGCAGTCCCCCCTTTTCCAGATAAGGAAACAAGAAAAGGCCTCAAGAGAGGTTCCTGGGCTCTGAGCCCAGCTGTGGGGGGGGGGGGGGGGGGGGCAAGGCAGCTGGCATCCCCTTTTGTCACTTTCCCTCCCAGACTGACTGGGACTCAGGGCCCAGAAATCGGTGGCTGGCATCACTACCCATAGAAACCGGGCAAGGGTCCCCTTCAGGCCCTGTCCCTGCTTTCACCTACCCAGAGCAGAGGCCCACCAGTGGGCCACCCTCAGTACTGGCTTTCATTTGTCCTTGCTCTGACCCTACCCCAGCCCTGCTCACCCCCACCCCCACCCCATGGCTGGCAGGACCCTCAGCTGATGGTGCATCTAGGGCTCAGGGTCCCACAGAACTACCGGAAGACCTGCCCGCACCCTCTCCCCACCGCACCCTCTCCCCACCGAGTTGCAGCTTCCTGGATGCGCGCGGGTATTGCTACCAGCCCCTCCTGGAAGGTGCCTCAATGGGCCTGACGCCCAGAGGTGGATGGTGTAAGCACCTGGCATACAGTCGTCAGTGACCGGCCTAGGGGTACCCAGGGAGGACACAGAGAGCCCCGAGCAGCCTTGCTGCCTCTCAAGGTTCCTGCCAGACTTCCTGTTGCTCAGTGTGTGTCCCCCGGTGCCACCATCTCACAGCCATGACGGCCCCCGCCTTCTTCCTCTAAACTACACCCTCCTCCCCAAGCTCACGCTCCAAGGTGAGCGCCCACAAGCCCACGTCACCTCAGGCACCATCAAGAACCGCCCCTCCCCTCCCCCCACCCCACCCCCACCCCCATCCCCAGGGGTTCCTAGGGGTCTTCTGCTTGTGCTCTGACTGGAGGTCTGGCTCCCTCAGCGGCGGCGGCACAGGAAACGGCGGGGGAAGGAGGGGGGGGGGGGGGGGGGGTGGGGAGGGGCGGCGATCCCACCCCTCCGCCGTCTGGTTTGCTGCTTAGGACCCCACGGTCTCGTTACATCTTCCGCTCAGCGGGCCTGCAGCCCTCTGTGCGCCACGCGTTTGCTGCGCCCCCCGACGTATCTCCCGCAGGACAGAACCGCACGCAAGGTCTCGGCCCCGCAGGCGAGGAGCTCTGTCCCGCTCCCCCGGGCCACACGCCCCGTTCTCCTCCACTATACACCCCACCTCCGGCGCTCCGCCTCAGTCAGGGGCGATCCGGATTTAGCAGGCCCCCACCCTCCAGGCGCGGTGAGCACGCGGGTGGGGGTCGGGCACAGAGGGCGGGGACGCGGGTATCGCGATGGGAACGCGCACCGAGAGCCGAGGGCGGACTGGGGCGCGCACGAGGGGGCCGTGGATGGCGGGTCGGGCGCGCACGGCGGTGGCGCGGAGGGCGCGCAGGCCTAGCACGGCAGGTGGGGGCCACACACGGACGGCGGGAGCGCGCGCGTGACTGTAGCTCCGCCCGGCGACCAGCGCCGCGCACGGCCCCAGCCGGCTCCTCGGTACGCCCCGGGGGCCCTGGGAGGCCTCGCGCCTGGGATCCGAGCTGCGGGCGGCGGCGAGGGTCCCCGCGCGCCTCCGCGTCCCACCTCCCTCCCCTGGGCAAAGGTCACGAGGAAGCCACTGCCCACGTCGGGCGGAGCGGGAAACGTGGCCCTTGCGGTTCCCCTCCCTCCCCCCCCCGCTCCGCCGCCAGGCCCACGGGGCCGGGACGCCGATAAACTCAGGCTTCCGGGCGACGGGGACAGCCGGCCCGACTCCGAGCCACTTCCTGCGGGACCGCGCCCGCCACGGCCCAGAGGCTCTTCGGGACAAGGGGCCCCCAAGCTCCAAGCCTAGTCCGGCTCCCAGGAGCCGGCGACCTCAACTCACCTCCGTGGGTCTGAGCCACTCACCTGCTGCCAAGACCTGGGGATCGCGCCGACCGCGGGGGCGGGGCAGCTCACCTGAGCCAGGTGCGCCGCGGCGACGATCCCCGCGGCGGCGGCAGGTGCGGCCCCGCCCAGCAGCCAGGGCCAGAGGGCGGACCCGAGAGTCCCGCTTTGCGCCCAAGTCCGGCGCTTAAGACCGTCCTGCTCTCAGGCGCCGGGAAGCCTCGGAACTGCGGCCACGCGGCCTGGGGGCAGAGGGCGAACCGGCCCAACCAGCCGGCAGAGTCTGGGACCTGGGGGACTCCTCAGAGTTTCCACTGTCCCCAGGGGCACCGTTCTGGTTCTGCCCCTCCTCCCCAGCTCTTCCTCCGGGAAGCCTGCCCCTGACCCTCCCGTGCAGGGACGGTAGGATCTCAACACGGCGCTGCTCGCTCGGAAACCCACGGAAAACCAGAGGAGGACCAGGAGGCTACCACATTCCAGACTTTGCTCCATCTGGGAGAATTTCCCATCTAGCCCTGAGGACAGACACAATCCACAAGAGGCCCAGAATTGACATGAAGAAGTTGTTATTTTATTATAGAAAGTTCTTCAGGCTGAGGAGAGCCAGAGAGGTGGGGTCAGGGCCCCCTGACCAGCCAGAATTGGGGGGGGGAGGTAGGATATGGGTCCCACAAGTCAGAGAGAGGCTCAGGAGACTGGGCTGGTTTTCCTGTGTTCTGACCGCTGAGAAGCACCCCCCCTACCCCAGTTCTGTGGGTGGCAGGAGGCAGTCAGAGTTCAAGTCAGGGCTGTACCAAGCCTGAGCCCTAACACGTGAAACAGGCCTCCTAGACAACAGAGTGCTGCTCCGCAACATCTCAAACGCACGCAGGCCCTCCAAGACCCCGCGTATACACCCGCCTCCCGGGACCCCACACATAAGCGGTGGGGGGGGGGGAGGGAGGTGGTGGTGGCTCTGAGTCCCAGCTCCGGGCACCAGTCTTCTTGGCCAGCTCTGGGTCTCCTACACATCTGTGCTCTTGCTGCTGGAGCTGGAGGCAGGACCGGGATTGTTGGGGATCAGGGCGAAGTGTTGGGGTTCAGGGTGAGGCCCTACCTCGGGCCGGCCCACCCCCGCCTGGCCTCAGCCTCCCATACCGTATCTTTTCCCGGAGTGTCCGGTACTTGTCTTCCAGAACCTTGTTCTTTACCGACTGGGGGACATCGGGCACGAACCAGGCGGCAATGAGCTTGATGCACAAGGCCACGTGCTGGGCGTGGGGGGACGGGACAAGGGCTGAGCAGGCATTTTAGGGGCTGGGGGCCAGGGAGAAGGGCTGGAGAGAGCCGCCTCCATTGTGGGGCCCCTCCCCCAGTTCTGGCCCACCTCAAACAGGATAAGGAAGACCAGGCGGATGGCCAGGAGGACCCAGAACTGCTCGGATAAGTTGTAGTCCTGAGCGTTGCGATAGTCCCGGTACCTGGCGGGGGGGGGGGGGGGGGGCGCCCCCCCGGCCCGGGGGCCCAGCGCCGGAATTCAGAGGTTGCTCACGGGGGCTGGGGGAGTCCAGACCTGCACTCAGTCACGTTCTCTGAGCCCTCTATCCGGATGGGGTCCTGGAAGTCCTTGGTGTGGAACACGGACAGACTGTGGTTGATGTAACCTGTGAGGCAGCTGGGGGAGGGAGAGAAGGGCAGAGGCAGGTGTGGGCTGCAGAGCGTGGCCTCTTCTGACTTCCAGGATGCTTTCCTGGAGCTAATCCCTGTGTGGTGGGGGCTGTCAGGGTGGAGCACAGCACGGAACCCCCTTCATTTCTCTGCGTGGGAGAGGGGCCTCTGGGGGTAACTGAAGGGACTGAGAGGGCCCCCCTGCCTTCCGTGGCAAAAACCGAGGGGAGCCTTCCGGAGGGAGACCCCTGCAAACCCCATCTGTAGGAGCAGTGGTCCCCTGTTCGGCCCTCTTCTGTGGAGCAGACCCCAGAGGATCTGACTTTTGGGAGGGAGTCGTTCTGGTGGTGGCTGCTCAGAAAACAGCTCCTGCTGGGACCTTAATTCCCCCATGGGGGTTCCTAGCAGATTGTCACGGGAGGGCAGGACCCCCCTCGGGCCCAGATTCATGACAACCACAGACAACACTGGCCACATCAAGCCCTTCCCCTGCGCTCCCCTAGGGCTGGGCTGTGGTTGGGCCAGTTTTCCCAGGCGTCTCGGGACGGTTTGAGGCTCCCCTGGCGCCCCCTTACTCGACTGCAGGGTCGGCCCCCTTTCGGCACGGGCCGTAGTGGTACTTGTACACCACTCGGGGGATGAACTCCGACGTGAAGGCGATGACCATTCCGTTGGCAATGACCGCCAGCACGCCGATGGTCTCCAGCACCTGCAGCCAGGTCCCTGGGCCACAGCAGTGGGGTGAAGCAGTCTGCTTCCTCCAACCCTGATCCTCTGACACTGCCCGCCCCACCTCCACCCATGGTCCCCCAAGGCTGGGAGCCTGGATGGTCATGGGGCCTTGTCACCTCTGCCCATGCCTCTGCTCAGTGGGCAGCATTCACCGACGAAGAAAACCTGGGCCGTGGCGGACATAGACCAGGAGGGGCTCAGGTCCCCCCTGGCCCCCATCTTCTGCCTGAACCCCTCAGCTGCCCCAAGCTTGCCCCACTCCCGGGTCAGAACACCTTAACCTGGGCCCTAGAGTGGGGCCTCTCCCCCACCCCCCCACCTCTCCCTCTGCCCACACCCAGCACCCAGTCCCCTCTGCTCTTCCCTGATACCTGGCCATCTTGGCAAGGACAGTCTGGGTGACGGAGGCCACCTCTTAGTCCCTGCCCCCAGCTGCTGGACCCCTCCCTCCCTCAGCTCCGGGCTCTCAGAGCCCAGCTCCTCTGCCTGGGCCCCCCCCCCACCCCAAGCTGGATCCTCCTCTGGGAGGGAGGCAGGGGCCTGCGGGTGCACACCAGCCCCGCCTCTTCCCGGGGCCTGAGCACCACTCTCCAAGGCCAGCTCTCAGCCTAGGCAGAACCTGGGGAAGGGCTGGGGGGAGGGGGCTTATCTTGGGATCATTTCGAGGGCACCACCTGGTCCCAGCACCCCTCGCCACCCCGCCCCTGGCTGGAGCGCCCGTGCTCCTCGCCACCGAGTCGGGCCCCTGACCGATGTCCTTGGCCTTGCGGGGCACCAGGCGCCGCTGCAGCCTGACCATCTTGATGGCGTCCAGGCGGATCTCCACGAGGTTGCTGAAGAGCGCCAGCAGCGGGGCGAGCGGGAAGGCCGCCACGAAGATGGTCGTGAAGCCGTACTGGATCACTGGGGGGTGTGGAGATGTCCCCTTGTGCCGTGGGGCACGCCACCCCCCAGAACGCCCGCCCCCTCGGCCAGTCCCCCAGTACCTGCCCCCCGAGACTCGAGGTCAGGCCCCCAACTCCACCCACGTACTCATCTCCATGAACTCGTCAAACAGGCTGAAGGTGTTGACTGGGTTCAGGAGGTAGTTGCGCCGCCAGTCCCTGAGCTCAGGGTCCTCGGGTGCGTGGCCCAGCTTGACCCGTATTAAGCGACACTTGTGGGCCAGCCACCTGGGGGTGATGAGAACAAGTGGGGAACAGGGAGGGGAACTGGGGGCTGAGGACCCTTTGGGACTGCTGGCTCTGGGAGATGTGGAGATGGGGGGGCTCCCTGGGGTGGGGGGGGGAGCGGGAGGGCCCTAGGGAAGGAGGGAGGTCCTCACGGGCCCAGGTACTCCATGCAGTTGCTGAGTGTTTGTTTCAGACCCATGATAATGGCCATCTGCAGGAACAGGTCCATCATGCAGCCACTGAGATGGCACTGTGGGGGGATGGGGGGGGTCAGGGGGTCAGGGGTGGGGAGTGGGAGATCAGGGGTGGGGATGGGAGGTCAGGTGTGGGGAGGCAGGGCTGTGGGGGGGGGTGCTCAGGGACAGCATGACAAAGTGTACCGGACAGACTGACCTCCTCCAGCCTCCACAGCCCCGCCAGGCGCACAGACTTCCCGGGGTGACCATTGATCCTAGGAAGGACAGTTAGGCTAGAGGAGGGGCAGACCTTGCTTCTGACTGGGTGGGGGTGGGGGACCTGCCCACATCCACACACATCCCTCCACACGCACTCACACACACACACAAGCAGCCCAGCCATCCCAGGCGCAGACAGGTGCTTGACAAGACCTGTCAGGAGTGGCCTCGGTTTCTCCCCATTGAAACCGTGCACACGGGATTACTTTGTGCTTAAAATCACCTCCTTTCCCTTACATGATAAAAAAAATACAAACTGCATGAAACCAAAGATCAGGTTCCTGGCCAACGGTCAGGAAGACAGAGTCTCGCTTCTAGGGGGCTGGACCACTGCATGCTGAGACCCCCATACTGTCTCTTCCCCACTGAGCTCCCAGCAACACTGACTGACGAGCTTCCTTCTGCCACCAGGCAGGATGCAGGGACTGACAGAGCAAAAGCCCCTCGCGGGAGAGGCGTGGCCCAGAGCACAGCCACTGGCACGCGCCTTTCTCACTGATGGACGGGGGCCAAGAACATCTAAGGAGGACACCTAAGGAGGCCGCTAACATCCCAATCGGAGACCATTAGGGAAAGAGTAAAAGAGTAAAAGAAACGTGGAAAGCATAGAAGGAATCGCAGAGCAGAAGGGGAAAAAAGAGGAAGCTCCTCAGACAAGAAAAGCCATGGGGTCAGGGGGCATGAGAAGGAGGCTGTGAAGGAACTGTCCAAAGGAGGGCCCTGAGGGGAAGTGCGCTTACAGAAGTAAAACATTCAATCAAAGGGTTGGGAAACAGTGCCGAGAAGAACTCCCAGAAGCTGGAGCAAAAACGGGAGGAAAAAAAGCAAAAGCAATTAGGCGGTCCGTCCAGAAGGTCCCATTTCCAAACAAAAGGAATGGCGTCTGTGTCCAAAGACACAAGATGCATGAAAGCCACTCGCGACTGAAGGACCCGAGGCTCCGGGCCCAGCAAGTGCCTGGTCATTTCTGTCCATTTGACTGAGGTCGATTCTACAGGCCAAGCCTGCTGTGGTTGCCCACTCGGCAAAGACCCCTCAGGGAGCTGCGGTCCCGTAAGAGAGACTGCAAGCAAAGAGAGCGTGGGGCCAGAGGGAAAATGGGGAATGTGGGGGGACCAGGGCTCTGGGCGCAGGAGGGACCGTGTGGACAAACGGGCGGTAAGGCCGGCGTGTCGCCGGGGCATCTGAGGGGGAACGAGAGGCAGCCGGACCCGTGAGTCTGGACTTCAGGGAGAGATCTGTGCTGGAGACAGGAACGTGGGCCTCACTGATGTGTCTAGATGACGTCGGGTCATGAGGACAGATACCGGGGCGTTGGCATGTTTCGAGGCCGGGAGAAGAGGAGAAGCGGGCATCCAGGGAAGGGCCGGCAGGCCTGGGTGGGGGGGAGAGGCAGGAGCAGGGAGGCCCGGACATCGGGCGCACTGCTGACAGCACTCCTGGAAGGGAATAGGGCAGGAGACTTGTGTGGAGGTGGAGATGATCCTGGACAGAGATCGCCGTGGACGAGGCAGAGGAGAGAGGCGAACCGCTCAAGCCCGTCCAGTGAAAACACCCACCAAGACAGTCTGCTGAGAGATTGCAGAAGCCAGCGTAGCCGAGGTTAGAGCAGGGAGAGGTCTGCCTCCAGCAGTAGGGGCCTCCGATTTCCTACGGACCCTTCCTCAGGAAGACTGGGAAACCTGGGGTCCCACACGGCAGACCACAAGGGGCTCCCGGACCCAGCGTGAGCACACACAGCCGCAAGGGGAGGGGCAGGCCCCTAGGCGGGGGCATCTCCAAGGACGGCCCAGGTCTAGGCACCGCCTGATGTCTTTGAACGTACTTGGAGGAGTTGGCGTGGTTTGGGTTGGTTTTGTAAGTTCTGCTGGAGTTTGGAACCAATTGGCAATATGTTTGTGTCTTGTGCTATTTAAACGCACGGAACAGGTGAAGCAATTACTTTTTTCAGGAGGGACAAAAAAAGTGTACGTTGGCCGAACCGAAAACGTGTCCATTTTGCCAGAAGGAAAGGGAATGGGGGGTGCATGTGCGTTACACGGGATGCAGCTTTATGAAGCTCAAACATTGGAGATGAGCCGAACGTCCACCAGCCGAACTGAGGAAACAAATTCCAGCACGTTCCACAAAATAGCGCTCATAGCGTGGTCTTAAAAATGAGGCCTCAGCATCCATGCGGAGGTGGGAGGTGCCCATGGTACGTTTTCAGCGTAAAGAGAAGATAGGATTATTTACAGGAGACAGCAGTGTATGTCAACAGGTGTATATGCGTGGGTACTTCAATGTGTAAAAAGTTCTGGAAAGACCCACCGAACGGTTACAGGGTCACCTCGAGGGCAGGGAGCAGGGAGCCGGGGGTTCACCGTGGGCTCTTGCACGTGGTTTTACATCGGGCTCCAACTGCTCTGAGCACAAACCGTTTTAAAAATTAAGATGAGCAGGTATTTCCTTTAAAGGGGAAAGAGTCGGAGGCAGGCGGTGGGAGGGGCCGCCCCTACCTGCCCAGGATGAAGGCGATGTAGACGAGGGAGGAGAAGTGGGCAAAGAACTGCAGAGTGAAGAACTTGACGGTGAACTTGCTCTCACGCTCTGAGAACGTCCTGGGCTTCTCTAGAATGAGACGGGGGCTGTCCCTCTCCCGTCCCCAACCTGTCCCTCTCCCGACAACTCAGAGACACCGCCAGCCCTCACCTGCCTGCCGGCTGTGAGAGGCGGCGGAGACACAGAGGATCCAGGGACCCGGGCTCCCAGCCCCGAAGGGTCCTGTCCCTCCCCCGCGCACCCCTCCCCCCAAGGCCAGAGAGGCGCCGGACGCCTCCTCTCTCACCGAAGTCACAGAGCTTGAGGGCCACACGCTTGTTGACCTGCAGGACGGGAGACCAGACGGCTCACGTGGGGCCTCGGTGGAGACCCCCGCCCCGCCCTCCCTCTGTCCGCCCCCCCTGCAGCCACCTTGGTCATGATGAGGATGGCCACGTAGTGGACCAGGGCCCCGGTCACCACCACGGCCGTGGTCACCTGCTCTTCCTGGAAGAGCAGGGCCGAGTTGAAGAGGGCGGCGGCCAGGACGCGGTAGACCACCAGGACGTGGGCCATGCCGATCATGAGGCAGATCTGCGGGGAGGGTCCTCAGGAGGGCTGTCGCCGGCCCAGGTCTCCAGCCCCCCCCGCAGGCCCCGCAGGAGTACCATCAAGAGACACAGAGTGAGGATGGCCGTGCTTCTCAGGTAGGAGTGCTGGTGTGGCCGGAGCTTGTAATCAGGGCAGTTAATGAGCTCAAGTGCCATTTCCTCCTGTGGAGGGAACGCAGCACTCAGTCGGGGGACGGCCTGCCGCACAGGGACACCCGCGCCCCACGCGCTGTGGGGGCCGCACGGGGCACTGGAAAGAGCCCTGCACGGCCGGCCGCTCACCTGGTCCTCGTCCCACCCATACAGGTCCCAGTGCAGGACCACTCGGGCTCGTTGCCGCTTCCAGATCTCCAGGAACACCGTGGCTGGGGGGGGGGGGGGGGGGGGCAGGGCTGGGGGGGGGGGCGGGGGGGGGGGGGGGGCCCCGGGGCTCGGGCCGCCCCCCCACCTCCCTCCCAGCGCCCCAGCGACTCACCCCACAGAGCCATGAAGATGGCAAAGAGCACGGTGCCGTCGTTGTCGAAGAGGTGAGTGAGCTGGGGAGAGCGGCAGCCAGGCTGGGGACAGCCTTCTGTGGCCTGCCGCCCCCCACGCCACGGCTCTGCAGGGGCAGACCCTCCGCCCTGCTCCTGGGAGAGGATGGCCGGAGGGGACCCCCGGCTGGGAGGGAGCAGAACCCCCGGAGCCGCATACCTTGGCAGACATGCAGGTGTCCGAGAGCCGTTGGTACTTGCGGCCATGGTCCCCGCGAGGACACAGCAGGATGTCGTCCGCCTCACAGATCTCCTTGCTGAGGGCGCAGGGACGGGCTGGTGGCGGCTCTCCCCTGACTCGGGGAGGAGGGGTCCCTGAGGGGTCCTGTCCCCCCCCACCCCGCGTCCCAGGCCTCCCATCCCCACCTGATCTGACTGGCATTGAACAGGGAGAAGCCGCTCAGGAAGATGACGAGGCCGGCCACCGCAGCGGGCACCAGCATGTATGTGTACCAGCCCAGCCAGGCGAAGTACAGGGCCACCTTCTCGCCAAAGTAGTCCCTGTGGGGAGGCTGCCCCGTCAGGCCGCCCCTCCCCACCCCCGGATGTGACCCCACAGGCCAGTGCCGGGGTCCAGGTGCCACATGGGGAGACCAGGCTGCTGTGTCCCACCCAGGAGCACAGACACATCTGTCTGCCGTGGACACGGGTGTGTCTGGGGATCTTGGGTGTGTCGGTGGGCACATGCATGTGTCTGTGGGGCCACGGGTGTGTCTGCGGGGACGCAGGTGATTTGTCTGAGGCAGTGTCACCTGATGTCATCAATCGGCTGCTTGTGCACCATGTTTCTCCACTGGGCCCATTTCTTCTTCAGGTCGTCCTCCCCCTGGGCACAGGTGACAGACAGCGAGGGCTCCCTGCCTCCGGTCCCGCCCTCAAGGCTTCTCCCAGCCCTGGCCCACCCCTCACCTTGTGCAGGGCGAATCTGGTCTCAAAGACCCCATTCTTCACCAAATCCTCTAACGTGTCTGGAGGTCACAGGGAGTGTCAGGTCAGAGGGGTGAGGGGGGACCCTGCCCTGCTCTCCCCACATCGACACCCCTCCTGGGGCAGGGGTGGGGCGCTGCACAGGCCACCTGCCCACCCCATCCTTACCACCAGCTGCTGTCTTGCTGTTCAGTACAAAGTTGACAATTCGGATTCTGGAACACAAGAGCTCCTCAGGGGACCCCACCCTCTGTCTGGCCAGGTCCCAGGCCCCTCTGTGTCCCTAGTGGAGCCTCCAGCCAGCCTGCCTTGATTGCCTGACCGGAGCCCAGAATCTAAGACTCACCTGGGAGCCCGACCCCCACCTCTTAAGTCTTCCTGTGGCCTGTGCCCCACGGCTCCAGGATGGGGCTCTCTCAGGGTAGGCCCTCCCCTCCCAGGACCCCTCCCAGGGCTCAGGCCTGCACCGTTCCCTCCCAGATACTGGGCCTGGACCTCACCCCCCGCCTCCAAGCACACCTCCCACCTGGAGCCCCCGCACATTCAGAGCACACTCTACGCCTTTACATGCACAAATCCCCCTCGCACCCCGTGAGCCATTTTGCACACGGGGAGACTGAGGCTCAGAGAGGCCTGTGCCAAGGCCAGGCAGGTGACAGAGGAGGGATATGGGGAGCGAGGGTAGAGTGGTGTGGAGGTGGAGTCTCAGCAGGGGAAGGGGATGCTTGCAGAGAAGAGGCTGGGAGGCCTGGGAGGCTGAGGAGAGAGGTCCGGGGAGGCGCAGCTGGTCTGGAGAGGGGAGGTGGGGACCCCCATCCCAGGTCGGCGGGGGTTGGGGAAGGGCTGGCCGGGAGCGTCCTCCCGGCCTGTCCAAATCCCGCCGTCCCTTCGGGGAACACACGTAACCTCCAGAACTCTCCTAGAAGCAAGAACTGAATTGTCCCTTATCACAGACAGACACGGACACCGAGTCACGGAGCCCGGCCCCTGGGACCTCTGACACGAGACCACGCCTGGAAGCCTGACCGGACCAGGGACACGGCGTTCTGGGCCAGCCTCTCACCTGGTGGTGGCTGGGATGGGGGCTGGCCTGGCAGGCTGCACTCTGGCGGCAGGACCCTCGGGCTCCATGAGGAGCGTGCGGTATAGATCAAAGATCCTGCTGTCGGCTCGGACCCCGAAGAACACCTTCTCGCGGTCCTCCATCCTCTGGGGGGCGGGAGGGCGCTTGGGGACCTCTGCTCCACTTTGGAAACCATCCCCTTCGTCCTTTTTTGACACCGGCCTGTCCCTTCCACCTCAGGCACAAGGCCCCAGCCGTGTCTCCGGGCCCCCGGGACACATTTGTCCCCTGTGCCCCACACCAAGCCAGGCGCTCAGCCAGCACACCTTGTAATGGAAGCCCTTTGTCCTGAGCTCCTCCAGGAACCGTCGCTGCTGGCAGGCCTGCCTGGGGTTTCTCTGGGTGCGGCGGTCAGCCACGAGGACGTAATCCCACTGCTCGGAGGCCTCGGTCTGGAGGTAGGAGGCGCGAGGCTGGGGCCGGCACAGGGCCCGGGAATGGGTGGGACCCATCTCCCCTCACCAGGGGACTCACCTCACCGGCGTTGATCTCCATCAGCGGGAGGCTGTCTCCTTCGGTCCCCACCAGGATCCGGAGGCTCTCCTCAGCCTGGGAGTAGAGGAGGGTGGGGCTCATTCCTGCGGGGAGAGCCCTCCCGGCCGGGGCGCCTCGGCACCGAGGGGGCAGCACGGGGCAACACGTAAGGCAGGGGTGCAGGAAAGCGAGCGGACGAGGGGGAAGCTGCAAGCGGGGCTGGGACCACAAGGAACAAGGATGGCTGGAGAGGCGTCGGGGCCTCCGGCAAAGGTCTGTTCAAAAACGTAAGCAAACAGCTCCGCAAATCCTCGAGAAAGGACAAGCAGCAGAGAGGGGTTTCACAGAAGAGGAAGACGCGGGCACTCTAGACGGTCAGGGAAACACGGGTCAGGTCGCCGGAGGCATCCCCTCTACCCACTGGGTTACGGGCGTTTCAGTGGCCCGACCGCGTCAAACGGATTCCCTGCGCACGAATTTGCGAAACAAAGCTGAACATCCTAGACTGTACAGCCGGGCCACCTACCCCTGAACAGGATGCTCCCGGTAGCATATTGCATACAGAAATTGTGGCGATAACCCGAGTTCCCACCAGCGGGTGGCTGGATGAAGTTATCCCGCACACGGTGGACAATCACGCAGCAGAGACGTGAACGGGCTGCGACACACGGAGCCCTGGGGACCAACGTGACACGGCTCTGAGCTCAGTCAAAGTCGATGAGAATCCCCAGGGGTACGTGCTGCAGGCACGTCCAGACAGACGGATCATAAGTCAGGGGCAGAACCTCAAGGAGGAGGCGGACGAGTGCACAGCCCCCGGGGCCCCTCCTCGGTGCTCCCCCTTGTGAGTGTGCTCCAGCCTTCCCGGCCGAGAAAGGACGCGTGGGAAGGGGAAGGAGAGGAGCCCAGCGGCGGGCCCCACCCTACATGATGAAGGTCTAGGTCACAGTGGTATGGGTTAGCTGTTAGGGACCCCCCCCCCAAAACACGGAGTCCTGGGTCAGCTTGAGAAAGCAGCAGACTTTCTCCAGAGCCTGAGCAGACTCAAAGCCGGATGGCCAGGGACAAGGAGGGAGAGAGGGAACGTCACAGACGGGAGGTGCCCAAGGAGACGTGAGGATAAGTGCCACGTGGGATCCTGCAAGGACCCGGGAACAGGAAGGACGCAAGCGGGGCAGCTGGTGACATCGGAGTCCAGGTGCCCGTGTCGGGCTCTAGGTTCTGACCAGATCCCCAGCCACGGGGCTGTGGCATCGGGGCAGCAGGGCGAGGGACGCTGAGAAGCCTCGTGCTGTCTTTATACCCCTCAGGAATCTTTACAGAGGCGCTAGACGTGCACAGGTGGGGAGGGGGCGGGCTCAGGCCTCACTCCTCATGAGCAGACGGACAGCAGGCTGCGAGGCAGACCTGGGCCCTTTCGCCGCGGGGCCGGGCGGCCGAGGGAGTGGAGGTGCGGGAGGCGGGCGACAAGGGCAGACAGTCACAGTGGGTCCCAAGGGGGACGCTCCAGGCTGAGATGTGGAGGGGACCTTGGCCTTGGAGCCCAGAGCCTGGGCTGCCAACCCTGTGCGCCCTCAGGCAAGACTGCCCACCTCTTCCGGCCTGGCTGCAGGACGCGCCCTGCACCCCAGTGTGGCGCTGAGCGTGCTTCCCAGCCGGCAGCTCTCCGGGGAGGCGCAGGGACCCCGCAGCGTCCCGGGGATGAGGGTGCGGGGGACGCCCTGGGGGCTGGGCCCACAGAGCACCACCTCGCTCCTGCTGGGCTCTTGCCATGGCCTCCTGCCAGCCCACCACCCCTGCCGCCCTTCTCCTTGGGCTTACGAGCTCAGTGTGGGCCGCGGCTGTCTGGCACCACATCACACCCTCCTCTCTATCCTGCCCGCTGCCAGGCCTCCTTCCCCCTGCTGGTCCGCCCACCTCCTACCCCTTCCCTTCCACAACCACTTTCCACCCAGCTCAAGACCTGCCTCCTTCAGAAAGCCTCCCTGGGCTGCTCCAGCCAGTCCGCCCTGAAGGGCTGTCAGGAAGAATGCAGGCTGCCCGGTCCCAGTTGAATCCGAGACAAACAACAGATGCTTTGTAGTATAAGTATGTCCCAATTATTGCCTGGGACACACTTATACCTAAAAAGAAAGTTTTCGTGTAAAATTCAATTTAACTGGGTATCTGTTTTTCATTTGTTTCAAAACCTGCAACCCCGCTCAGGCACACCAGGAACTACTAGCCCCAGGGTGGGACCCGGGTCGGCCCCACTCTCCCTGTGTCCATCTCAGAAGCCTGGGCTAACACAGACAACAAGCCTCCAGCGCTCGGATGTGGCTTACGGTGTCTGAAACTCCTGTCCCATCTTGGGCCAGAGGAGAAACCTGCCGTTCACAGAATTGCAGGGACGGGGAGAGCCCCTGGGCTGACGTGCCTCTGTCTCGGGGAAGAGAGTAAAGTCTCAACTGGATGGGAACAGGGACATCCAGGTCATCAGCCTCGGGTTCTGTGACTCGCCCACCACAGGCTCAGCAAGTGCCGTGTCGGACGATGACCCGTGCACCGACAGGACCTCATGTGCTTGACCTCAGACGCGGGAGGGGGCTCTCCCTGTCCACCCCCAACCCCGAACTGAGCGCCTCTGGCAGATCCTGCGAGGAGAGACCCCAGCTTCAGTGGGAAGAACAGGCAGGACAAGCAGGGGTGGGAGATGGGACCCCAGGTGGTGAAGGGTTAGCACGGGGAAACCAGACTGGGCGGAACACGGGGGTGCGAGCAGGAGGATGGAGCCTGGGGAGGAGGGACTGTCCTAGAGGCACCTCAAAGCTCAGGCTTTTGGCGGGGGGCCCTTACTGAATCCCAGAAATGAGGCTGCTGGGCCTGGTACAGCTCCCGATTTGGACAGCACCTTCCCCTACCAGAGACATTGCACAGCTTTGGGACAGTTGCCCAGAGCAACTGGGAAAGGCTGACTCGGCCTCTTCTGGGGGCCTGGCGTGTGACCTGGACAGTGGGGAGTGATGCACCTAAGATATCTGATTCCCGCCACTGGACAGAGACACCCCCCCCCCCCAGGTCACTGCCTGGTCACCCCCGACAATGGGCAGGCACCCACAGGAGCAGTCAGGTCAGGGTCCCCCCTCCCATTTGGCCGTCCTCCTCCCCACAGCCAGACAGGGACCAGGTTCTGAGAATCTGCTTCCCATGTACTCTGGGCTCACCATCCCTGAGGTCACTCGCTGGATGCAAGTCCCTTCTGTGGGCCACAGCCACAACCACGGCCTCCAGGACGAGGCTGTCCATCGGTCCGTCTGTCCTCCAGGGTGACAGGCCTTCACACGTGGGGACTGGGCTTATGTGAAGTCGCCCCCACCTACAGCAAGCTCCACCTCCGGGAAGCTGTGTGTGCCCATCAAGCCCCCAGGCCCCCAGGGCAGAGACAGGGGCTGTCCCTACACACTTGGCCTCGGCCACGTGCAGACCCCAGGCAAGTCCCTGCACAGATGAGGGGTGCAGGCTCGGAGACCCATATTGTTCCCCCTTTAGTCCTTCCAGCTTCCACCCCCGGCGAGCCGCACACCTAGTGGGCCAGGGCCCACGGCGTAACACGGGCCAGAGTGGCTCCAAACGAGGAAACTTCTGGAGACACCACAACTCCTGGGAGACATTCCCGCCCCGACAGCACAGGACACGAACAGTTAGAGCTGGGGCAGTCCTTCCCAGTTTGGCCTCTAGGTCACCAGTGAGACTGAGGACACTGCTGTGCGGGTGGGACTGCCACCCAGCTCCTGATCAGGTGGGCCACATGGAGCACGCACGGGTGACACCCCAGCTGCACAAGGAATACGTTTGGACCGCCCCTCACTCTCCGTGGCACATCTCACCCTGGGGTCACAGCACACCTCTGCCTGGGCCCCATGGGCATCCCGGACTTTCATCATCCAGCAGGGGACCCTCCTGCCCCCACTAAGGTATACAAGCACAGAGAAGCCCACCCTCACTTACTCAGCCCAGACGCCCTGGGTCCACCCTTCCTGAGCGAATCTCCCCACACCTGCTTCTCTCTTCAACTTCTGAAGCCAGTCATCTGCACCCCCCCGGCCCCCCTCCACCTCCTCAGCTGTCCGTCTGTCTTCTGTCAGTTCCTCGTCGCATGTGTCCATCCACCCATCCCCAGACCCTTTATGATGCAGCCTGCTACAGAGCAGGCTTGAGGGTGATGTGCGGTGTAAGTAGACACGGGGGCCTGGAGAGGCGGCCCGGAGCTTGGCCTTGTAGGGCAACAGGCTGGCAGGAGGCAAAAAAGTAGGGGCAGCGTTCCTGGGAGAGGGAAACATGTAGGCACAGGCCCTGGGGGGCAGCATGCAATCAGTGTCCGGGGACCTGGTACTCAGGACCTCCCAGGGACTCAGCACTCAGCACCTCCAAGGACTTGGTACTCAGTACCTCCCAGAGACTCAGCGCTCAGCATCAACAAGGACTTGGTAGTTAGTACTCCCAGGGACTCAGAACTCAGCACTTGAGCTTGGCAGAAGCACAAAGAGCAAGAAGGGAGCTGCCAGGAAGTGAGGCTGGGGGTTGGCAGAAGAGGGTTTATGGAAGCTGCTCGGGCCGCTGGGGCCATGGGGAGCCATGGTCGGGACCGGAGTGGAAGGGTGTGTTCAGATCCCGCTCGTGGCTGGGGCCACCAAGTCCTCCCTGCCGTCTGCATCTGCCTACGTCCCTTTCGAGGCACTTATTCTCGGGCCTAAGCCAAACCCCGTGCCACCTCCCCACCCGCCCCTCGGCAGCCCCGAGTGTCTCCCTCACCCCAGCTTGGGACTGGCATGAGGGGAAAGGGCTAGCAGAGGAAGCTGGGGTCAGGCTAAGGTGTGCCCGTGTGCTAGCCTGAGCAGCCAGGTGCCAGAGTTGGCTCTCGGAGGGCCGAGGAGGCCCTGGGCAAAGGTGGGGCGGGAGGCCGCCTGCTCGGCCCACACCTGGCAGAGCCCCAGGGAGGCTGAGTGGGAGGCTGGTTGCGCTCTCATCCTCGGCATGGGTCTCCTCCCAGAGCTACCCAGTCGTTGGCCCAGGCCCGGATGACCTTCCCTGGCAGAGGGGAGAAACGATGTCTTCCCAGGATGTTTTCCTGCCCACCTCCCTGGGACTCCCACAGCCTCCTACTCTGCCTCGCAGAGTCAGAGTCCAACATCCCCCAGCCGGCCACCGACCCACCTGGGGCAGGACTCCCAGGGAGCAGAGGGCCCGGTCGGCCACTCTGGGCCTCCCCAGCCCCAGGTCAGCCCACCCTGGAGGCCAGAGCCCCCTCTCCCTCTGCAGGGCAGAGCTGCAAAGTCTAGAGATGGACAAGCTCTCCTCTCGTGGGCCCTACATATGCACTAAAGGCCTGGCCCTGGGGTCCCCAGAATCCCTGGCTGGGCAGGAGGAAATCTGCCCTCTGTCCTGCTCCAACCCCCAGCCAACCCAGGGGCTCCGTCTGAGCTCTGGCCACCCTCACCTCAGCCTTGAGGGCTCCAGGGAACCTCCACGGGCACTTTCCAGGCGAGGCTGGCAGGGCTGGCTGGAGGGGCCCACAGGGTGGGCGTGGCCTGGCCACAAGCATGGACCCCGCCCAGCCCGACTCACCTGCATGCTGGTCCCAGAGTCTGGCGAGGGGCTAGCGATCGATCGCGGTGCCCGCAGAGCTGGACCCGAGTGTGGCAGCAAGGCAGCTGGGCGCGTCCTACCTGACTTCCGCGTGGGACTCACCCCTCCCTCCTTCTTCCTCCTTCTCCTGGCTGATCCTTCTGCTGCCACTCCTGTGCTGGAAGGCACGCCCCTCCCTGTGTGTGTGTGTGTGTGTGTGTGTGTGTTTGGGGGGGGTGTTGACACCTTCCTGAGGACCTGGTCAGGTGGGGACCCCTCCCCCGACCTGAGGGCATTGCCCTCACCTGCAGGGGGGTTCCCCTATAAGATGAGTTAGATTGGCACCTCCCTCCCGGGGTACAGCATGAGTGGAGCGCATGAGCACTCCCCACTATCCCAGGCTTCACTCTTCCAGATCCCAGGACACACTTTCCCCAGCCCCCCACCCCTCGCCCCCAGAGCATCCAGCCCTTGACTCCCACTCCCCAAGTCCAGTGTTTGTTCCCTTAGAGGAGAAATGGGCAGGAAGGATCGAAGATGAAGAAGAAACTGTTGCCCTGAGCCCCTGCTTTGTGGACCCCAGCTGGGAGAGGGGAGGACCTTTGGGATCCTGAGGGCACACGCTGGCCCTGGGCCGCATGGATCCTATGGCCCTAGGGCAGCAGTTGGGGAAGGCTCTGGGCCACCAGAGAGCAGAGTGCCCCCAAAGGGACGTGGGGCACCCGGCTCGGAAGCTGAGGACGGACTGGAACTGCAGCGGGGCGAGGCACGTGGAAACCTGGAACAGTGTTAGTGGGCACCTGAGGTCACGGGGGGCAGGCAGCACCCACAGCGTCAGGGCACATCATCATGCAGCCCGTGTGACCCTGTGGTCCAGGCCCAGCGTTGACACACATTTGCTCTGGGATTATGTGGCTCCATCTCACCCACATTTCTGCTTCGGAAACCCCATGGCAGGCTGTGACAGCAGCAGGGGCCAGGACCAAACTGTGACAAAGAGGGGCCGAGAGAGGGACCTAGCGGCACAGAGCCTGTGCGGGTGTGATGGAGCGAACCCAGACACGTGCACTAAGACTGAGGCCGCGGAGTCCCCATGGCAGGGTTAGTCCAGGCCTAGTATTAATTGTTGTTCTGCCACTGTAAACACTTGGTCTCACCACATGGCTCAAAGCGGCTGCTAAACCACCAGGCATCACAGCCACATTCAAGCCAGCAGGGAGAGGAAAGTGAAGGAGGGGCGCTCCACCTGTCACATAGTTGGTCACTTGCCCAAACTTCCTGCAAGGTAGCCTGGGAACTACGATCACTTTTCCTGAGAAGGTAGAAGGACACTAGGGTCACACAGCAGTGTGCACAGGCCAACAGGCTTCAAATGGCCCATTAGAGTTCAGGGAACAGAGGCAAGGGCTTTTGAGCACGAGTAATGCGAACTCATGGTCCACACTGCCAGCCAGCTCCTGGGCTCAGTCTCCTCCTGGTCTCCAACTCCACCGGCGCAGGGGGGTCTGTCTGCATTTACATTCGCATCATGTTAAAACAACCCAGTGGATTTCCCCTGACACAGGCGTCATTGCAGGTGTCGCCAGCCCAGGTGGGGGAGGAATGCCTGGCCTGACAGGGACAGGTGTCCTACTCTCGGTGAAGGATGTAAGATAAAGGCCGATCTCATCACCCGGTCCCGTCTGGCACAGCCCTTTGGGAAAGCAATTCAGCAAAAAGAACCAGAAGCCTTAAAACAGCTTATACTCTATTAACTTAACGTTTTATAAACTATCCTAAGGAAAAAACCCCAAAATAATGACAATGTATATGAATCTGTCCTTGGAGGCAAAAATTATAAACCACCTACATGTCCAACTGCAGGGAGACGTCTGAGAAAGCACCGCTGAGCCGTTACAAAGTATTCTTTCAAAGTGCTACGAGCATATGGCAAAATGCTTATGTTACACAGTTAAGTGAAAAAACACAGATTAAAAACACATATGCATTTTTTTGTCTCAACTGAGTGAAAATGCCTTAAAATAACTGAAGAGTAGGTTGAATATATATAACTGTGAATGGAGGGATACGCTCTTCTTCCCTCAGCTTGCTTTCCTCAAGTTTTCCATAACACACATCATTTTTACAAGCTGAATCATTACGGGGCGCCTGCGGGGCTCAGTCCACTGAGCGTCTGACTCTTGATTTCAGCTCAGGTCATGATCCCAGGGTCGCAGGATGGAACCCGTGTCGGGCTCCATGCTGCCCTGTCTTGGGGAGAGCACGAGGCCTCCGTGGGCCACGGACCCTGGACCCTGCTCCCTTTTCCTTCCTCCTCCAAGCTCCAGAGCACCCTGCCCAGCCGTCGTCCTCCGTGAGGCCAAAGTACAGCAGGAGGCGGGACTCCTGTTCCCACTGCCTCCAGGCTGCCTCGACTCCTTGGTTGTTTTTTGTTTTTTTTTTTTTTAATGTTTTTATTTATTTTTGAAACAGAGAGAGTCAGAGCATGAGCGGGGGAGGGGCAGAGAGAGAGGGAGACACAGAATCCGAAGCAGGCTCCAGGCTCTGAGCTGTCAGCATAGAGCCCGACGCGGGGCTCGAACTCACGGACCGTGAGATCATGACCTGATCCGAAGTCGGACGCTCAACCGACTGAGCCACCCAGGTGCCCCATGCCTCGACTCCTTTTAACTGGGGGCTGGTGGCCACACTGCGGAGGGGGTCAGGATGACAAAGCCACCGGGAGTGCCCCAGGTAAAATCCCGCAAGCAGGAACGGGCATGTCCTCACCTTGGGAATCTGCCCTCCCAGCCCCAGTGGCCTGTCTTGTGGCCCAAAGATAGTCTGATGTCTCAGTGAGGACAGTTCTCAGAGGCTCACAGCCAGGTCAGCTGGAGTCAGGGCCTCCCAAGCTCTCTCTGGGCTGGTCCCAGATGCCCCTGGCCTCCGTTTGGCCTCTCTGGTTCACAGCGCCCGTCTGGGGAAGCAGACACCCCCCC
>NW_024412655.1:923607-964831 GCF_014898765.1 Herpailurus yagouaroundi | reverse complement strand
GGGAAGATTCCTCTCCCAGGCTGGGCCTCTGCTCCTGGGATCGGCCAGACACAGGTCCTTGCCTGTCAGACCAGGCCTTCAGAGTGGGGACCCCAGGCCCTGATGTCCTTGCCCCGGGGGCAGCTCTGTCTCCCTGATGCTCTCCTGGCCAAGGCCTCTGGGCCTTAAATTCCCAGCAGCTCCTGTTTTTAAGGAGCAGAGAGTCGTTCTTGCCTGGGCTGACAGTCCCGTAGCCCCAACCTCTCCGTCAGCCCTCAGAAAACAGAATGTGGGGGAGTTCTCCGCAGTGTGTTCACCTTTACAGACTTACAGGCGTCGTCCCGACACCCGCAGATGTCTCTCCCTTCCCTGTAAGGGTGTTTTACGAGAGCATTTCTGTGAATACTTTCAGTATTTACCACCATGAATGTGGGTCCTTCGGGCCTCGGGAAACCTTGGGATCTGAGGCCAGCACACATGCCACCCAGATCTGTGGCTCCATGTGCTGTGCTCACAGGACCAGCTATGCCTGAGAGAGGCCAGAATCGGCCGCCTTCACGGCCCCCGGTGCCTGGGCCTTCAGGCAATCACCTGTGTGGCTGAGGAAGCCCAGGGCCGCTGGGCCCTTCCCCAGGCGGGGTGAGTCCTGCTGACTCGGGCCCCCTGCGAGCCCCAGGCACGGGGTGTTGGACCACGTCGTCAGAGCTGCTCTGCTAAGTGCTCTGACCTGCCACCAGGCCACCTGAGCCACAAAGTGCTGGGCTTCTGAGACAACTTCCCCGCTCCTGAGTCCCATGGTGGACCCTGCCAGGCCACGTGTATCTGAAGGGAGGGTTGAGCCAGGCGGTACCCAAAGTGAAGGGTAGTGGTCCAGGCGGGGACACGGTGGAGGTGAGCTCAGGCCCAGGGGCGAGGCCGCAGGTGGACCGCTCCTTGCAGAGCAGGGGGGTCGGGAGAAGCTCTAGGTTCCAGTGGGGACAGAAGAGCTGAGAGTAGGGGGCTCACCAACATTCTGTGCCTCAGCATCTCCGTCTCTCAGCCAGAGACGAAAAACAGAACCCGAGAGGGTGTGGAGGTCACAGTAGTTAGCATTTGTTTTTTGTTTTTAATGTTCTTATTTATTTTTGAGACACAGAGAGAGCACGCATGAACGGGGGGAGGGCAGAGAGAGACGGAGACACAGAATCCGATGGAGGCTCCAGGCTCCAAGCTGTCAGCACAGAGCCCGATGTGGGGTTTGAACCCACAAGCCATGAGATCATGACCTGAGCAGAGGTCAGATGCTCAACCGACTGAGCCCCGCCCGGGTGCCCCACAATAGTTAGCGTCTGTAAAGCTCTGGGAATTCTCACTGGCATGTGGCCAGAGCCTGGTGGCGACTGTTAACTAACATGTGGTCTGCACTCAGGGCAGAGGGCACCCCCCGGGGGTCTGGCTCAGCCCCTGCCCAGTGTTCCACTCCGGCCCCCAAACCTGACAGACCCTATCCAGCTCCACCCCTGCCCAGCCCTATCCTGTCCAGTGTCTGTGCCTTGGAGAGGCAGTGGCCCCCTTCACGTAGGAGGGGGGTGGCTCCCAGCACAGTTTGGGAGAAATACCCATATCCAAGAAGTTATCCCCCCAGCAGAGGGCAGCACTGGGAATTTGGGTGGAACAGAGCTGGGGTGGAGAAAAGAGGCCTTGAGGATGGCTCTGAGGGGCCCTCAGGGCAGAGTGAGGAACCAGCCCGTGGGGTGCTTGCTGGAAAGAAGGGGGGGTGGGAGCTGACCTGCTCTAGGCACCCGGGTCCAGCATCGCTTCCCTGGATAAAGCAAGTCTCGGCGTGTCAGTCTGGGCAGGCCAGTGCAGTGGGGACCGCGGTCCTAGTTCGGGTGAAAGTGACCTTGTGTGACTCCTTGTGGCCTTTGGGACGGAGACCAAGGTGCAGCCCTAGCCTCACACTCGCACGTGCACTGGACGGTGGCCACAGAGAAGTTGGCAGCCCAGGCCCGTGTGGGTGGGGTCAGGGCCTGGGGTGTGGAGTTGGCCCAGGGCTGGACAGAGGGCATCCTGGAAGACTTGTTAACCTTAAAAATAACACCGTCAACCATAATTACCAGCAAAATGAGTTTATCTGGGAATAGCAGAGAATTCAAGTCTGGGACACGAAAGTTACAGCAAAACCACAGGCAAGTTCCCAGAACAGAGGAAGGGGGTGGTTAGGGGCCTGTTGTGAACCAGAAGTCCCCTGGAGTAAACTGGGAGCTGGGAGTGTAGTGGCCTCTCGCTGGCTAGCCTATTGCCTAAGAGGAAAGCTCGCTTCCTCCTCCTGGGGTTGTAAAGTGGCATCCACCTGCGAGGTGTGTCTCTTCCTGTTGGCTCTACAGTTGATAACTAGTGAGCACGCCTCCTGCTGGTCTCCCAACTCCATTCTAAACAAGGGTTCCTTTATTCAGTTTCACAAGCCAGAGAGCACACCTCCTGGGGCCAGCATTTCTTTGCACATCTACTGGTGCCTGGCCTATTGGGAGGCTCAGCATAGTGGTCAGGGACTGCGACTTGGAGTCACATCACAATCAGGCCCCATGCTTGGTGGGTGGGCCTGGGAAAGGGCGCCAGGTGAGTACATCTCTATATAGATATCTATACAGTGAAACAGAATAAAGGAAACCTGACTCACACTCAGTGAAGACCAACAGGAGGAGCTCTCATGTGCATCCCTCACTCCCGCAGCCCTTTGCATTCCCAATGGGCTTCACAGCCCCAGGGAAGGAAGGAGGGTTTTCTCCCCTCCCTCTCCCTCAACAACCCAGCCAATGGGGGACCATCACGGCCCAGCCAATGAGAAGTCACTACACTTCCAGCTCTTAGTCCAATGGACTTCTAGTTTATAAGAGGTCCTCCCAACTCCCCCACTTGCTCTATAAAAGAGCATTTCTCTCTTCTGTTCTAGGGAACTCTCTATGGTTTGGTCATAGCTTGCTTGTCCCAAATAGCAATTTTCTACTATTCCTGAATAAACAAACCCATTTCTCTGGTAAAATAACTGGCAGATCTATTTTTAAGGAAAACATTACTAGGTGTCAGAAGTGGGATGCAGGAAGGACCCACACACACATCCCCAACCCCACCCAGCGACTGAGGCTGGTGAGCAAACAAACAGGTGCCGGCACCCTCAGCGCCAGCTGGGCTCACTGCTTCCTCACCAACCCTGGGGTTTGAATGTGAGTTTTTGCCTGGATTTGTGCTTCACTCTCTGTTTTGAGCTCTCCAGACTTTATTCGGGACCTGCTCTAAGGCTTCATCCTTTCAGAGAGTACTCATGTGGCCTTTGTCTGACTCCTTTCTAGAGCCCGGCTATTCCTACCGGGGCTGTGCTGTTCAGGAATTTTCCTCTTGGCTCCGGAGAAAAGCCTGTGGGAAATGGGATTCCAGTGATCAAAATGCTTTGAGGGTGCCCCTGCCCCCACTCTTCTGGGAGCCCCGCCGGTTCCATGATTAAAAACTGTGCTCCCTCCTCACGTGCATTCTTATATGGACTAACTTAACAAAAAACAATTTACAACTTCAATGGCCATTATGGGGAACTTTCGAGCTCCCCAAAATTCCCTTCCTCAGAACTCAATCGGACAGCCATGGGCTCTAAAATTGTCAAAACCGAATTGGATGCTTATTTTCATTGATACCTTGAGGCTTCCAACAGTTTTTGGATTCAAAGTCTGCCTTTTTGCAAAGTACTATTTGTAAACTAACCGAGGCAGGCAAACAATTGAAAGATGTCCACATGGCTTCTGAGGCCTTGTCCCCTCCCCATCTTCTTTGTCTCCTGACAGGTGGGGTGGCCTTGCGCTCAGGCCCCACCTCTGGCACCGTTTCCCTCTCTTCTCTCCTCACTGTCCCCAACCCCCCTCTACCTACCTCTCATTCTAACCCTTTTGCTGAGCTTCCTTTTCCCTCCAAACTTCTCCTCACCCCTCCTCTCCCAAGCCTATTAATACCTACCCCTCTACAGTTAACTCTGCTGGGGGTCCCGAAGAACGCCACATTGCTTACGTTGCCTGGATTAAGGCTGAGTTTTGAGCCATAGTGAAAGAGTTTCCTAAAGTGACTGAGACCCCATAAATTTGCTGAAGAATTTAACATAGTTATTCAAATTTACTAATCTGAGTGCTCAGATTTATATCAATGGGTCCACATGCGTGTTGGTGAGGGTCAGGCCAAACACTGGATGAAAACATCCTAATAGGAACATCCTGGAAGGGATTTAAAGAAACAGATGCCTAAATTTTGGCAAGATGCTAGAACATTCACTGGAAATCTCCACTGAATGCTTACAGCTTTTCCTAAGCCTGTCGATCAGAACAAGATCCAGGCTTGCACACAAAAGCCTGACGAACCTGTTCATGACTATCACCATCTACTCCACATTATCTTCGAAGGCCATTCTGGATTGCTGTAGATGCTGAATCCACCTTGCTAGCTCTTAACTCCATGTCCACTGACAGACTGAACTGGGGTTGTTCTCTTTTAGTTAAAAGGACCAAGATATAATGGGAAACTATGTCCACTCTGGATTGAGTTAATTTGGCAAACCAGCTCGCTGGCATCCTCGAGGAGTCACCTAAAGGAAAGACCACTACAATCCTCAATTTTCAGCTCCAGCAAATGAAGGCCCCTCAACAAACCCAACCCCTGCCTCCTGTTTCTGCTGTTACTACAAAGAGCCAAGGCACTGGGGAAGACGGAGTGCTCCCGTGAGGCTGTCCCAGTGTCCTCCTAATTCCTACTGATGGGGCTCTGGTCCTTTCTCTCCAGATTGGGAGAGAACCTCTCTGTGTCCTTATTGGCCCTGGAACTGTGCGCCTGGTGCCCAGCCCACAGCTATGATGCAGCCCCTGCTGCAACGTATTAACACGGTTCCGATGGTGGGGTTCTCTCATAAACCCCAACAGGTTCCTGTCTCTGAGCCTACTCCTCCTGTCTGGCCCTTTGAGGGGTATGCGCCCTTTTCTCCTCAGTTCCTCTGCCTCTAGTCCTCCTTTATTGGGCTGAGATTTCTTAGAAAAGCATCATGTCAGAATTTGCTTCTCCCAAAAGGAGGAGAGAATTCTAGAATTTGACAATAGTAATCAAAATGGGCAACCAGGGAAAATTGAATGATTCTTCAGTATCTTTTTTATGCTGTGTCTTCGATGGCACTATCGCTGAGTCTGAGGACACTGGCTGTTGGCCCCTAGTGGGTCATCTACCACCCTCTCTATGGGCAAAATCTTCAACTGATACAGGCTGAGTGCAGTATCGGTGCACCTCCCAACAAGAACGAATGAATACCCCGTAAATAAGCACGCCCTTCAAGGCATCAAGCCCGTTACAGAGGACTACCAAGCTTGGGGCTTCACTGCCTCCCGTACTCGCCCCCGGAACACCTACTTTGAGAAAACTCAGTGACTGAGGTGGAAGTTTTGTCTGGGACCTCCAAGCAATAAACAGCATCCTTATTCCTCAGCAGCCTCCCACCCTACGGACACCATTTGCCACAGCTCGCTGCTCCCAAGGCCAATCTGGTCCGAAGGGTGCTTTTTCATATGATAATGTGGATGCCCAGCAATTGGTCCCAGAGGGGGAAATCTAAGAACCGTTGGCTGGAAAGGAAGAGAGCTCTGGTTTGGACCAAATAATAATCTGGCCCCATCAGAAAGTCTAAAACTCCCACTACTTACCCCTGGACGAGCATTTAACCTACTGACAAAGTGACAGCACTCGTGACCCACACTGGTGGGGAAATATTAATGAGGCAACGAGAAGTGCCCACCTTCCTGTCCTAACTGTCCGAAGTGCCATCCACAGAATCCCATTCACACAATGGATTTCACACAGCTGGCCCATCTCGTGGACATAAATATGTTTTTGTCACGGTTTGTATGTTTTCTCGCTGGGCCAAAGTTTTCTCTTACAGACAGGCCACTGCTTCTTCTGTGGCTAAAATTCGGTTAGAAAAGATTATCCCTACCTGGGAACCCCTCTTGAACTGCATAGGACCAGGCAATCCATTTTACTGGCTGGTGGCTTTGGCAAGTCTGTGCTGTTCAGCCGGTTTTGTAGCACTGTCACCATGCATTTCATCCCCAATCCTCAGAGTTTGTCAGATGCACAAATAACACTTTTAAGACTTAATTGGACAGTTTGTAGAGACCGTCCAAATACCTTGGTCAGAAGAACTGCCATTGGTCCGTCTAAACCTCAGATCCACTCCCTTGGAAACTCATAGACTCTCACCCTTTGAGGCAGTCACAAGATGCCCAGTGCACTTGGCCCTGCCTCCCTGACCCACAGTTGCTAAAAGGAGATACATGTCAGTACTGTAAAGGTCTAATTGCTTCCATTAAAAGTAACCGTGATTTGGGGCGCCTGGGTGGCTCAGTCCATTGAGCATCCATCCAACTTCAGCTCAGGTCATGATCTCATGGTTTGTGGGTTCCAGCCCCACATCAGGCTTTGTGCTGATGGCGGGGAGCCTGCTTCAGATTCTCTGTCTCCCTCTGTGCCCCGCCCCCCCCAGCGCCCCCCCCCCTCTCAAAAATAAACAAACATTAAAAAGCAAGTAACCATGCTTTGGTAGAGCAATCTTTTTCACAGTGGGCTCCTGGAGACAACGACCTGAAGCATCATAGCTTGCAATCTGGAGACTTCATTTGTGGGAAAATGACACATCCAGAAAGGCTCTCTTCAACTCACTGGAAAGGCCCTTATCAGGAACTTTGAACCAACCCTCGTGCTGCCAAACTCCAGGGAATAAACTCTTGGACTCACACGACGCATCTGAAGACAGCACCAAACCCCGACTAGCCCTGCACACCAGCTGGTGTCCTGAGAGTGGACTTCCCAGAATTGAAGCACAGGACATCTGACGAGACACTGTCCCGAGACGTCCAGACAGGCCCCTGTACCTTTTCTCACTGCTGCTGCTTCTCTCTTTCACAGAAAGACAATGCCCTTGTCTGCATTTCCCAAAACCTTGAGAAAGACAAAATCTATTTTGATTATGGCCTTTTGTAAACAGCCTCATCACGAACCTGTGACAAATTCATCTTTTCAGCTGTTTTTTCTGGATGGTTAGAAGGCTCAGGATTCACAAGTCCTTCCTTCATCTGAACGAGTATCTGGCTCTGGATTCCTATCCAGATTCATAGCTTCTGAATTTGCAACCTTACAGGCTGTCTGATTGGTATATGTGCTGCTGAAGCGAGCACACAGGCCGTCTGATTGGGTAACAGTTGTTTCCAATCGGTTCTTTTGAGATAACAACATAGTTTTTTCTTTAATTTTTTAAAATGTTTTTATTATTTATTTTTGAGACAGAGAGAGACAGAGCAAGAGTGGGGGAGGGGCAGAGAGAGAGAGGGAGACACAGAATCTGAAGCAGGCTCCAGGCCCTGAGCTGTCAGCACAGAGCCCGACGTGGGGCTGGAACTCACGGACTGTGAGATCATGACCTGAGCCGAAGTCGGACGCTCAACCGACTGAGCCACCCAGGCGCCCCAAGATAACAACATAGTTTTAATACATCCTTGAGGTTTTGCTATTGCAAAGAGTTCATCAGTCATTGCATCATGTTTATACCTGCACTGTAACCCCCCAAACGCACCTGATCCTGTGTCCTCTCATGGCGTTCACTATTCTGCTTTTGTGGTTGCTTCAAGTGGGGACCTCCAGGAGGCATATGTGACTCCAGGTTTGCCTTTGTGGGGAGAACTCTTCTCCCCTAAGTCAGAACAGGTGCCAATAAATATTTCAGTTGGCTACTTTCAGTCCTAGGATCCTAGTTTAGAAGCATCACACGATTTGGAATTGTAGTGTTACTTCTGTTTTGTCTAAGTTTTGCATTTTGTCACCTGTCAAACTTTTGTTTGTTTGTTTTTTTAATTTTTTTTTCAACGTTTATTTATTTTGGGGACAGAGAAAGACAGAGCATGAACGGGGGAGGGGCAGAGAGAGAGGGAGACACAGAATCGGAAACAGGCTCCAGGCTCTGAGCCATCAGCCCAGAGCCCGAAGCGGGACTCGAACTCACGGACCGCGAGATCGTGACCCGGCTGAAGTCGGACGCTTAACCGACTGCGCCACCCAGGCGCCCCACCTGTCAAACTTTTGTAAAAATGGTGTACCAAAGCCATGATCTCCAATGCTTATGATCTTGATAAACACGCACAAGAGATGGGGAGCACCTGGGAGTCCTCCCTCCTGACCTTCCTTGTTACTCAGCGTGGCCTTAAGTGGTTTCCAACTGCTGTGCACTTTCCCTCCATCATGGAACATGACAACCAGAAAAGGTCCTCCCTAGCACCAAGAGACAAAAGCATTAAATATGGAAAACCTGACTCTTGATCAGGATGCTTTCAAAGAGCGATCTTGATCAAAAGGGGAAAATGTGAAAATTAATAAAAGGAAATCGCGTTTAGAATGGAGTCAGGAGGGTGGGCACCTGGATGGCTCAGTCAGTTGAGCGTCTGACTTCAGCTCAGGTCATGATCTCGAGGTTCGTGAGTTTGAGCCCCACATCAGGCTCTCTGCCGTCAGCGTGTCAGCACAGAGCCTGCTTCCGATCCTCTGTCCCCTGTCTCTGCCTCTCCCCCACTTGCACACGCTAAAATAAATAAATATTTTTGGGGGTGCCTGGGTGGCTCAGTCGGTTGAGTGATGGACTTCAGCTCAGGTCATGATCTCGCAGTTCGTGGGTTTGGGTCCCGTGTCGGGCTCTGTGCTGACAGCTCAGAGCCTGGAGCCTGCTTCGGATTCTGCGTCTCCCTCTCTCTGCCCCTCCCACTCAAGCTCTGTCTCTCTCTCTCTCTCTCTCTCTCTCTGTCTCTCTCTCTCTCTCTCTCTCTCTGTCAAAAATAAACAAACATTAAAAAAAATTTTAATATTTTAAAATAATGGAGTTAGGAGGCCAGCAGGGGGAGCGCTCACGCACAGCACTAGTTGTCAACACAGCCAACAGGAAGGTAGACACCTTGCAGGTGGAGAGTACTTCAGAACCCCAGCAAGAGGAAGCAAGATTTTCTCTTCCTGGGGCAACAGCTCAGCCAATAAGAAGCCACTATACTTCCAACTCTCGGTTTACTCGAATGGACTTTTAGTTTATAACAGCTCCCTCCCCCAACTCTTCCCTCCCTCTGTAAAAGAGCTCTCCTCCCTTCTGTTCCCAAGACGTGCCTATGGTTTTCTTGTGGCTAGCTTGTCCTAGGTTGCAATGTTATTCCAGAATAAACCCATTTTGCTTGCAAAGTAACTGACGGTTTCATTTTTAGGGTTCACAAGGTAAACACATACATATACATTAAACAGTTTTGAGGTGTAGTTCACATATCACACAATTCAGCCATTTGGAGTGTGCAGTTCAGTAGATTTTAGTGAATTCACAGATGTGTGCAACCATCACCGCAATTTTAGGGTATCTCCATGGCCCTTTAAAGAAACCCAGTACCCTTTAGCAATCACCTCCCCCAGCCCCCTTCCCTTTCCCAGCCCGTGGTAACTATTAATCTTAATGTCTCCATGAATTTGCCTATTCTGGACATTTCGTGTAAATGGATCATATAATATGTAATCTTCTGGGACTGGCTTCTTTCACTGAGCATAATGCTTTCCAGGTTCACCTTGTTCCTCGTTTAGGGCCGAGTGATTTCCCATGGTTGTACGGACAGACCACACTTTGGGTAGCCATCCACCAGTTCTGGGACCTCAGCTTGCTTGCCCCTCTGGCTACTGCGAATCATGTTGCCACGGACATCTGTGTCCTGTTCTGTATCCTCCCTTGGGCACACACCTAGTGTCACATGTAACTGCGCGGGAAGCTTCAAAGGAGCTGCCACTGTTCTTCAAAGCAAAGAGCTTCGGGGCCTTTTTTTTTTTTTTTTCCTTTTTTTTCTGCGGGGGCCGTCATCGTATTAACAATTTGAGCCAACCCAAACCAGCAAATCCACGGCATTGCGACCGCGGAGACCCCGTGAAAGAACCACCCGCCTGCCCGCGGACCCTGCGGACTAGAGCCCCGAGCGGCTGGCGGCACCCGGCCCCTCGCACGTCGGATAGAGGGTGGAGAGGCGCCCCAAAGGGACGCGGGTGCGACCACGCGGCGGGAAGACGCTCCAAGGCAGCGCGGGCGAGGCTGCGTCGCGGCCAGGGCCGGCGCTCGGAAGGGCGAAGGGGTCGAGACGATCGGGGCCCGCCGCCGGGGCAGGAGGGTCTGGCGTTGCCCCTACGCGCCAGGACGCGGGGAGACGCCAGCTCACCCGGCCCGCGGGTTCCGGTTTCCTAGCAACGAGGCGGCATCCTTCCCAGCAAGCACTGCTTCTGACCCGCGGCTTCGGAGACTACGAGACCCAGCGTGCCCCGCGGCCCGGCCGCAGGGACTACAAATCCCACAAGGCACCGCCCACCCTTTCCTAGCCGCCCCCAACCCGGGCTCTCCCAAGACCCCGCCGTGGGAGCGCCGCGACCCCTTCCCGGCGCTCCTCGCGCCGTGCGCAGCGCGCCCTCGCGGTGACCCGCTGTGCGTGGGGTCAAGGCGCGGGGCGGAGCGGCTGGGCTGGCGCCATGCGGAGGGGTGAGCGCAGAGGCGCGGGGGGACCGCGGCAGGGGTCCCCTGTGCCGGCGGGCAAGGCCTCGCTGGAGGAGCCGCCCGACGGCGCGACCGCAGGCCGAGCGAGCGGGCCGGGCGCGGGCCGCCGCAGCACGGAGTCCGAGGTCTACGACGACGGCACCAACACCTTTTTCTGGTGAGGGGCGGCGGTCGGCGGTGGGGCCCCGGGGGGCGCGAGGGTGATGGGCACGTCGTGCTGGGGTGGAGGGGCGCCTGCGAGACCCGCCCGGCCGCGGCTGGTCCCTCGCGGCGGTCGCGCCCGGCACCTGTGACCCCTGCCCCATATCCCGGGAGGAGTAGGCTCCAGAGTCATGTCCGAGAGGCTTTTCCTGTCCCAAATTCACCTGTGCCCGCTGTCATCTTGTTTCTTCGCAGCGCCTGCGTCGTACGGAATCGGCTTCTCCCCCCCAGCGCGTAGCAGTAACGTTAGCGCGAGCACCTTCCCACGTGCCAGGAGTTGAGCGGCTGTTTGTCAAATAAAGGTTCTGTCTCTTTTCAGGGGCTTCTCGCGGAGCCTGCTCTTCGACCCCTGTACCGCTGTCTGCAAGCCAGGCCCCGGCGTCAGGCTGCCCGCAGTCTGCCTCAACGGGTGTTGGGGAGGGAGAGGCCCCCGGGAGCATTCCTGACCGCTCCGCCCGCCCGGAGCCTGTGTTGGAAGAGTTCACGCTCTTGCTTTATGCTGAATTGGGCACTTCTGTATGTGAGGTCCCAGGCGTGGCTCCTACGCCACATGGCTCTGTGACCTTGGATTAGCCCTTCACCTTCCCCAGCCTCCTTGCTGCTCTGTAAGAGAGAGAAACCCCGTGTACTAGACAGCATGCTTCTTGAGGGCTGGGGTTTGGTTTTCTTTGCTGGATGCTGAGTTCCTGTCAAGAAGACAGTGCCTGCATTTGAGGCCTGCGGTAGGCCCTGGGGGACAGAGGGAGGTAGATGTGGCCTCCAGCTGCAAAGGGAATGCCACGTGGAGGCAGCTTTTCAGAGAACCGAACTGTGGGATTGTCACGGAAGGTCTGATCGGGGAATGCGGAGAGCCTGACGGGAGTAATTGGACGTTTCAGGGGAGGGTGCCGCCGCAGGGGCAGAAACCGAAGAGGAGGCGCGCGTGGGGCCGAATGGGTGTCGTGGTTTTTATCGGATTCAGGAGAGGTACAGGGTGGTGGTGGGTGTTGATAGGGCTGCAGCCCTGCATCTGGACGAAGTTGGTGTCTTCCCTGTGGGTGCTGGCAGCTGCCGTGCAGGGTTGGCTTTCAGCCTTGCTTTGGGGACACGGTGCATTCAGGTGGCCTCGGAGCCCGTGGGAGCGAGACAGGGATAGCATGCCTCATCCAGGGCGTTGTGGCCCCTGAGCTAGAGACCGGAGCACTCTTGGACCTGCTGGGCCTGCGGCATGCAGGCCAGGCCTCTTCACCAGCTGTGTCTGTGAGCACGCCCCTTCGGGCTGCAGGAGGGAGGGCTTCATCCTAGGACACGGCGGTTGTCCTTGTTTCCTGCTCGTGCACATACTTGGGGGCCCCAACTGGGTGCCCGTTGCTGTTCTCGGGACTGCAGCAGAGAACCAAACAGGAAGCTTAGACTTTGGCCTAAGCCTGGGGCCTCAGAATCACGAGACATACTGGCTGAAGGGGATGCACCAGCAGGAACCGGGGAGCACACGCCTCACCTCATGCAGTGAAAGGCAGACGCCCACGACAGCCCTCGGGTCCTATGCACAAAGGCGCTTGGTCAGTCGGGTACTGGACACACAGGTGCCTGCTATAGCCGAGTTTACCTATGAGGAGGGCTGCTGGGGGCCTGGAAGGCTTTCCACGAGGAAGTGTGACAGGGCTGGCTAGCTTCAGGGGCCTGCCTCGTGGATCTCCTGGGTGGATGGCTCCTGCGTCCCCACCGCGGGTGTGAGGGGTGCTGTGCTCTGTGGTCCGTGCAGGCCCTTGCTGCGTCCCAGGCCCCCCCTCACCTGTATAGGGGAAGGAACTTCTCATTTCTCCTGGCAGGTAACCAGATGCCTGCTTGGTGAGAATTACTCATTCTTACCTGTAGAGCTTAGCCACTCGCCACCTTTTTAGTCTCTCCTCACTGACTTGATGTGTTACGGTTTTGAAAACTTTTATTTTGTGTTTGAGAGAGTTTTAGTGACGAATGGTACAAAGCCTCCTGTAGAGATTAAAAGTTAGTATTTGTGGAAATGATTTTTTTGTTCCAGAATTACTCAAAGGAACTTTTGCAGGATTCGAAACCTTACTTTTAGGGTTTTCCCCACAGATGCCCAGTGACGGTGCTGTGCACGGCCACGTAGGAGGACTCTGGAGTGTCTGTGTTTTCCCTTGTCGGCCAGGGGCTGTGTAATTCGGTTCAGGGTTTGCCTGCGCCTTGGAGCTTGAGGCTGGCCTCCCGGAAACAGGCCCAAGGGGGCGGGCGTGAGGACTGCCGGGGTCTGTGGTGGCAGGGACACCAAGTCTTCTACTGGTTGTGGTGGTCCTCTGGTGCAGAACATCCAGGGGGAAGCAGGACCGCAGACTCAGAGGAACGGCACAAAGATGTGTTAGCCCTCGTGTTCTAAAGATTATCTGGGAGCCACTTGGAGACTTGATGTCCTGGAGAGGTGCTACCGAACGCTGCCACCTGTGGATGGAAGGTGGGTGAATTGCCACCGGATTGGCACACTTCCTAACCAGCTCCTAAAGCAGGGAGGGGAGGGACGGTTGTGACGTTGTGGGAGTGCTTGCCGTGTGCTTGTGTCTTGTAACACTGGGCCTTGGGTGAGCACTCTCGGCGACCCCAGGACTCTTGTCCACAGCGTCCGATAGTAGCAGCAAGAGTGCGCAGGGGTGATCTCGGTGCCCCAGGTTCTGGAAAACGCCTTTCTCAGTCATTGTGGGGTAGGGGTTTGCCAGCTCTGCCCGGATCTGGAAAGCTTGACTCTGCAGCGGATTCCTCTTTGGTCATGTTGATCAGCAGCCGGGGAGGGTCAGTGTCATGGCCGCAGGCACTTCTGGCACACCTGGGGCAGGCCCTCTGGTCTTGGCCTTTCCTGGCCGAGGCTGCCTTGTGCTCTCAGTGTGCCAGCCACACCTTCGTGTTTTCTCTAATTGGTTTGGCGGGCCTGCCTTCCTGCCCACTTGGCATAATGAGCGTGGTCATCTCGAGAGAGGGACTGACAGCTGGGTATTTTCCACTCATCGTGGCAGGGAGCCAGCTGTCCTCACGCCCTCGCCCTTGCTGAGTGACTGGAGAGTCACGGGATTTACGGCCGCTCAGAGCTCCCTGAGTTCTCTATTAGCCATTAACCCAGAGGATGTGCTGGTCTTCCCAGTACCAGGGAGGTGGGACGGGGGCGTCTGGGAGGGACAGGAGGTCTCCCCGAGTGTTCCACACGTGGAAATGGTGCTCTGAAAGATGAAGAAAGCTGCTCAAGACCGCAAGTCTACTGAGTGGCAAAGCTGATGACCAAAATCCGTATTTTCCCACGGTGCCCCATTGCCTCTCCAGGGAAAACTGTCAGAGCAGGAAACCTAGACTTTACGGGGAAAAATGGGAGGAAAGCACAGGCCATGGATTGAGCGGTGGTCTGAAAGAATTCTCGGCATTCTGTCTCCTGGGCGCCGACCTGGCATTCCCCTTTACCACTGCCGGCTGCCTGTAGTGACTGCTGTGTCAGGGATCGAGTCCTGACCATGCAAACCCCACTTCGTCTTCCTGGCAGCAGGTGGTCTGCACCTACGTTTCTGCCTTCATCCAGAGTGCCTCTGTATCTACCTGTGAGTTTGGGTTTTGTGTCTAGATTCCACACGTAGGAGAGATCACGTGGTGTTTGTCTTTCTCCCACTGATCTCAGCACGATGCCCTCGAGAGCCACCTGTGTTGCCGATGGCAAGATTTCATTCCTGGGTGTGGCTGGGTAACATTCCTTTCCGTCCAGTCGGTGAGCACTTGGGCTGTTTGAGTAACGCAGCAGTTCCCTAGGGGAGCGTGTGTCTTTCCAACTTGGCGTCTTGTTCCCTCCAGTCCCCCGTGGTGGGATGACTGAGTCTTAATGGCAACTTTATTCTCGTTCCTCGAGGAACCTCCATACTGTTTGCAGAGGCTGCACCAGTTCGCACCACTGGCAGCGCATGGGGTCCCCTCCTCCTCATCCTCTCCGACACTGGTGGTTTGTCTTTTTGACGCTAGTCATTCCGACAGGTGTCAGGTGACAGCTCGCCGGTTTTGATTTGCATTTGCCCGATAATGAGTGCCGTCGAGCACCTTTCCACGTGTCTGTTGGCCATTGTGTCTTTGGAAAAGCATCTGCTCAGGTCCCCTTGCTGTACAGAAGGAGGGAGCCTTCGTAAAGATGCATTTCATCATAATTCAGTAATAAAAATTTTACTTTCTAGTAGCACTTGACCTTAGCAGTTCTGAAGTCTGTTGTTCTGTGAGACTTTGGTGCCCTGTGCTCTACCTCTGGGTCCTGGACTTTGTGCTCCTTCCTGCCTCGGATGGGACAGAGGGAGGCCTACTTATTCCTTATTCCTGTTTCCACAGGGCCGGGGGTGACTGACCGAGTGACAGTGGGAACATTTATTTCAAAGGACAAAAAGTTGTTTTTCATTTTCAGATAATCCTTGTGTTTTTTTTTGGAGGATGGAAAGATCTGTGACTGGAGCTGTCTGGGGCTCCTCAGGGAAGGTGTCTTAGCCCAGAGAAACGATAGGAAGATTATCGTGTTTGTGGAAATTAATACGAAAGAAGCCAGAGGGTTGAAGTCATTTTTTAAGTCCTGGGACAAAAGCTTCTGTGCTCCAGAGGTGCGGTTTCGGTGGGGCACCTGCAGGGTGCCTCTCGTGCTGTGTGTTTCTTAGATCCTGGCAGGACCCGGTGCCTGTGCGTGGAGGGGTGGGGGGGTGCCCAGCGGGCCCCTGCACAGCACCTTGGCGTCCTGATGTCCCTGAAGCCGCGTGGACGGGTCCTGGGCCACAGTGCATCAATGAGGTGTTCCCTGTGCCCCTCGGGTCTCTTCCAGACCGTGGGGTCGTCTCTCCTCAAACTGACTGGCTTGTTTTTCCTTCTGCAAGTCTGATGCCAGTTTGTGGGCTGTTAATCTAGTTTACTCTCCTTCCTCCCTGAGGCTGGGGCTCCTTCCCATCCCTTTTCTCATAGACACTTGCCTTGCTGGGAACCCTCTGGGCCAGGTGGCCGCGCAGGCCTATGGCCAGGCCCCTGGGACAGTCCTGTCCCTTTCCTAGGCAGATGGCTCCCAGCAAGTGCTCCCATGAACCCCGCACACTGTTGGTCTGCCTGCTGTGGGCATTCTCCCAGTTCTGGAGGCCTGGAGCCCCCTTGGACCGACCTGTCACTGGTGGGGAAACAACTTGCCACTTCGGAAACATGCACCCTTTGGAGAAACCCGTTGAGAACTCCTGGGACAGGAATTGGGCCCAGCGGGTTCTTGCTCTGCGCACCTTACATGTGCTGGTCTCTGGGTGGTGTCTTCTCGAAGGTACACGGGACGGGCGTTCTGCCCCGTGCCCTGTAGACCACTCCGGCTCTCCCGGCATGCTTCCCTGGATCCTGACCTTGCACCAACAACGGTCGATTTGTGACATTTTGTTGTAAGTTGCTGTACAGTGAATCTGTTTGTAGCTTTGGTGCGCGTAGCTTCCTGGAACCGCCTTCACGGGTCAGGCACAGAACAGGACCTCACTCCGGCCTCTGGCCCGGTCTCTGTCATCATAGCTTGGCCTTGGAGAAGGCCACGTAAGTGGGGTCGTGTGGTGCGTGCGTCCCGGAGACGGGCCTCCCGGCGTGCCTGAGGCCCCCACAGCCGAGCGGTATTGTGTGTGGCACAGTCTCCATCATCCAGGTGTTTTAGGGATGTCCGGTCAGTTAGTGATGAGTCTGCAGTGGGGTCTGCCGGTTTCCGGTCTCCGCGTCCGGGAGACCACATCTGCCACATGGAGTCCACGTGGATCCGTGCAGCGTCTCCTTCGGCCACGGCGGCCCCGTCACGCGGTACAGTGGCTGCTTGCCGTGGGCGGACACGTTTCGAAGAGCTGGGGCGGAGAACAGTCTGTTTCGCCGTTTCTCTTGCCCTTTTTCCGTTCGCGGTAGCCTGGTTTCTCTCTTCCTCCGGCAGCGCTCTTGGAGCAGCCCTGCTTCTCTCCTTACTGTCTCCTCTTTCCTGCCCAGAGAGCGTTCAGTTCGTTCCTGAAAGACGTTTGTGCTGGATGTGGAAGCATCCTCGCTCCGAGATCAGGACACGAGGCGTGGAGGGGTCGCGTCCTCTCCAAGCACTCGCAGGTGTTAGATGCGGAGAGCCAGGGTAGTGTCTGGAGTCTCGGCATCGGCCGCTCGCCCCGCAGTCTGGGCGCCTGCCCGGTGCGGGCCCTGTTTCCCGGGGAGGCCGTCCGCTGGCTCACGGACGGGGCCGGAGCCCGTGTCTCTCCGCGGCGGACACGCACCGTCTTGCTTTGGGTCCGGGGGTCCCTTTCTCCGAGTTCCTGGGCTGTCCTTTCGGAGCTCTCGGATGTGGTCGCTTCACGAATTGTGAGGCTGGTCGTATCGTGCTCAGTGGAAACCGCCGCGTTTACCTGCTGCCCGCTGCCTCCACCCCGGACCCAGCAGGGCCGCCGCTTCCTCTGAGCCACAGCCCGCGGCGCCCACCGCGCCACCGCTCTTCCCGCCCGGCCGCCGGCTCCCAGCCGGGGTTTCCGAGCTGCGGCCGTGCCCACGCGTGCCAGGTGCGGTAGCGCTCCGGGCTCTGACGCCAGCCGTGTGTTTGGGTTTCAGGCGCGCCCACACCCTGACGGTGCTCTTCATCCTCACCTGTGTGCTCGTTTACGTGACTCTGCTGGAGGAGACGCCTCGGGACACGGCCTATAACACCAAGAGGTAACACGGCCCCCGGCCTGGCGGGTGCAGGCGCCTGGCGTGCTTGGGTCGGGGGGGGGGGGGGGGTGGTCCCTGCTCTCCGCGGGCTGGCCTGTGGCTCGCGGGGCCAGTATCCACTCGTGGGCTGGCCAGGCTCCCGGTGTCCCCGCTGCGTGTGCCTGAAGCGTCCCTCCCAGGCTGCCTCCTGGAGCTCTGTGCTGTGTTTACCCCTCCTCCACCTGTCTCAGGACTCCTAAGGGTGCTGCCCCTCGTGGACCTGCAGCCAGTGAGGGATTCGCACGAGTAACAGACCAGAATGTGCCTCAGCGCCTCCAGGGGTGGAGCCCAAGAGGGGTCTTGGTCACTAGTTCTGGCGGGAGGGATGGTTTCCCTACACATCCCACCAGCATCCCTACACATCCCACCACCCTGCCTGAGTGTCCTATGGTTCAGCTCAGTCCTGCAAGATCACCCCCCATCACCCCTGCAGGTGCCAGCCATATACCCCAGTTGTCACCGGTGCTTCTGACCGAATGGCTGCAAATCAGAGGTTTCTGTGACCCCCTTCTTGGTACTATTAATTTGCTAGAGCGACTCACAGAACTCGGGGAAGCGTGTCGCTAGATCACCGGTTGATTAAAAAGGAAGTAAGTGAGGGACAGCCAAGGGTGAGAGGTGCCCGGGGCGAGGTCTGAGGGCTTGGGGCGGCGTCCGTGCCCCCTCCAGGCACGCCACTCTCCCCCGACCTCCACCTGTTCACCAACCCAGAAGTTCTCAAAACTTGGTGCCCTGGGTCTTGTGGAGGATGAGTGACTGTCCCATCGCCTTTGGTGATTTGACTCAGCCTTCAGCGCCTCTCCCATCCCCGGAGGTCAGGGGGTGGGACCGAGAGTTCCAGCCCTCCAGTCCCGCGGCTGGTTCTCCTGGCGGCCAGTCCTCACCCTCAGGTGAGGGTCCGAGACGCGCCTCAGTAACATAACACAAGAAACCTTTAGCCCTTCAGAAATCCCTGCGGTTTTAGGGGCTCTGTGCCAGGGGCGGGGCGGGGTGGAGGCCAAGTGTTTCTTATTATAAATCACGGGACCACAGAGCCTGTAAGTGTGGGCATCTGAGAGTGTACAGGTTTGTGTGTGCAGAGCCGTTCTGAGCTCTGATACTGCTGCTTTTGGAAAATTTTAAGTGGGCTTCTCGGGCATGATGCCGTTGTGCGGGTCGGGAAGCGGGTAGACTGCCTTTGCCGTATTATTTCCAGACTCGCTGGCCAGTTGTGTCCCTTGCTGGAATCCCACGGATTCTGAGGCCACTCTCAGAAGTGTGTGAGGAAGATTGGCTGGTTTTAGAGCAGATTCCCGTGAGGTTTCTGCATTGGATGGACTCCCCCAGGCTCAGGAAGCCCCTGTTGCAACTCTGACCCACTTGCCCTGGTGTGACGGGCACCAGGGCAGGGACAGAGGCAGAGGGCAGCGCCGGAGGACCGGAGGTCAGATTTGGTTGGTGGGGCCAGGCTTGTAAAGTAGGGGTGTTAGCGCCGGCCCAGAAGTGCGTCCTGAGCACCGTTCTTTGCTCTCAGGCATCAGTAGCCCGTGAGGACGCCGGGTGCTCTCTCAGCGGTGTGTCCGGCCGCCCATGAGGGCACGCGCTTCAGAGCCCCCAGTTTGTCTCTCAGGCCACAGCCAGAGGGTGGGGGCTCTGCCCCTGCGCCCTCCCTGCGCCGTGTCCCTGGCTCCTGGTTGCACGCCCTGTGGGCCGCCTTCCTGCATCTCTCACGCTGTCCCCCGGGTGGCTTTGCCGGGTCTGTCTCTTGTTTCCTGAGCCCTGGGTGTCAGCCTGGGGCCCAGCATGTCTGCACACGGCACTGCCCGTTACTTGGTGTCCCACTGGTGCAGGGGGGCTGCTCGGTGCAGCGTGTGTGCGTGATGGGGTCCAGAAGTAGAGGGAGCTTGGCCCTTCTGGGAGGCCCCAGGTTGCGCTCACTGTGACGGGTCCCTCATCAGGGACACTGAACCTGTGGATGTAGGAGACAGGGAGGCTGTGGTGGGAGCCCGAGTGTGCTCAGCGGGCATTTCCAAGTAGAAGGTGGCCTTCTCTGTGCCTTTGTCTGTTAGTGCCAGGTGTCTGCTGGGCCCAGATGGGCAGAGACCAGAAAGAAAGCGGGACTTGGTCACACTTAAGAGGTGTCCCCCCTTGGCTGTGGGGTCAGGCCAGAAGTGAGCAGTTCCAATGACACCAGGCAAGAGTTGTCACAGGTAGGGCACAACCCCAGCCACAGTGGGCCCACGCAGGGCACCCTCGGAGTGCCCTCCAAGGGCAAGGCCTGGGTTCTGACTCATCGGACACCTGCCAGGGAGCCCCTCCAGCCTAGACCCGGGGGCACGTCCCACCTCTTGGCCCTGTGTCAGCTCCTATCCTGAGGTGCCCCTGCACGCAAGTGGCTGGGACAGTGAGCAGCAGGTGCCTGGGCCCTCGCCCAGCAGCCCCTGTGCATGGTCACTGAAGGAGAGGCCTTGAGGGGTGTGGGGATGTGAGGGCTCCTGGACACTTTGCTGCTCTGAAGTTATGTGTCCTGGGGACACTGGAGGTCTTCGTAGCTCACAGTCTCTCCTTCCTGGGACAGAGAAGAGCCACCTTCCTGGCCCCGTAATTCTGCACGTGGTGCCTGGAACCTACTCCTGGCTCGTCCCTGGAGGCCTTGCTTCAACCCCACTCTCGCGCCACCCGTGGCTCTGCTGCTGCTTCCCAGGATCTCCTGGGTGTGTGGACACATGGGCACACAGCCCGCCCCCAGCTCAGCACCCCTGCCTGGCTGAGGCTGGCACTTCCGGGCAGCCCCCCAGCCCCAGCCCCAGCCCCGCCCCTTGGTAGCACATCAGAGCTTTTGATGCGCTCGGGCTTATGTCTTCTGTAAAGGAAGAGCTTCCAAAAATTATGCTTACTGTTAAAAAAAACCCAATGAGTACGTCGTTAAAAAAGTAGGAAATTAGCTTGTGTTCCGTAAGCTCTCCGTTTCAGCTTGTGTGTATTGTTCTTTTTATGGGTGTAACAAGTCCTGTTACTTTGGGGGAGTAGGTTTGGTTTTTCTCTTGAAGTCAAGTTTATCGACCAGTAATTTAATGCAACATGTGTCTAACCAGCGCACGGCTCAGTGAGTTTCCACAGATGCACAGACCTGTGGAGATATAGCCCTCCGCACGGGCCGTCTGTCCCCGCAGGTTCCTCTTGTCTCCTGTACCGTTTCGTGTACACGGAGTCACCCACCCTGCACACTGTGTCTGGCTTCTTCCGCTGGGCATGATGGTCTCGTGACGTCCGCGTTGCGGTGTCCATCGGTGGGGCAGGATTGCTGGGGGTGTATGCTGTGTGGATGGGCTTCACCCTATCGTCACCATTTACCCGTCGGCGACATTTGGGACGATGGCATGCATGTACACAGTGTGTACACAGAGATACGTAAGTTGTTACATGTAAAACGTGAACGTACTTTGCGTATTAGAACACACAGGAGATACAACGTACTCCGAACACTGAGGAGGAACAAAGCTGGAGGAACGACACCAGCTGACCTCGCTGTGAGGCTGCAGTGACGAGGCCAGTGTGGTGTTGGCAGAGCGTTCGGCTGGGACGGACCGGGGGGTGCAGGTTCATGCCCACGTCAATGCAGTCGCCTCGTCGCTGCACAGGAGCAAAGGCATCAGGGGAGAGCCTTCTCAACAGACGGTCCCGGAACAGCGGAGAGTTCCCTGCGAGAAAGGAGACGGATACGGGCTCTTCACTTCTCACGATAATTAATTGAGAAGGTTTATAGACCAAAGTGTAAAATATGAAGCTGTACAACTTCCTGGAAAGACAGAAAATCTGGCGATCTTGGGTTTTCAAAGATGACACCAGAAGTTTGACAGTCTCTTGTAGAACTAAAGTTATTCTAACCATGGAATCCGGTAATTGGACTCGTAGGTATTTATCGAGATTAAAGTGAAAACTCGTGTCTACGCAAAAACCTGCGCGTGGATGTTGTACCAGCTTTATTCTAATTGTCCAAATGTGGAAGTGGCCAGCGTGCCCTCCAGTAGGTAAACGGGTAAACAGAAACAGGCACATCCAGACGATGAAATGTTATTAAGCAGCAAAATGAAATGAGGTACGAAGCCATTGTCAGATGACAAAAATTGAAGTAAATTTAAAGATCAAGTTGGCTTCGTTCAGTGATTGATGGATGGGCGGTGTCCCATCCAGCAGTAGAAGGGACTCTGCCAGGCTTTTTAAAGACGAAAGGGTGGCGGTGAAGGAAGTCATTAACAGAGACCACATGGTTTGGGGCAGGGTCACCCTCCTGAGGGGGGCAGAAGGGGGCTGCGGGCCAGCTAGTCCCATGTGGGCCGGTTAAAGGTTGCGCTCCTGGGACCGATACTACACTTTGTTTGGGTGGGGATTGAGTTGTGGTTTGCTAACATGGGGCTCAGCCCAAGTGACTTTGTTTTGGGCCTGCTGTCTCCTTTTTAACACTGCAAAGACGTAGGTGAAACTCAGACGCGTCTTACTAAGTGAAAGAAGCTATGTGGAAAGGCCACGCACGCTGCAACCGTGTGGCTCTGGTAAAGGTGCAGTGGTGGTAAGGTCACTGGTTTCTAGGGCAGTGGGGGAGCCAGTGGTAGAGCGCTGGGGAGTGTGGAGAGTGTTTTGAGTGTTCTGTACGATAAGTATGATGGTGGACCTGTGGCTGTGCGTTGGTCAGTGTGCACAGGACTCAACAACACAGAGTAAACCTAATGTTCACAAGTGAAGGAAAGATAATTTCGGACGTCGGGGACCCAGGAAGGGATGCAGACGGTGGCCAGACTCTCGGGGTGTTACAAACGCGTGAAACCCCCTCACTGAAGGGGCGGGAGTCCGTAAGACTCAAGGCAGGGCACCCGCCCGCGAGTGCCGGGCTCTAGTTGACGAAGTTGTTCCCGGCGGGGTCAGGTGACCAGTTCTGAATCTGCGTCCCGCGTCCTGGAGTGGAACAACTGAGCAGGAGGCCGACGGCCGGTGGGAGCCCCGTGCGGTCTCACCGCTGAGTGGGAGGTTCCAGGGGATCGAGGGGAGGATGGGCCCTGGGGTAACTGGTGGTGGTCGGAGACGTAGTAAGAACTCGTGTTTAGCTTAACGTAGGTACAGCTGGTTGCGCAGAGAAACATTTCTCATTTGTTTGTTTGCATGGTTTGTACACACAGCTCTGACTATCGGCCGAGAGGCCCAGAAGTTATAATGCCCCAGTGGCAAGGAGCACATCACCCCCCAGAACGTGGCTCCCAAGACCATCCTCCAGGGAAGGAGCTGGGGCTCCCAGAGAAATGGCTGAACCCAGGCCTGGGGCAGGAGATGCCAGGAAGGTCTGGGAGGGTCATCTAGCGCCGGAAAGAAAGTGCTCAGAAAAAAGCACAACGCCCCACAGATGGGGTTATGTTAAAGCTCTGATACAGGAGACCATCGAAAGGGCTCCCAGTGGTCAAAGTAGGTAAATGGATACAATTTGAGCAAAAAAAAAAAAAAAAAATCTATAAATTATTACCACATCATAATCCAAAGTATAAAATGCATATCCGTGAGTCCGTGCCAATATAAATGATAAAGTAAGTGAGGGAGAAGAGACAAGTAGCCCGTGTAGATAAATTCCAGATAAACATAGGTGCTCCCCAGCCCTTGCGTGCAGGCTGTGTAGAGGGACCCCTCCCCCCCCAAGAGCAGAGCAGGGAGGGCACCTGACAGGTGTGTCCCAGCCAGGGGACGTCAGAGATCATGTCGGTGTGATGTGATCTTACTCCCAAAAACAAGATCGAAATCACAGAAAGTGGCAGATGGCATTCGCTAAGGGTCGTCCTCCAGAGCACCCGACCGGTCTTCAAACTGCAGGCCATCCAAAACAACGCCTGAGGCACTGTCACAGCCCAGCGGGGTTTTGACCCCGAATGTCATGGGGGTCCTGGTGGGGTCCTGGGCCAGGAAAGGGACTTTGGATGAAAAGTGAGAAAGTCTGAAAACAGTGGACTGTGGTTAATGTACCAGTGTGGATTCGTAAATTGTGACAGACGCCCCATCCTCACGTCGGGTGTTAACGCAGACCTGGGTGCAGGGAGTGGGGGGGATACTGTACATCCTTCACCTGACTCACAGATCTTGCCAAGTGACCCTAAACACTGCCTCAAGATGTACAACCGAGGTTGGAATCGAGACTCTGACCTGGTGAGGGCAGGTGGGGCACAGGCGCCCTGAGACTTCACCTCCCTCGTTCTGTTCTGGTGGTGACTTCTCTGGGGGTCACCCGTGGCTCCAAAGCTATCTCTCGGTCGTGCCAGGAGGGGCCTCTCCTGGGGGTGGAGCGTGTCACACTGGGAGCGCTGCCTAGTGGGGGTCTGTGTGCCCCTCCAAGCAGCCCCTTGCAGACTTCCCGCCTCCCCACACCCTGCCCTGAGCAGTGGGCACCTCACGGGCCCTCTGTGTCAGCCCCTGTGATGGGGATGTGGGTCCCGCCCTGCTGAGCGCAGTGGCCAGTGTCCATCGGTCCCTCCACACTTACTGTGGTCCGTAGGCCGGCAGGAGCAGGGAGCCTGTCCTGCTCAGGACAGGACCGCTCTGCACACCCACAGCATCATGCTGCCCGGTGCGATCGGAACACACCCTGGCCACACAGGGGCGGGCAGGAGCGGAGGGGCTGGCAGGCGGTGTCCTGTGGGGCCCGGCCTCACCGGTGCCTGCCCTGGACCCTGGGCGCTCTTAGCGGGGGGGGGGGGGGGCAGGTGCTTCCAGGCCAACGCCTCCGGCCTCCCGTGTGGTGTCACATCGTGCTTGTTGGAGGGCAGCAGCCCAGCTGCAAACAGCAATGTGCGTCCCTGCCATGGGACTGCCGGCAGTGGGGGGGGCAGGCGGCACTGCCCCCCTCAGACCCTGCGCTGGGCGGGCGGTGGCCGTGTGAATGGAGCGTGAGCACCACTGTCTGTGTGTCCTCCTTGTTCCTGTCCCCCCCCCCCCCCCCCCCCCGCAGGCACGTCTCTGTGTGTCTGTGCACTTGTGGTTGCAGCACGTCCGCTTGGTCCTGTTGTGAATTAGCCCTGTGGGGATTGCGTGGGGGGTGCTGCCCTTGCCTTGCGGGAGCAGAGAGCCTTTCGACCCTAGCATCCTTCTGTCTTCGGTGGGCCCTCGGTGCCCTGGGTGGTCACATGTGGGATTTCAGGGGCTCTTTCAATGGGAAGCACACACACTAGTGGGCACCGCTTTGCAACCTAAACGACGCACATCCTCCACCAAGGGTCTCGTCCCGAGGGCGGGTCTGCCTCTGGCGGTTGGCCTGGGCGCCCCCCCCCCCCCGCGAGGCGCGGCCTCCTCCCTCCCTGGGGACAGGGGCTGTCACTGCAGAGGGCATCCTGGGGTCCCTCCTACCCCCAACCTCCCGCCTGGGAGACACACACTGAGGGGCTGTTTGTTCTTTGTTTGCAGAGGTATTGTGGCCAGTATTTTGGTTTTCTTATGTTTTGGAGTCACACAAGCTAAAGACGGGCCATTTTCCAGACCTCATCCAGGTAACTCGCCCTTTCTCTCTCCGTCTGTGCCCATGTGACGGTTCTGTCCCGAGCAGTCGCTCCGTGTCTGTGCTGCCGGGTGTGAGTGTCCTGTCCTCCTCTTCCCAGCCCCTCCCGCCAGCCAGGGCGCACTGTCACAGCTGAGGACGAGGGCTGGCTTTCCTGCAGCCCCTTCTCCCGTCTCTCTGCTCCTCACCTTGTCCCGCAGCTGCCCTTCCCCCACCCCCCACCCCCCACCCCCCACCCCCCACACCCCGTGTGCCTTCCACCCACTGTGTCTCAGGGGGTTGCTTCTGCAGACCTTGGTGCCCCAGGACTGGCCCGCGGGGTCGGCATGGGCTTCAGCTGGTGGCCCTGCCATTGGCCTGCTCACTGGGTGCCATCTGCAATGAGTTCTCCTGTCTATCTAACCACCCCCAACCCCCAAGTTGAGGGAGTTCCAACAACCCCCTTGGCCTCGGAGCTGCAGAGCAATGCTCGAGCTGCCCCCTCGCCCTGCCCCCTGCCCCCCCACCGCTGGTCCTGCCCCTGCCCCTGCCCCCCCACCGCTGGTCCTGCCCCCTGCCCTGCCCCAGCCCCAGTGTGTCTAGGGCTCCAGCCTGGTTGAGGGGCCGCCTCTAAGGGCAAGGCATGGTTGGTTTCCTGAAATGTTACAACTTAGTAACCTTTGTAATCTTAGAACCTTTGTTTCTTTTCTGTCTTAATAGGGTGTGTATTCATTGTAGAATACTTGGAAAGTACAAAAAGTATTTTAAAATAGAAACCAAAGCCACTCACAGGAAGAAGCCGGCTGTTGAGGTTTAGTGTGTTTCTGCACATGCGTACACAGGTAGCATGTAAACATGGGACCCTACTCTGTGTGTGGTTTTATATCAGACTTCCTCACTTCAGGGAAACACAAACACCCCCTTACTCATTTTTTACTTGGCAACTAGATATTTAATGGCTGTTCGTTTGGTGGTCATCTGAACGCACTCCGGTTTGTTTCCCAGTCATACCATCGCCTGTGTCCGATCATTCGTGTAGCACAAAGTCCTGGGAGGAGAAGCAGCAGCTTAAAGGGCGGGACTATTTTAGGCCGTGCTGGAGGTGACCGGACTGCCCTGGGGAAGGGGTCGGTGAGCGCTGTGGCTGTGAGCTAGGGCCCCGGGTACTCCGAGCGGTGCGGGGGCACCTGCGCTGGCTGGTCTCACCGGCCACTCTGCCCCCCTCGATGCCTGGTTGGGACGCTGACACTGGGTGACACCGCCTGGTGCCTGCCGGGAGGGGCAGTGGTGAATGCGCGCAGCTGCACGGCCTGGCCCTGCGGCTCCCCACCTGCTCAGTCTTCTGGGCCTCAGAAGGGTCTGAACTAGACAGAGTGAGAGAACACTTTAAAAGCCACCAAAAGTCCCGACAAAAGTCCGGGTGCCTGTTGGATCGGCCGGGAAGAGTTCTGGAGAGTCAGCGGACGGAGGGGGGGCGGAGCAGGTCGCTTGTGGGCGCTGGGCCCAGCCTGGGATCGGACAGCGGTGGGCAGCTGCTTGGCCTCGGGGCTCCTGGGAGGCCCTGCATCCCGTTCAATCTGGGGTGCCGGTCACCCGCTCCCATCTTGCGTGCTGGGCTCTGCTGCGCCTGCCTTTCGGTTTGGTCGCTTGGTGTGAGCGGCTTCCCTGCCGGTCTGTGATTTACCGAATGCGGGGGCCTGCTCTGGGGCACCTTCTCCCTGGTGGCGGGCAGGACGCCTCAAACTTGTCAAGTCAGAGCACATGGGAAGTGGTCCCCTCAGTCCTGGGCAGCACGCCATGGGGCCGGTGGGGAGGGTTTTCTGGCCCAGAAACAAGGTGCTTTGTTGGGAAACTTGAATTGGCTACAGTTCCAGTTGAAAGTGGCCTGTGAAAAAGGCACCCTTCTCTTCACGATTTCTGTTTTCATGCGCGGCTCCCTCTGGAAGCTGGAGTAAACAGAATATTGTGAGGGCTGCGGGGGCCGCTGGATTTGATGCGCAGGAAGAAAGTGGGTGGGCAGGTGGGGCGGGTGCTCGGGGAAACCAGGGGCGCACCCACTGCGTGTTTGGGGGCGGGGCGGGCCCTGGGGGTTCTACAGGTGGAGGGGGATGGGCAGTGGGGCATGGCCAGCTGGAGGCCGTCTGATGGGGGAGGGGGGCAGCGGTCGGGGAGGGGAGCAGACGAGCTCAGTGTCACAGGGTCTGTGAGGAAGGTGCCCTCGCGTGGCTGTGGGGCGAGCGCTCCGGGGAAGCACCCTGAGTCGCTTTACCGCAGGCCCTTTTAGATCCTGCTGCAGCCTTGACCAGAGAACTTTCCAGGCTTTTCCCAGACTCCACAGCAGCAAGGCTAGTTTGTCACGTCCACTGTTTACCCCACGCCCAGAGGCACTTGAGCAAAGCGTCCTTCGTGCTTTGTGCTTCCTGCCTGCGTGAGCTGCAAGCGGAGGTTTCACAAGCCCGAGGGTGCTGGCTGGGCCCCGGAGCCCCACACAAGCGCCTCCTTACCAGCTGCCCTCCCTCCCCCTGCCGGCGGCTGGGATCCCCAAGGCCAGCGGGGCCAGGGTCTCTTCCACATTTGTAAGCACCACCGTTTTTATTCAGGGAAAATCGTTTTTAAAACTAAGCTGGTGGTGTTTCTTTAAGCAGACACAAGCAACGGGAAAGTGGATAGTTTAGGCTGGTATTAAACAGGATTGTCAGGATTGTTGGAAGGTGAGAGTTGTCATTTGTGGTTTTTAAAAAAATTTTTTTTTTAACGTTTATTTATTTTTGAGACAGAGACAGAGCATGAACAGGGGAGGGGCGGAGAGAGAGGGAGACACAGAATCGGAAGCAGGCTCCAGGCTCTGAGCTGTCAGCACAGAGCCCAACGCGGGGCTCGAACTCACGGACGGTGAGATATGACCTGAGCGGAAGTCGGACGCTGAACCGACCAAGCCACCCAGGCGCCCCATTTGTGGTTTTTTTAATTTATTTTGAGAGGGTGTGCACGTGAGTGGGGGGCGGGGCAGAGGGAGAGAGAATCCCAAGCCGACTCGACTCCAGGCTGCCGGCGCAGAGCCCCCTGTGGGGCGTGGTCTCATGAACCCTGAGGTCGCGACCTGAGCCGAAGCCAAGAGCCACGTGCTCCCCCATCACTTGTCTCAGACGACGGTTTTAGATGCTTCCTCTGCTGCCCTTTCCTTCCCTGGTAAAAGTCTGAGCCTCCCCTTTCAAGGGATGAAAACCAGGTGGCCGATAAAAGGAATTTGGGGGACAAGTGGTTTTTTTCTCTGCTTTATTGAGATTTCACTGGCCCAGAACGACGTGTGGGTTTACGGTAGACCAGATGATTGACAGCCCCCCGTCACCCCCGCAGAATTAGTTTCTTTTTTGTGGTGAGAACACTGAAGATCTCCCTCAGCAGCTGTGAAGTGTGTATTCCGGGGACCCGCGGTGCGGGTGGAGATGGGAGTCTCCTGAAAGCTCGACACAAGCAGGGTCGGTCTAGCCTCCGGCTTGGCACTGGAGACCGTTGTCAGTGCGACTCCCCGCGTTAGCGCTGACGGAAGACGAAGTCTCCTACGCATTCATGGTGAAGACAGCATGCTGGGATTCATAGGTTTTCTTAACTTGCCAAAAGGCGTCCGGCAGAAACCCACTGCAGGTTTCCTCAGCGGTAAAGGTCAGAGGTCTCACTGGTACACACGCGCAAGGGCGCTGGCTGCCCCCGCTTCTGGCCCCCGAGGAGGGGGGAGCGGGGAAGCTGGGAGCACTGGCCGGAGGCATGGGCACAGCCCAAGCTCGCTTCGGAGTGAGGCCTCGCGCAGGCGTGCTGCCGGCCAGTGGCGGGGCTGGCGCCCCTGACGCTTGTGTTCTGTGTCTCTCTGTAGCTTACTGGAGGTTCTGGCTCTGCGTCAGTGTGGTCTATGAGCTGTTCCTCATCTTCATACTCTTCCAGGTGAGCGGGTTTTCTTGGATAATCTGGGAATGTGGGCGGTGCCGCGGCCCCGGTAAGCGAAAGGTGTCCGAGAAGGCTTTGCCCACCAGCCCCTCGGGAGCTTTGGCAGGCAGCGAGGCTGTGAGGGGGGCCCTCCAGAAGGGTCCGCTTTGGGAAGGCTGCGGGCACCGCGTCTCAGCAGGGTCTCTGCCCTGAGCCGCGTGTGGGCCCTGCCCAGACGGCCCCCGCTGGCGAGCGGGGACAGGGCCCAGTGGGACGGTCTGCTCGGGTGGGACGCCTGCCTGTCCCCCGAGCAGCAGGGTCCCACCCCTGGGGAGGGCGGCACCCCCACTAGCTGGTCCTGGGGTTTAGTCCTCGGGGCTTCTCCCTCCGAGTGCACCTTGTGCAGCAGGATGGTCCGGAGGGAGGCCCGAACGTTCTCCGTAGTAAACCGTGGCTCCCCACTTGCTGGCACTGGTGTCTCTTTACTAAAGCTTTTCCTTCTGCTCAACCCCACGTGCACCTAGACGGTGACCTTCAGTTTACAAAGTAGTTTCTTATTCACGAGCTCACAGCTCCCGTCAGTTCTGTCTCTCGTGGTTTATCGCCACGTGGTGAGATCCACTCTTAGCGCGGTGTATGGTTCTGAGTACTGACACCTGTATGTGTAAACCCAGGTCTAGGACACAACAGTGGCTCGTGTCCCCCAGAGCGCCGACCTGCTCTCCCTCCACCACCAAGTCCTGCCCTGTGAGAACCCCCTGGGGGCGCGCTCGCTTGTGCCTCCTGGGCCCTTGGAGGGCGTCGGGGTCATTGGGGTCGTGGGGGTCGTGGGCCATCTCCTGCTGGCGGCCTTGACCTCGAGTGGGAGCCGTTTCCTGAGTGGGGCTGCTGGTGACAGGCCCGTGTGCACCCAAGCACGTGTTAGGTCTGCTTGCACTGCTTCCCGGCACGACTGGCCAGTGGCTCCCTCCAGGAGAGAGCTCCTGCCACCAGACCCTGGGCGGCACCCGCGCTTGTCGGAACCCTTACCGTGGCCGCCTCTCCTGGCCTTGTTTGCGTTTCTGGGTCAGCCAAGTGTCCCGTGGTGCGGTGCTCGCACCGCGGGGCCGTCCTGCTCGGGGTCTGCAGCCTGCACCTGGCACAGCTGTGCCCGAGCGTCTGGGTTCGTGCTCTCTGGATACAGCAGTGCCCAGCCTCCGATCCTGTGGCTGATGTCACGGTCTGAGGGTCACTTCCACAGACCCCAAGCTGGGGACAGGTCGAGTTGCAGGACAAGGCAGTGCGTCTGTCTGGCACAGATGTGATGCGGGTCTGAGGCCAGAAGACATCTGTCACCCGACCTCATCCTCTGCCCTGTTTCGTCCCTTGGCTGGTACTTGGGGCAGGAGTGAGGGGATGGTGTCCTGACCGCAGGCCTCCCGGGGCCACTCCCTGTGGGCCAGTGGCCAGAGGGGGCCTGAGGGAGGGGTGAGGCTGTGTCTGCCGCAGGCAGCCTTCCGTCTGTCGACCCCAATCCCAGAAGTCTCCTTAGCACTAAGGCCAGAAAGGGCGGTTTGCTGCTGTTGGTATCCGTGTCTGGGAAGGCTGACCTGATGTCGTGTTTCTTCTGGGAGGGCCTGTGGAGAGGGGCAGTAGCAAGACCCGTGACCTGTGACCCCACCTGTGTCCCCACCCACACAGCCTCCACGTGGGGAACGTGGCGCATCTCCTTGGACTCGGGGCCTCCCCACCCCCACCACGTCTGCCCGTCCCTGCACTGCAGGGTGTTTGTCCCCACTCGGCAGAGGCGTCATCCACACACCCCAGGCCACACGCACGCTTTCGGGACTTTAGCCGAGCTCTCCCGTCGCCACCAGCAGCATGTGGCCTCACTGACCAGGGCGCTGGCCTTGCAGACTGTCCAGGACGGCCGCCAGTTTCTGAAGTATGTGGACCCCAAGCTGGGAGTCCCACTGCCGGAGAGGGACTACGGGGGAAACTGCCTCATCTACGACGCAGACAACGAGAGTGACCCCTTCCACAACGTCTGGGTACAGGCGGGCCCTAGGAGCTCCGTGCTCGGGGTGGGGCCAGGAGTCACGTGTTTAATCAGCTCCCCAGGTGCTGACCTGTCCTGCATGTTTCTGGAACCCCGGTCGTTCTGCAGATCAGACAGGGTGGGGTTGGCGTTGGCCTTGCCAGGCGCTGACCTCCCTCCTGCCTGACCCAGGGCTCCCTTCAGCTTAGCCCACTTGGCGAAGGGTCCGTGCAGCCCCCTTGTGGGGCAGGTCCCTGCGTCTCAGCCTGGAGACCTGCTCTCCTCTGTGGTCAGGGCGTGCTGTCCGCCTGTGTGCGGGATCCCAGCTTTGTCCCTGGGATCCAGTCAGCACAGCTCAGAGAGGCAGGAACCGGGCCCAGGTGCCCATGGAGAAGGAGGGACCAGCGGCTGTGGGCCGTGCACGAGGCCAGTGTCCTGTCCCCACAGGACAAGCTGGACGGCTTTGTGCCTGCGCACTTTCTTGGCTGGTACCTGAAGGTAAGGTGACCTCGTCGTCAGAAGGACACCCTGGTTTTCAGGTCTGCCTTGTGCTCTGAAGCCACTTCCCAGCCACAGGCTGACGTTCAGAGTGGTTGACTGTGGTGGGCGAGGGTCTGGGGGCCATGGCTCAGGCCAGGCAGCTGTCCAGAGAGTTGGCACAACTGCTTGGGCACCCTGGGTCCTGCCCCGACCCGCACTTGTCCTTGGTGTCGTGGCCTCCAACCAGTGCCTCGCCCCGCTCCTGAGGGGGTCAGGGGTGTCGCCCTGGAGCGGCTGACGCTCTGCCGCGGCCTGCAGACCCTGATGATTCGTGACTGGTGGATGTGCACGATCGTGAGTGTGATGTTCGAGTTCCTCGAGTACAGCCTAGAGCACCAGCTGCCCAACTTCAGCGAGTGCTGGTGGGATCACGTAAGTGCCAGCAGCTGCCCTGGGGGGGTCGAGGGCAGGATGGGACTGGGGACCACAGGAGCCCACCACCTCCCTGGCTCCCGCCCCCAGTGGATCATGGATGTGCTCGTTTGCAATGGGCTGGGCATCTACTGCGGCATGAAGACTCTTGAGTGGCTGTCTCTGAAGACGTACAAGTGGCAGGGCCTCTGGAACATTCCGACCTACAAGTACGGCTCTCTAGCTGCCCTGGTCCGTGGGGGGAGGGATGTCAGCCCGACCCCAGCCTGTCTAATCAGGTCCTCCTCATCCCCTGCCAGCATTTTTCAGAGGCTCTCCAGGAGCTGCCCCCATTAGGTGACCCGGGAGGGCAGGGGAGTGGGGTCTCCCACCCATCACGGGCCCCCGGCATGGCTGCCAGGTGGAGCAGAGGGGCCCCGGGCTGACGGGCACCTGTGCTCCCAGGGGCAAGATGAAGAGAATCGCCTTCCAGTTCACGCCCTACAGCTGGGTCCGCTTCGAGTGGAAGCCCGCCTCCAGCCTGCGCCGCTGGCTGGCCGTGTGCGGCATCATCCTGGTGGTAAGGCTGGCCAGTCTCGTGTGCGCGCCTGCTGGGCAGCCCGGCTCGCCACCCACCCTCCTCTGTCCCCCAGTTTCTGTTGGCAGAGCTGAACACATTCTACCTGAAGTTCGTGCTGTGGATGCCCCCCGAGCACTACCTGGTCCTCCTGCGGCTGATCTTCTTTGTGAACGTGGGCGGCGTGGCCATGCGGGAGATCTACGACTTCATGGATGACCCGTGAGACCCGGGGGGCGGGCCCGGACACACTTGGCGTCGCTGCCCCTGGGGCACAGCCACAGTGCCCTCAGCCGACTGCCTTCCCCCGCAGGAAGCTCCACAAGAAGCTGGGCCAGCAGGCCTGGCTGGTGGCGGCCATCACAGTCACAGAGCTGCTCATCGTGGTGAAGTACGACCCACATACGCTCACGCTGTCGCTGCCCTTCTACATCTCCCAGTGCTGGACGCTCGGCTCTGTGCTCGTGCTCACCTGGACCATCTGGCGCTTCTTCTTGCGGTGAGTGCCGTGCTCCCGGTGGCCTCGACACCAGCTCGGGGGCTGTGTTCGGCTGGTGTCTGGGTCCCGCGGCCCCTGCCTGGAGCTGGGTGGGGGCGTCCCTGTGAGGGGCGGTTTCGCCCTGTGAGGGGACTGCCAGGGGCCGGCCGGTGGTGACTTGGCCCCCACTGTCCCCAGGGACATCACCCTGAGGTACAAGGAGACTCGACGGCAGAAGCAGCAGAGCCGGGGTGACCAGGGCAGAGCCGGGGGCGACATGGATGGACACCTGCCTGGGCCGGAAGACCCCCCAGGGCCTGTGGAGCCTGAGAGGGAGGGGGTGCCAGCCCCAAACTGATGCACCTCACAACTGCCCAGAGCCCAGGCCTGCTGGAACCTTCTGACAGGCCTCAGCCCTTGTGGTTTTATTTTCCCTTCCTCCCATGCGCATAGCTGGGCTCTGTGGGGTGCAGGTGCCCCTGACCCAGAGAGGGTGGGTGGGTGTGTGTGTGTGTGTGTGTGTGTGTGTGTGTGCGCGCGTCCGCGCACATGTGCTCCTGGGGCTCCTCTCAGCCTGACCGTTGTGGCTGGGCTTGCTCCAGGCAGCTGGTCCCCTCCCCTTTCTGCACAGTCAGCCCGCCGGCCTCTGGGCCACAGCGAGCCCTCAGCACCCAGACGGACGGCTCAGGCCCAGCAGAGGCATCACGGTGCCTTCCTCTGCTCCCTGGGCCCCCAGCCACTCTGAAGCCCTGACTGCACCTCACTGGACCCCCATTAGCCCCTCGACAGCACATGTGAAGGACGACCATCCAGTGATACCCTGAGACAGCTGAGAAGGGGCAGGTCTAAGGAGGCAGCCCTGAGCCACTTCCTGGGGAGGCTTCATCTGACCCAGCAAACCTGGGGGTGTGAACGGGGCCGGAGGTCACCGGATTGGCTCCTTGAGGAACGTGGAGTCAGAAACTCAAAGGCTCTGGGCCTGAGGTTGGGAGGAGGGGCAGAGGGTCTTCAAGAGCTAACAGAACAAGTAAAACAGGTCCTTACCAGCTCCCGGCCCTGTGGGCCCTGTGCATCATGGGCCCAGTGCTGGTGCTGCCCAGAGGGCGGGGGGGACAGGGGCAGGTGTGCAGATGGGCTGCCCCGGAGCTGCTGCCGGTGGGGGTGATGGGCCGCGGCACGAACCCAGCGGGGGAGCCCTAACAGCTGCGACACTGACACCGTGCCTGGTGGAGACCCCACAAGAAGGACAAGCACTCCTCCTGCCAAAAAAAGTGCTTTAATAAAAGTGTCTGAAACTTTCCCACAGAAGTCCATCGATTTGAACCCTTCTCTTCATTCTCAGCCAGGAGGTCCGGAGGGGGAGGGGCAGGAGGCCTCTCAGGAGATAATCCGCAGGCCTGGCTTGCGTTCTCCCAGGGCCTGAAGGAGGTCCTCAGTCTGCTGCGTCCAGTAGATGTCGTACAGGCTGCGTGCGCAGGGAGGAGGCTGGGTCATGGCCTCGCGGGCCATCCCCCAGCTCCCGCCCCCCCTCCAGCTCCCCCCCACCACGCCCCACTCACACCAGCTGTTCCAGCGCACAGTCAGGCCGCTCCAGGCTCTCCATCAGCCGAAGGATGCCCCGGTCGTCCATGCAGTTGTTGCTGAGGTCCAGCTCCCGCAGGCTGCGGTTGACCACCAGGAGCGAGGCCAGGCTGTTGCAGCCGCTGTTGGCCACGTCGCATTCCCCCAGCCTGGGCAGACGGCAGGGCACAGGTCAGGACGAGAGGATCCGCCACAGAACAGGGTGCTGGCGGGGCTGTCCACGCACCGCGATGTTCATGGAGCCCTGAGGCACGTGTGCGTGCACACCGCACGCCGAGACCTCGGGGTCGTAGCCGTTCCCCAAACCTCGAACTCGGGAGCACGTCTGTCTCTGACCCAGTGGCCGGCCCCAGGCAGACACCCCGACCGGAGAGGGAAGGAAGGTGCACACAGCTGCCCTCCAGGCCGAGTGGTCAGACGGACCTGAGGCTGGCACACCCTGGCCACAGCCTCCCCGGGGCCAACTCGGGTCACCAGAGGGCCTCCTACAGCCGCTTGCTTGCTCACCGCCAGGTGCTAGAGCCTGGCTGGGCTGCCAAGGAGGCACCCAGAGGCCAAAGGTGGGAGGGAGGAGGGTGGCCGGAGGCACAAAGTACACAGAGGCTTCCAGCCTCCAGAGCAAGGACACCTAGGTGGGGGATGGAGCTGAGGCCCCAGAAGCTCCAGGCCCCCTGCCTGGTTTGACAGCTGAGGTAGACCTGAGTCTACGTGGACCCAAGCCACGCCCCCTGCCCCGCCTGCCCCCAGAGCACCCCAAGGAGCTGGCAGCAGACCAGGCCCTCTGGATAGAAAAGCAGGGGACCCTGTCGGGCTCAGCCTGCAGGGCCAGCTGTCCAGGGCTGCTTCAGCCACATCCTTCACCTGTGTCCCGCCCAGCATGGCCAGGCATCCCCAGAAGCCACAGTGAGAAGCAGAGATCCAGAGGCCGCCAACAAAGCCAAAACCTGCGACAGCAGAAGCAAACGGCTGACGGGCCAAGAGAGAACAGAAACAAGAACGGGGTGTCGGGCTACAGGGCGGTCGGTGAGACCCAGCAGTGGGTTCCTGAGAGCTCCAGGAAGCAAGAAACAAGATTGGGAAAATCCTCAAAGGCCCGACACTGGAGCACAAACAGGCGTCCAGCACAACAAAGGAACCAGGACCCCGGAACACAGCCGTGCAGGGCAGCGCACAAAGCAGGTGCTGCCAGGCCTTCGGGAGCCCGCGGGTTCCGGGAGTTGCCAGACGTGGCCGTCAGGAGTAGGGAGGGGCCCCAGGGGGACGCGCGGGACCCCGGACTTGGACCCATCAGACTGAGACGTGCCCGGCACGCCCGTGCTCGCTCACCAGAGCACCCGCAGCGTGGCGCTAGGCTGGCTCAGGCCCTGGCAGAGCTCCTGGACACCGGAGTCGCCCAGCTTGTTGTCACTCATCTGCAGCTCCACGAGGTGCTTGTTGTGGGTCAGCATCGCGCTGACGTGGGGGCAGCACGCGGCCGTGAGGCCACAGGACTTCACCCTGGGAGAGAAAGAGCACTAGGGCCTGGCCACGCCCACACCTCCGGGGTGCTGAGGCCCCGGAGGCCCCGCCCTCTAAGGACACGCGGCACCCCCTCCCGCGCGGCACCCCTGCCCGCGGGCGCAGAGGCTGACCTGGGGCCTGGGCCCCGGGGCACCAGCACCACTGTCCTCCCCGAGGTGTCCCCAGGCGCCACGCTCCTCACAGGCCCACCGTCCCCCGGCTGCCCTCGGGCTGCGCTCACCACAGGGACTGCAGCTGGCATCCAGGCCCCAGCAGGCTCTCACACAGCAGCCGGGCACCCTCGTCCCCCAGCGCATTGCCTGCCAGGCTCAGCTCCTTCAGGCTCTCCTTGGCCCTGAGCACTTGGCACAGGTCTCTGCAGCCCGTGGTGGTGATGTCACAGTCCCAGAGCCTGCAGAGCCGGGGACGCATCACTGCAGGGCCCCCAGGGGACACACAGCCAATCTTCTCAGATACTCCCCACCCGCCCGCTGGGGCCACGGCTCTCCGAGGAAGCAGGGCGGGCGCAAACTCACCACAGGACCCTGAGCCGGGAGCTGGGGTGCAGCAGCGCGGGGCACAGTGTGGCGATGCCCTGGTCACCCAGCTTGTTGTCACCCAGGTCCAGCTCCTGCAGCGAGGCCTTGGAGGCCACGACACCGCACAGGTCCTTACAGCTGGCCGGCGTGAGGCCGCAGTTCTCCAGTCTGGGGGCACAGGGGGGCCGGCAGAGCTGGGAAGCCCCCGTGGTCCCGTCCCCCCGCCCCCGCCAGACCCCCACACTTACTTGAGCGTCTCCAGCTGGCAGGCAGAGTCCACCAGGCCCCGACACAGCGCCTGCACGCCAGCCTCGCCGATGTCGTTGTTGCTTACCACAAGCTCCTTGACGTGCCTCCAGGCCCTGAGCACTGCGGCCAGGGGCTCACAGCTGGCGGCCGTCAGGTTGCAGTACTCCAGCCTGGGGACAGGTGGGTGTCGGGAACCCTGGCCAAGGGAGCTCGGTCCGGGTCTCCTCTCCCACCCCGGGCTGCAGGGCGCATGAGACCAGAGGGCTGCTGGGCAGGGACAGCAGTGGCTAAGGGGCCATCTCCTTGCACGGTGGGCGCTCAGGGCCTCTGGGAAGCCGGCCGCCAACCACGAGCCCCACCCTGAGCTTGGGGGTCACCGGACCCGGGAGAAAGATGCCAGTCTCCCGATCTGGGTCTGCCTGCCTTCCTCCATCGCTGAGCCCATCAGCACACTTCTGGTGGCCAGGCCGCCCCACACGTGATGTGGGGCTACAGGCCACCTTTCGGCTTTTGGACTACAGCCCCAGCATCACACAGAAGGACCATCGGCAGGTCCCCCAGAGCTCCCTCTTCAAAGCTCCCTGCAGCCAACACGCTGAGGCAAGGGCTTGCCCAGGGCCGTCCTCAGCCAAAACCACAGTGACCCGGAAGTGTAGGGCTGGGGGCGGCCTGGGTGGTGGGCCCCACACTCACTGAAGCTTCTCCAAGTGGCACTGGGGGTCCAGGAGTCCTTTGCAGAGCAGCTGCAGGCCCGCGTCCCCCAGCGGGTTGTCGCTGAGCTGCAGCTCTCGCAGGGTAGGCAGGGAGCGCAGCGCGTCGGGCAGGACCTCGCAGCCGGTGTTCGTCAGGCAGCAGTTCCGGAGGCTGGAGCACACCCAGCCAGCCATCAGCAGGGTCCCCGCCAGCCAGGCCATGGCCCCCAGGGAAAGTGCCCCTCTGTCCTCAGGAGCCGGGGTGAAGCAGACACAGCACCAGCACCTCCCCCTCCCCACCCCGACCCCCTCGCCTGGGGGAGCCCTGGGCCTGGCCTTGCAAGAGGGCCGCCGTCTCCTCTGGGGTCTCCAGGCAAAGGAATAGAGGGCAGGAGGGGATGCACCTCGGGGCCTAGAGGACACTGGGTCGCGAGCCCAGGAACAGGAGGCAGGGCTGTGGCGTGAGCAGACCCCACAGGGGGACAGGGGCCCGAGACAAGGCGGGGGAAGCCCCCACGCTCCCGGACCTGCTGCTGTCTCCTGCCCCCCTTCCCCAGGCTGTCCCGGTAGGTCCACACCTGAGCTCGGGGTGGGGCAAGCGCCTGGGCCGTGTGGATCACACAGGCTCACCTGAGCTTCTGGATCCTGCAGCTGGGGCTCTGCAGGCCCTGGAGCACCAGCCGCACCCCGGCATCGTGCAGCTCATTCGTGCAAAGGCTCAGCTCGGTCAGCGAGGGGTTGGCCTGGAGGGCAGAGCAGATGTCCTTGCACCGCACCTCCGTGAGGCCACAGTCGTCCAACCTGTGGACGGGAGCGTACAGGTCACCTCACGAAGCTTCCGCCGAAGACACCAGCACGTACACAGGTGACGTCTGGGCCCCCACACCCTCCACGCCGCACTGCGGGGGCACGGTCGGCACGCGAGAGCTCTCGTCTGCCTCCCGGGAAACACCAGACCGGCACCAGGCGGCAGCTCTGAGAAGTGCCACGGAAAGGGCACAGCACCTCGGAGGGGCCAGCCAACCGGAGGGGCTCGCCAGGATGGGCACGAACGGCAGGGGCCACCCCGACCAGTGAGAACTGAACGCTGGTGGGAGGAAAACCAGCTGTCGCTCGCAGGAGAATGACAGCTGATAAATGGGAACGGAACGAGGGGATTAAAAATCCCCATTAGACAAAGGCCCAGTAATAACTGTTCTGGCAAGATCCACCGACGGATGACAAAACCAGGAGGTGAAAGTCTGAGCAGAAGCAGGATGTCAGCAGTCTCTGCGTATCTCACCCAAGATATTTACCAATTACAAAGAGGAAACAGGAACTCTGTAGTGGGGACGGCCGGCAGACGCCGCCCTCACAGGGGGTCACGGTGACCAGAGGTGACCGTTGGGTGCCACGGCAGTCGGTAGGATACAACATACCCCGCAGACACAACAGCATTTCTGCATATTCTCATGAAAAACTTGTGACTCGGCCCTGGCGGGAAGTCAGAAAGACTTCCCAGAGCCTGAGCAGGCTCAAGAGTCGGGTGGCCGAGAACGAGGAGGGACCATGTAAAATGTGCACTGTGCATCAGAAGCCCCGCCCACTGTGGTGGGGGGGGGGGAAGGCAGCAGAGCGGCCGGCCGGGGGTGGGGGCCCGCCCGCCGCCTCCGTGTGCACCTACCTGACCACCTGGTACTGCTGGATCAGAGGCAGGAGCTCCGTCCACCGGGCGTCACTCAGCTGCTGACACTGAATGTCGAGATTCATGGTTCGAGGTGAAGTGTCTTCTAGACAGAAGGTGGACGGAGAACACTGTAGCCAGACTCCCTCAACGCCTGATGGGCCAGGGACCCCGCAGAGGGAAAAAAAGCCCTAATAGGACCCCCAAGTGGGGGCTGATGGTTCAGAAGCCACGGCCCCTCCCTTGGCCAGTGAGCACCAGCTTTGTTTCCTTTCTTCAGCACCCTTATACACCACAGCCTCCAGGAGCAAGATCGGGGGTGGGCGGGGGGAGGCTGCACCTGCTGGGCTCCCCTGACAAAGGCCACCGCAGAGCTCGGGGACAATGCTGTGGGGCCTCACCTCTCAGCCTCCTACGCTCAGCCTTTATGGGCCCCTCCTGCCCAGCCGGGCCAGGACCTGTGCTGGCCACCGGCCGCCCCTGCTTCTCACTTGCCTGTCTGTGCAGTGCCATGGACACTCTGCCTGCCAGCCCAGCCAGCTTCTCCCCTCTCGGAACCAGAGGGCTGCACTGGCTGGGCAGGCAGTGCCACAGCCCCACCTGGCCAGAGAACCCCCCACCCTGGCATTCCAGGACCCTGGGCCTGAGCTGCCTGTGCTCACCTAACAGTTCTCCGAGGGGTATCAGCCCCAGATGCCCCGGAAAGGGCTGAGTAGGTGGGGGGTGGGACCCCAGGCCCACTGGCCCGCACTCTGGGTGGTGCACTCGTGGGTGGTCACTCTGGTGCCCATGTCCACAGTCCCTTTCTGGGGGCTGAAGACTCCAAACAGGCCGGGGCACATCCTCAGCCCCACCCTGGGTCAACCCAGGGCCACGGAGAAATCAGGCCATCAGGCAGAACTTTGGCAAAGCAGTCTGGCATGGGAGCAGCTCACCAGGGACAGCACAGAGCCTGAGTAAACGATTAACTGCCTGCTGATGCCGGAGCTTTAGGGGAGCACTGACTGTGGCAGGGGGGCCACTGGCAGGCGAGAGCAAGGGCATCCTGCTGGGGTGGAGGCAGGGAAGGGAGCTGGGTTTCACTCAAATGCAACAGAAAGCCCAGGAAGGACCCACACCTGGAAACAATGAATTCCTGCTGCCTTCCAGAAAGGTCAGGACAAACAGGATGACTCAACCCCATGTGAGGCTCCTGGTGCCACGACACCCCAACTTCCTGCAAAAACTGCCTCATTCGTGTCCCTGGCCGAAGGCAGGAGTCCCCCCTCCCAACCGCGGCAGGTTCAGGGCCAAAGTCCCTGGGAGGCGCGGACCAGGTAAAGGCTCCCGCCAACCAGCAGGCAAGGTTTACGTGTGTACGTCCTGGCGGATGAGCCCGCGGAGGAAGCTGGCTCCCACAACCGTCCAAAGGAGGAACCCAGAGCTCGCCCAGCCCGCTGCCCAGGCCGCGTGAGCAAACCGGCTCCGCCCCCGCGGGTCCCAGGGTGTGGTCAGTAAACCCTGAATCCAGAATCCTTAGTCATCACGGGAGAAAGGGAGTGGGAGGCGGGGCTTCAGAGGGACCCTCTCTCCGATTCCTGTCTGACATCCAGGGCCTGGGCTCTCCCGAGGTGATCTGCAGTGCAGAACAAGGAAACCCAAAGCGAGCAGCTGAGTTCCCCCCCCCCCCCCACCCTCACAACACCCTCCCAGGGCTTGACCAGACCCTGGGAGAACCCCTTGGTTGGGCTGTGGCGCTAGGAGGGCACTTCTTAACCTCTGTGGGCCACGGATCCCTTTGAGAACCCCAGGAAAACCTGTAATGCCCGCAAAGACGCCGTATCTCCCTGCTTCGCCCGGAATCAGGACCCCCACCAGCTCGGCTGCTCCCTAGCGTCCCAAGAGGACACTTAGTGCTTTCGCGTGTGACAAATGGCCGCTGCGCAGGGCCGTGCCCGGAGGACAGGAGCCGGAGGGTTGCGTCCCCGGCCTGAGCCCACCCGAACCGGACCGGAAGGCTGGAGCGCGTCCCAGGCCCACTGAGCCCCAAGCCCGGCGGCCCCGCACCGCGCGGTTACCTGCGCGAGGCGCGGGGGGCGCCCAGGGGTGCGCCGGGGTCCGCACCAGGCCTCCCAGAGCCGCGGCCGCCGC
>NW_024412655.1:895039-923207 GCF_014898765.1 Herpailurus yagouaroundi | reverse complement strand
CCCGCCCCCAGCCCGCCCCCGGCCGGCTCGCCGCGCAGCTCACCTCGGGCCGAGCCGCTGCTTCCGCGGGGGCCTGGGGCGTGGTCCGGGCCCTGTCCTGGGGGTGGGGCCACGTCCTGGGCCGCAGCCCGAGCGGCGCGACTCACCCGCGCGCCGCCACCCCGCCACCCCGCCTCGTCTCCCGGGGCACCCTAGCCCCAGACGGGGGCCCGCCCTCCATCCCTCGCGGGCAGCGTTTCTAGGCGAGAGCCGTTTTGGGAGCTGGTGCTCCGCAGGCAAAACCTAACTCGGGCACTTGTATTACAAAGAAGGGGAGGCCCGACCGTCAGGGCTTCTCTACAGCACCCCGACTCTGCCCGTGAGAACCATCACTGACGGGGAAAGGTCTTCAGGAGGACCTTGGTAAGGTTTTCAAACACGCGGAACAAGTCACACTGTGTTTCAAAAAGCCCGGGGGGCGGCGCTTTACGCCTTGCTCTCGGCCCGCGTAGGCCACCTCCTGGGGCGCGCGCGCGCCTGGAGCTCGTGTGTCAGCTCTCCCGCTTGGACGGGCTGCGGTGATCCGTTCAAGGGCGTCCCTCACGGACCTGTACGCTCGTTAGATCAGGGATGATGGGTGCGTTCTCATCACACCGGCATCCGTCACTTCGACCACTGCTTACCGACCACCTACTGAGTGCCAGGCGCTATGGTGGGCGCTCGGGCTGCAGGCCAAGCAGAGCAACGTCTCAGGCCTCATATGGAGCTCGCAGTCCAGTGTGAGTAAATTCATAGCATTTAGAATGTGGAAAGCACAAAGGTGGGGAGGAGGGTGGATGATGCAGGATAAAAGCGAGTCAGGAGTGAGTGCTGGAGGGGCAGGACGGAGGTCACTTCCCCAGTGAGAGCAGGTCTCTTGAGGCTGAGGCCCAGAGGCTGCGGCAGGCGAGGGAGACGGGTTGGAGTGTTCAGTTGCACAAACATTGGAGAGTGCCCACTGCAGACCTAGCATGATCTCTGTGGCCACCAGGGGACAGCACAGTATGGGTAGGGGATTAGGGACCTGGGAGGTGGGGAATCGGTCCTTTGAGGGGAATAAGGCGAAGGGTTATTCAATTTGGCAAGAATATTTGCCTGGGCCAGTCCTCCCTTGGGCAGCTTGCTGGGCACCAACAGACAAGGGGGTCAGGGCCACCACTGTGGGGCGCCAGGGGTCCCAAGTGGATTAGCAGAGGTGGGCCAAAGCAGAGCCCCCCGCCCCCACCCCCAGAGCAGGTGCAAGTTGTCAGGTTGTCATTAAGCGAAGGCAGCAGAGCAGCTGTCTTCCACCTCGATGCAGGGAGGTGAGTGGAGCTGGGAACTGGGTTTCTGAGTTTCTTGCAGAAGCTTCTGAAGGCTGAGGGCGGTTGAGGGTGGAGGGGCCTCTGGATGCAAGTGTTCCAGCCAACTTCCACAGGATTTTGTTTGTTTTCTTCAGGCAAATACCCAGAAATGAAATTAAAGGATCATTTGGTATTTTTAACTCTCTGAGGAACCTCCCTACTGTTCTCCAGTTACATCCCCGCCCACAGTGCGTGAGTGTTCCCTTTTCCCCACATCCTCACCAATAGATCTTACCCATTCTGACAGGCATGAGGTGGCCTCTCGTTGTGGTTTTGATTTGCGTTTCCCTGACGAGTGATGGTGAGTGTTTTTCATGTGTCTGCTGGATAGCTGGTGTCTTCTTAGGAGAAATGTCTGTTCAGGTCCTCTGCTCATTTTTAACCAGATTGTTTTGGGTTTTTTGTTTTTTGGTGTTGTGTTGTAAGAGTTCTTTATGTTTTTTTGGATTTTAACCCCTTATCAGATATATCATTTGCAAATATCTTCTCCCAATCAGTAGTTTGCCTTCTCATTTTGTTGATGGTTTCCTTTGCTATAAAACGATTTTTGTCACAGGAGCAGTATGTGGTCTTTGTAGAAAAACCAGAAGATACAGATAAGAAAATGAAAAGCCCTAATATGCCGCCTTCCAGACACAAAGGCTCTGACATCTCTGGATATGCTCCTACTTCTCTGAATGCACAACACACGTTTTCTTAATAAAAAACGAGATATTAGACATGGTAGGCAGGATAATAACCAAAGATGACCATGTCCTGATCCCTACCTTATGTGGCAAAGGGGTCTTTGCAGATGTGACTGATTTAAAGGTTTTGAGATGGAGAGACTGTCCTGCAATACTTGGATAGGCCCAAAGTAATCATGAGGGTCTGTGTAAGAGGGACGCAAAAGGGTAAAAATGAGAGATGTGACAATGGAAGCAGAGGTTGGAGTGGCTGTGTTTTGAACAGGGAAGAAGGCAGCCTCTAGAAGCTGGAAAAGGCCAAGAAGCAGATTCTCCCCTGCAACCCTCTGGAAGGAACCAGGCCGGTGGATAGTTCGATTTAACCCCTAGGGCCCATTTCCCACTTCCAATTTTAAGAGCTGTAAAATAAAAAAATCTGTGGCAATGTGTTACAGCAGCAGTAGGAAATTAAAGCATTATGGAGCTCCTGTATTTTTAAGAGTACTTGTGTATACCCTGTATACGCAAACATACAGGTACACTAATCAGTATGTAATACAATCTTTTAATGACCACATTGTGCAACTGAATGTATCCAGTTCGCTCAACCAGTATCTACAGGCTGACATTGACTGTTTTCAGGTTTTTCAGGCTTTGCGGCATATTTTCCTACCTGGTTACCTTCCTGGCACACCATCCAAGAGGGTGGCTTGCCTGGTTGTGAGGTCCTTCCAACACACTGCCCACCTGGCGACCTGAAACGCTGCAGAAGTCCATTGGCTTTCCCCACACTCGCAAGTCTCCACACCCGAGTGCCAATGATGCCAGCCCAATAATGCAAAGTGCCTAGACGCCCTTTTTAAATTTCAGCCAATCCTCTGACAACCCCGACCCCTCCGAGGTGCCGTCCCATTTACGTTTTGTCTTCCCCACGTGAGCCTTCCAAACAGCTCTCCCCAGGGTTGTCGGGTGACTTGACACGGGCAGAGATGCCGGGCGGGGAGCTGGCCAGGCCCAGTATCCTGCGGGGTGACCCGGGCAACTCCCCTCTGCCAGGGCCGTCCTCCTTGGAGGGGCGGTTCTTTGGGGAACAAGGTCCAGGATTACTCCGGGGAAAATGTCGGCTGAGCCAGTCCCTGCTTGTGTAGCTTGCTGGGCGCCAAAAGACCAGAGATCAAGTCGGACCCCAACAAGGAAAGGATAGAACTACCAAGACTCCGACCGCACAAGCGCACACCCATCGCCCCAGAGCAGGGACTCCCAGCGTGCCCCGGGAAGTGGGCCGGCGGCAAGGGCGCACGCGCGGAGGGCGCACACGGATGCCCTGACGTCATCGGGACGCGCGGACGCCCGCGGGGCCCCGCCCCGCCCCCCAGTCCAGACGGCTCCCCCCACGACCCCGTCCCCCCCCCAGGACCCCCGGCTCCAGCACCCAGCCCCCCAGTGTCGCTTCAATAGCGCACGTCTCTCCCGGGCAGCATGGCCGCAGCAGGGCCCGGCGCGAATCCACAGTCGACCCAAGGCCGGCGCTGGTAAGAGCTGACCCCGGGCGCGGACCCTTGCAGTGACTGACCTCCAGACGACGGACTGGGAGGCGGCCCACTTCCGACGGTGGGGGGCCTGGCCGGGGCGCCGCGTAGCTGCCGCGTCGGGACCGATGGTGGGGCGGGGTCTAGGCGGAGGGGCGGGACCTAGGCGGTAGGGGGCCGGGCCTAGACGGCCTCACTAGTGCCGGCGGGGCGGGGCTTCGTGTGGGGCGGGGCCCTGTCGGCGGGGGCGGGGCCTCGCATGAGGCGGGGCCCGGGCAGCTTTTCTCCCAGGCGGAGCACCTGGTCTCCGAGGTCTCACGTGGCTGCAGGGCGGAATAGGTGGTCCCGGCTCGACCTTCACGGCTCCCCGCCCGGGGCAGAAGGCGCGTGTCGTGGCGTGTCTCGGACGCCGGGTCCAGGCAGTGACATTAACGTGATGGGGCTGGGGGCTCGGTTCGTAGGTTGTGTACGGCGGTGCTCTGCGGAGCATCGACCACGCGTTAGAGCTGGAGAGTAAACGCGAGTAGAGAGACAGAAAAGATGATTTTGTAGGAAAGAGTGTTATTCACAAGGCGACGTTTGTAATCTGTGCGCAGTGTTTCATTTGTCTAACCCTGTCAAGAGCTGTTCTAATTCTGTGCCCCACTCAAGTGCATTCATTCAATAAATGTTTATTATATAACCCCTTGTGCCCGGCTGTGCTGTAGGTGCTGAGGGTTGGACATCGAGCAGACCAGGCAGAAATCCCTGGTGGAGGGAACCGTGGGAGCCGAGGCCCGGCCTGGGAGGGTTCCCTACGGGACTACCGGTTGATGAGGGGCGTGGCCAGGTGTCCACAGACTGAAACAAGTGGCGCTCAACCGGGGGCATAAAATTGAAAGCTGAGAGTTTTACGGAGGAGGGGAAGAAAGGTCTGGAAGCAGCAGTCAGGAGCAAGGAGGACAGGGACCCGCCCTCCAGGAGAGAAAGCAGCTGTGCTTGACAGGCTGGTAGGGGAAGCCGTCTCCGGAGGCTCCCGGAGCAAGAGGGATGGGAGGGTGCTCAGGAAAAAACTGGCTTTTCTCGAGAACTTAACTCCTTAAGCGCCAGAATTTTATTTTAACAGTTCTAATATAAATTGATTATTTAATTATACTACGCACTTTCCTGTTCTACAGACATAGCATACTGACCTTGATGAACTTTTCTAAAATTAGTTTCGGCAAACTTTGGGAGACCTTCTGTGAGCCAGCACCTCTGCAGGGGCCTGGGAGGAAGGAGGGGTAGGCAAGGCCAAGGCCTGCCACCTGGAGCCACACGTGGGGCAGCAGTGAAGGCCTCAGGGGTCACAGATGCCCTACAGGTATTACAAAGCTGGGTGGATTGGAGGAGGGAGAAGAAATCTGGGCAGTTGTTTTTGCCGAAACATGGTGATACTCACGTGATATCTTAAGATGACGTGCTGGTGCCAGATGTACCCGTCTTGTTGTCTCTGTTTTAGTTCATTTCTGTGTTTATTGGGAAATAATAGTCTAAGACTGTTGGAATTGGGCCTAAAGTGAGTACATGTCTGAGCGGGGATCAGAAATGTTCTCACAGGGGGGCGCCTGGGTGGCGCAGTCGGTTAAGCGTCCGACTTCAGCCAGGTCACGGTCTCGCGGTCCGCGAGTTCGAGCCCCGCATCGGGCTCTGGCCTGATGGCTCAGAGCCTGGAGCCTGTTTCCGATTCTGTGTCTCCCTCTCTCTCTGCCCCTCCCCCGTTCATGCTCTGTCTCTCTCTGTCCCAAAAATAAATAAACGTTGAAAAAAAAAAAAAAAAGAAATGTTCTCACAGGAATAGACATCACGAACTTTAGTCCATAAATGTTACAACTTACGTTTCGGGTGCTTATCCATGAATAAGTTGTGGACTAGTCCCCATTTCTCAGAATTGACATTTTGGCAGATGAGGTTTGCAAATAAGGGAACTATGTGTCAGAGTTGATCTTTGGCATTTTATTAAACTGCCCCACTGGTTGTCTTCAAAGGAGATGGTTGAGCCCAGGGCCTGGAACCAGCTGACCTGGGTGTGACCTTGCCCCGTGGTGACCACGGGCAGACACTGTGCACCTCTAAGCTTGGTCATTTTCACGTGGGCACTAGTGCCACCAGCTACCTCCCTCCAGGTGGCGCGGGTTCCGTGACGTAATGCAGGTCAGGGCACACACGCGTGGGCTCTAAACATTGCTTATGCGAGTGTGCAATGCAGAAACAGGGCCCTTTAGCTGGACTCTGGGTGCGAGGTTTCAACTTCATCCCAGGACACCGGACCGGCTCTCCCAGGCTGACTGTGGGAGTGGCTCCCTTGCCTACCACAAGAGTCACATTTTTGGAAAGCTGCTAAAATGGTCTACTTTCATTTTATTCTTTTCTGTGCCATAACCTCTTAGATTTGTTTCCTGAAATTCTTGTAAGGATAAAGAAAACTGTTTAAAACAAGGGTTTGGCCCTGTTTGGTCCCCTTTGTGACATCCATGCGGATGTGAGGACTTGGCTGCTGTGAGGACCAGTGAAGCTGAACTCGAAGGTCACCACCGCACGTGCGTCCCAGACAAAGGGGGCCACGTGGGATTCACCGGGACTTAGGTCTTTATTTTTGAACTCACCTGATTCTCCCAGCTAAGTCTTTATCTTCGTTCTTAAACTGAGTTCAGCTGCCACGGGATCTTTGCTGCATAGAGGCACCCCGGCTGCAGTTTCGTATCATCCCTCCTGGAGGTGACCACTCTCGTCCGCTTCCGGCGTGCACTGTCTTCTCGATCCAGCCCCAGACAGGCGTCCGATGGACATGAGTTCTCGGCCCCTTCCCACCTGCTCCCACCCTTATGCCTCTGTCCCCACCAGACTCCATGTTTCCTGAAGTAGAAAGCCTTTGGATTCTTCTTGCCACTTCCTCGAGCCCGTTGCAGGGTCCCGACATAGAGGGTCTCACACACACAGCATCACTGTGGTGGTCGGTCAGGGGACCTCATGAAGCCATGGATCCCCCCAACTCAGGATGGGAAAGAGGAAATGGAGGCGGAGACAAGTGTGGCACCCTGGTTGGGTGCCTGGTTGGGGTTGGAGCCTGTGGCACTCTCCACTGGCTTCCCCTTGGTGCCCTGGTGGGCTTCTGGGGCACAGCCCCATCCTCTTGGAACCCCTACCATCCCTTCAAATCCCCCTACTTCCCTGGGCCCCCCCTCATCCCCTGGGAGCCATCCTATCCCCCCCAGAGCCCTGCTTGTTCCCCAGGAGCTACTCCTCCCTCTGGGAGCCCCCTGTCCTTCTGGAGCCCCACCTCATCCCCCTAGGAACCCCCTATCCCTCTGGAGCCCCCCAGTTCCCCCAAAGTAACCTGTCCCCTGGGAGCCCCCAGGGTCCAGTAAGGGTAGAAGTGGGACAGTCGGGCCTGCAAGTTGTACAGACTGCCTCTCAGCCCCTGACACACAGCCCAGCTTGGCTCTGTCTGAGAGCAGGGGACCCCTCCGGAGCAAAGGTCATGGTGGTCTGGACCGGGATGTCCAGTGGGCTTTTGGAGGCACAGGTGAGTGACAGTGGTGAAGGGCTGGCAGTCAGGGCGAGAGGAAGGGGCACTCCGGGTGTCAGCTGTGGTAGCTAAGAGCATTGTCGGGCCGTTTACCGAGTGGGAGGGCCAAGCAAAGCCACCTTGAGGTGGGGTAGAGTTACTTCAGGCGTGGTGATTTGGGGATGCCCACGAGACACCCAGAGATTTAGCCGACTGGCCTTTGAGACAGCTGGGTAGAGACTGACCACGACCTGGTGCGTATTTAACCCTGTGGGGAGCAGGCCCAGAGCTGACTCCTGGACGGGCCTGTCCTTCACTGTCAGCCAGAAGGGAAAGCTCATCATGGGGGCCGGGGCCAGTTGCTCGTGGCTCAGGGAGGCCAGGCGAGAGTGTCGGTTTGGCCTGAAGCCAGTGGGGCTCGGTACCCCCTGGGGCCCCAGAATAGACCCAGAATGGCTCTGTTGTCACATGTTGTGAACTTTGTCAAATTAAAGCATTTTGATTGGCCTCTTTCCACTCCGGCATCTCCTCTGTTACGCTCCCCCTCTGGCCAGGAAAGCCAAGTCAGGAATATGCCGTCTAAAGTGCATTTGGACAGGGGCACCCGGGTGGCTCAGTCGGTTGGGCATCCGACTTCGGCTCAGGTCATGATCTCGCCGTCTGTGAGTTTGAGCCCCGCATCGGGCTCTGTTCTGACAGCTCGGAGCCCGGAACCTGCTTCGGATTCTGTGTCTCCATCTCCCTCTGCCCCTCCCCTGCTCATGCTCTGTCTCACTCTCTCTCAGAAATAAAAATATTAAAAAGAAGTAATGTTGGGGCGCCTGGGTGGCGCAGTCGGTTAAGCGTCCGACTTCAGCCAGGTCACGATCTCGCGGTCCGTGAGTTCGAGCCCCGCGTCGGGCTCTGGGCTGATGGCTCAGAGCCTGGAGACCGTTTCCGATTCTGTGTCTCCCTCTCTCTCTGCCCCTCCCCCGTTCATGCTCTGTCTCTCTCTGTCCCCCCAAAAATAAATAAACGTTGAAAAAAAAATTTTTTAAAAGAAGTAATGAATATGCCCTTGGATTGCGTGATTCAATTAATGGAGACAGGAGAATAAAATGAGCACCTTGGGAAGAAATGTGTCACGGAACCAGAGGATCTAGCAGGTCTCTGTGTATCGGGAATTTGGGTCATGCTAAAGGCCTTCCGCACGAGGGAAGGCTGGACACTCGAGCAGTGACGGGCCACGGGGGAGCCACCTCGGGAAGAAATAGTACCCTTCCTCACGCCAGCACGGCAGCAGGAGAGCGAGACTAAAAAGAGTTAGAAGACGAGACAGGATAATGCTTTTATACTGTGGGGTTTGGAAGGTATTCTCAAGCAAGATACAAAGCCTGAAGCAGTAGAGGGCAAGAGGACAGATTTGCCCAAATAAAAGTTAAAATCTTTGATGCCGCCGAGTAAAAAATTAAAAACCCACGACCAGGCAGATAGAAATACTTGCAACATGTGTAACAGCAAACTGTTGGTCTCCAGAGTACCAACTAAGAGCTATAAAGCAGTTCGACACAACCATGTAAAAAGGACAACGAGACCTAAGCCGCGGTGCACAAAAGAGATGTGATTGGCCGAGAGACTTTGCAAGGCCCTCACCTCTACTGGTGCTCAGAATGCAAATTAAAACCACAGTAACACATGACCTTTTGCTCATCAGCTAAAATTTCAAAGGCTGTCGCTGTTTGGGGTTGAGAGGCTGGGGAGCTGCCGTTGTCGGGCCCTGGATGAGGTGGGAGTCCACGCTTAACTGGCCCGAACAGGACAGCTCGGCAGCGTCCGTCAAAATCCACAACTCCTGTGTACTTTTATAAGCAATTCGGTTTGGCGGGGGGCGGGGGGTCTGTCCTAAGGAAGGACACGGAAGGCTGTTCATGGCCTCACTGCCGGTACCAGAGAAGAGTTGGGAACAGCTTTGATGCCCAGAGGCAGCAGGGTGGTCAGTGTGCCAGCACCCGGCGTTGAGAAGGAGAGCCCCTTCAGGTGTCACTTAGCGAGCAGAGGAGGATCGCGTGATGGCCTTGGTTACAAAGAGGCTGGACCGGCTGGAGGAGAGAAAGGGAGGCAGAGGCACTACCCAGAGCTGAGCGGCACCCAGCACCAGCACCCCTCGGGCGCTGCGGGTCTGCAGGAGGAGGCCCCGTGCTGGGGGCCCGTCACCGGCAGGCCTGTTGCCCTCTGGCTGAGAGCCCGGCCAGGAGCGGGACACGCGGCTCCTCCCTTCCTTCCGCCTCGTAGCTCCTGCTGGTGCCTCCCTGGCAGAGGTTAACGAGAAGCTGAAGGTCGGGGAGTCGGGGAGACGCGGTTTGTCGCCTTCATGCCTGGGACTCCGAGGTGAGCACCAGAGGAGCTATGAGCCAACAGAAGGCTGGCCCCGCTGATGCGGTCAAGGCAACCCTGTAACAGGGAGTCCCGGGTGCCAATTACGGATGAGGAACACCGTCCCGCAGCACACGGGAAGTGAAGAAGCCACTTCACGGGACAGGACCGGGGTCGTGGTCTGTACAGGAAGGCGATGCCTGCATGCGTGCGTGTAGACACACGCACGTGCGTAAGCAGCAGGGAGGGGCACGGGGCTGGTGGCGGATGTGCGCTCCGGGCCCGCAGCCGCCGTTCCCACGGCACCTGCTTCCAAGACCAGTGTGGGGCCGGGGAAGGACGGAGCGCAGGCGCGGAGGCAATCTTTGAGGGTGGTATTATTTTACTCGGGTTGTTTGAATATTTAACAATGACACTATGTTAATTTATTACTGCAATTTTTAAAAATACAAAAACAAAACATGAAAACGTTTTTTAAACAGACATGAAACGGGTGCCTGGGTGGCTCAGTCGGTTGAGCGTCTCACTTCAGCTCAGGTCATGATCTCACACTCTGTGTGTTCGAGCCTCGTGTGGGGCTTTGTGCTGACAGCTCAGAGCCTGGAGCCTGCTTCGGATGCTGTGTCTCCCTCTCTCTCTCTCTGTCCTGCCCCTGCTCATGCTCTCTCTCTCTCGCAAAAATAAACAAAGGGGTGCCTGGGTGGCTCAGTCGGTCAAGCATCTGACTTCGGCTCAGGTCATGATCTTGCGGTTCATGAGTTTGAGCCCCGCACCGGGCTCTGTGCTGACATTTCAGAGCCTGGAGCCTGCTTCAGATTCTGTGTCTCCCTCTCTCTCTGACCCTTCCCCTCTTGAGCTCCGTCTCTCTCTTTCAAAAGTAAATAAACATTTAAAAAAAATTAAATAAATAAACATTAAAAAATAAAAAAACCAAAAAGATATGAAAGATACTAAGGACTCAGTGAATTTGTATGAGTTGCTGTGGGTAGAACATTGTTTCAGATTAGGAACTTTTATTTTGAGGGGTTTTTTGTTTTTTTGCTTTTCTCCTTTTCAGTTTTTTATTTAATTTGTAGTGAGTTAACACAGAGTGCAGTATTGATTTCAGGAGTAGAATTCAGTGATTCATCACTTACACACAACACCCAGTGCTCATCACAAGTGCCTTCCTGATACCCATCACCCATGTAGCCCCCCCCTCCCTCCATCAGCCCTCAGTTCTCTATCATTAAGAGCCTCGTCCTTCCCTCTTTTCCCCTGCCTTCCCGTATGTTCATCTGTTCTGCTTCTTAAATTCCACATATGACCAAAATCATGTGGTATTTGTGTTTCTCTGACTTATTTCACCTAGCATAATACCCTGTAGCTTCATGCACATCATTGCAAACGGCAAGATTTTGTTCTTGTTGATGGCCAAGTAATGCTCTGTTCTGTATATAAACCACATCTTTATCCATTCATCAGTCAATGGATGTTTTGGCTCTTTCCATAAATCAGGAGTGATTGTAAACATCGGGGTGCATGTGTTCTTTCAAATCTGTATTTTTGTATTCTTTGGGTACATACCTAGTAGTGCAATTGCTGTGTCATAGGGTAGTTCTATTTTTAGTTTTTGAGGAACCTCCATACTGTTCTCCACGGTGGCTGCACCAGTTTGCATTCTCAACAAGAGTGTAAGAGGTTCCTCCCTCTCCGCATCCTCGCCAACATCTGTTGTTGCCTGAAGTGTTCATGTTAGCCATTCTGACAGGTGTGAGGTGGTATCTCATTGTGGCTTTGATTTGTATTTGTCTGATGATCAGTGATGTTGAGCATCTTTTCATGTGTCTGTTGGCCATCCGGATGTCTTCTTTGGAAAAATGTCTATTCATGTCTTCTACCCATTTCTTCACTGGATTATTTGTGTTTTGGGTGTTGAGTTTGATAAGTTCTTCATACATTTTGGATACTAACCCTTTATCTGTCATTTGCAAATATCTTCTCCCATTCTGTCAGTTGCCTTTTAGTTTTGCTGATTGTTTCCTTTGCTGTGCAGAAGCTTTTTATTTTGATGAGGTCCCAGTAGTTCATTTTTGCTTTTGTTTCCCTTGCCTCTGGAGATGTGCTGAGTAAGAAGTTGCTGCGGCTGAGATCAAAGAGGTTTTTGCCTGCTTTCTCCTCGAGGATTCTGATGGCTTCCTGTCTTACATTGAGGTGTTTCATCCATTTTGAGTTTATTTTTGTGTCTGATGTAAGAAAATGGTCCAGGTTCATTCTTCTGCATGTCACTGTCCAGTTTTCCCAGCACCCCTTGCTGAAGACGCTGCCTTCATTCCATCGGATATTCTTTCCTGCTTTGTCAAAGATCAGTTGGCCATTCGTCTGTGGGTCCATTTCTGGGTTCTGTATTCTGTTCCATTATCTGGGTGTCTGTTCTTGTGCCAGGGCCAGACTGTCTTGATGATGACAGCTTTGTGATACAGCTTGAAGTCCGGGATTGTGATGCCTCCTGCTTTGGTTTTCTTTTTCAAGATTGCTTTGGCTATTCGGGGTCTTTTCTGGTTCCATACAAATTTTAGGATTGTTTGTTCTAACCGTGTGAAGAATGCTGGTGTTATTTTGATAGGGATTGCACCGAATGTGTCGATTGCTTTGGGTGGTATCGACGTTTTAACAATATTTGTTCTTCCAATCCACGAGCATGGGATGTTTTTCCATTTCTTTGTGTCTTCAGTTTCTTTCATAAGCTTTCTGTAGTTTTCAGCATACAGATCTTTTACATCTTTGGTTAGATTTATTCCTAGGTATCTTGTGGGTTTGGGTGCAGTTGCAAATGGGATCAATTCCTTGATTTCTTTTTCTGCCACTTCATTATTGGTGTATAGAAATGCAACCAATTTCTCTACCTTGATTTTATATCCTGCAACTTTGCTGAATTCACCTGTTAGCTATAGCAATTTTTCGGTGGAACTTTTTGGATTTTCTACTTAGAGTGTCATGTTGTCTGGGAATAGTGTAAGTTTGACTTCTTCCTTGCCCGTTTGGATACCTTTTATTTCTTTTTGCTATCTGATTGCTGAGGCTAAGACTTCAGTATTATGTTGAACAGCAGTGGCAGGAGTGGACATCCCGTCTTGTTCCTGACCTTAGGGGGAAAGCTTTCAGTTTTTCCCCATTGAGGATGATATTAGCTGTTGGTCTTTATATGGCCTTTATGATCTTGAGGTATGTTCCATCTAATCCTACTTCGTTGAGTGTTTTTATTGAGAATGGATACTGTATTTTGTCACGTGCTTTTTCTCTACCTATTGAGAGGATCATATGGTTCTTATCCTTTCTTTTATTAATGTGTACCACATTAATAAAAGAAATTATAAATAAAAGAAATTAATTGATTTGTGAATATTGAACAACCCCCAAAGCCCAGGAATAAATCTCATTTGATCATGATGAATAATTCTTTTAATGTACTATTGGGCTCGATTTGGTAGTATCTCGTTGAGAATTTTTGCATGCATGCTCATCAAGGATACTAGCCTGTAACTCTCCTTTTGAGTGGGGTCTCTGTCTGGTTTTGGAATCAAGGTAGTGCTGGCCTTGGAGGAGTTTGAAGTTCTCCTTCCATTTCTATCCTTTGGAACAACTTGAGAAGAATAGATATTGATTCTTCTTTAAATGTCTGGTAGAATTCCCCTGGGAAGCCATCTGGCCCTGGACTCTTTGTTGGGAGATTTGCTTTCATCAACATCAGTCGAGTAAATTTGAAGATCATTTGGCTTTACAAAACAATTCACGGGGCGCCTGGGTGGCTCAGTCGGTTGAGCGTCTGACTCTGATTTTGGCTCAGGTCACGATCTCGTGGTTTGTGGGTTTGAGCTCCGCATCGGGCTGTGTGCTGACCGTGTGGAGCCTGCTTGGGATTCTCTGTCTTCCTATCTCTCAAAAATAAATAAACATAAAAAAAAAAAAATGAATGAAGTAGCTTTGCACGTCCTGATATGGAATAATTTCCAGGAAATACGAAGTGTGTTTACAGCCCGTTAGCAGTGTGCCTGCTGCCCTTCCCTCTGCAGGGCCCGTGTGTCTGTGCAGAGAACCTCCAAGGGGTTGCTGCGTATCTGCTGTGTCCCCCACACGCAGCCTCAAGGTCACACGTATGTGCAGACGCGCTGAAGCCTGTGCCTCAGACTAGCCTGGTTATCTGTGGCAGGGGTTACCGTTTCTCTCATCTGACTTTGTCTCCCTTCATGGTGAAGCTCGTTTTCCTGAGCCTCTTTCGTTTTATTTCTTCCTTTCCTTACCTGAAATCCGACTCCTTTAATAGGCCGAAGTGTCCGCCCTCGTTCATGTTCAGCTTGTCGTACTCCGGTCTCACACACAATTGACAGACACACCAAGGGACCTCCCTGGGCTGTCCCTTTGACCTCTGTCTACATTCGAGCCCATATGTGAGTTGTCTGCTATTTGTTGTTTTTACAATCAGAAAAAAATCTATTCCATTTTTGCCCAGCAGTTTGGTGCCCCTGCCCCCTCCCTGGGTCTCGGTTCCTTCTGGAGAGACAGAAGCTTCCCGCTGTTGGGGATTCTTTCTTTCTCTTATTGAAGTTACGTGGACACACAATGTTACATAGTTCCAGGAGGACAACATAGTGATTCCACAATTGTGTACAGGATAGGTGTGTGATCACCATCCGTCCCTGTACAGAGTTTTTACAGTATCATCGACCGTATCCCCTGTGCTGCATTTATTTTATAGCTGGGCATTTGCACGGCCTCATCCCCTCCCCTGTTTTGCCCATCCCCCTCCCCCAACCTCCCCTCTGGCACCATCCCATTTATTTTCTGCATTTAAGTCTTTTTTCTTTGTTCATTTGTTTTGATTCTTTAGATTCCACATGAGCGAAAGCATACGGTATGTGTGTTTCTCTGTCCGACTTATTTCACTTAGCATAATGCCCTCGGGGTCCATCCACGTTGTTGCAAATGGCAGGATTTCCTTCCTTTCTACGGATGAGTAATTTTGCGTCGTCTCCGTCTCCCGCTCTTCTTACCCATTCGTCTGCGCACGGGCACTGGGGCCGCTTCCACAAGTTGGCAGCTGTAACATCTGCTACAATAGACTAGGGGGCGCACGTCCTTTCCAGTTAGGGTGTTGGTTTTCTTGGGTAGATACCCACAAGCGGACTCACTGGCTCCTGCAGCAAGTCCACGTTTTAGTGTCGGAGGAACCGCCACACTGTTGTCCACAGCAGCCACACGGGCTTACACTCCGCCACCAGTGCGCGACCGTCCCCTTTTTCTCCACGCGCTCACGTTGTTGTGGATTCTGACGAAGATGGGCCCTTGATCTGCTCACTCTGGTGAAGAGGCACGGGCAGGGGGTAAAACCCTGCCTCACAGCCTGCCTGCCAGAGCAGACCCTGGGAGTTCAGGGGCGGCTGGCATTCCGTCCGACCTTGCAGGGGAAGCCGGCCTGGACCCGCACTGGCACTGAGGCGTGCCAGCCACAGGCGGGAAGTTCCCCTCTGTGATTCCGATGGCCTAGTGTACTCCCGTGGCCGCAGTGGCCAAGGCCATCTGCACAGCTCTGTCCGCGGGCCGTCCTCGCCGGGAAGGACTCGGCTCCACCGCGTCCTCGGAGGAAACCCAGCCCCGCGAAGCGTCGGCAGCTCACACAGGTTTTACGGAGCGACGGAGGAGAGGGTCAGGACGTGCACCGCCTTGCTGAAGTCAGTGTAGACGTCCGATGTGTGCGGCGCCCCCAAGGTCCTTTCTGGCTGCCAGCTGCCCTTCCTCCCACGTGATCCCCACCCCCAGCTCCGTGGCTGCTGGGGACCTCACACAGGACCCCTCCCGAGGGGGGACGTGGGGGCCTCCCGCAGGGGAGCCAAGCCCACCGTGGGCCATCTTTGCACAACCCAAAATCCAGGATGGGTTTCACACTGTAAAGGGCTGCAGAAAAACAAGACAAAAAGCTGGAGAACACGCAACAGGGCCTGTGTGGTCCCCAAAGCCCCAGATATTACCGTCTGGACCTCAGCAGAGAGTCCGAGAGCCCCAGTCCAGAGTGACAGGAAATAGGACCAACAGGAAAACCCGAAATCCCCCTGGCTGGCTCTCGTCTGCTTTCTGCACTGTGGGCAGGGGGCAGCCGGGCTGGGGGGCCTGGGGGGCTGGGGACTTCTGGGGTGAGCTGGGTGCAGACCCCTGCCGGCGAGAGTGTCTGGGCTCCAGGCTCCCCAAGGCTCAGACAGAGCGCTGCGTCGTGGTCCAGTTGTAAGCAGCCGCCCTCAGGACGGCCCTGGGTCTGTCCTGTGCCCTTTGTCACAGAAATCCGTCTAATGCCAGGAACACCCACTTCTGACCCCTGAATGCTGTGACTCTGTTCTCGTTTCCTTGCTCCGTGGGCATCTGAGGGGCCGCAGACCGCCGGCGTCCTGTGACTTGGGTAGGTCACAGGGCCAGCCAGCCGCGGCCACTGCTCCGGTGGCCCAGAAGTTGGGTCCTTCGGCTTCTGTGTTGCTGAGGACAAGGCCGTGGCCTGGGACGAGCAGGAGAGCGCCAGCAGGTTTGGGGCTGTTCTCAGGGATGGATGAGAAGCCTGGAGCCCAGTAGGCCCTGTCGTCACCGTCACCGGGTGGTCTGCGGGCGGAGGCACAGCCCAGTCCTCCCGAGCCTTTCTGGGAGACGGCTGAGCGAGAACCCCAGGCCGTTGTGAGTTCTGGAAGGTTCCATAGGCTTATTGAGATGCAGCCTCCACTGTGGTCCCAGAGAGGCGGGCAGTGCGGCTGTTGCTGGAGGAGCAGAGGCTGGTTTCGTGTTCACAGCCGCCCAGCGGGAAGCCCTCGGTCCACAGCCGGCTGCTCGGGGGCTCCCCGTCTGCAGGTGCACGCCCTTCCACACACCGTGCACGTGCTGCTCACGTTCTTCTGCACACTCCGGACATGCCCCGCGCACACCCCACGCATGCCGCATCTGCTGCCGATCTCCCGCAGATCTTCCCCGAGCGTGTCCTGGAACGTAGGCCTCCCGGAGACACCTTCTCAACCTTGACCTCTGAAAATGTTCGCATTTCATCCTCGTCGCTGAAGGGTGTCTCCACGGGGTGTGGGAGGCCAGGTCACTGCCCTGCTCCCGGACAGAGGTGGGAGCCAGTGGCACTGGCCCGCGGCCCTAGGTCCCTGCAGGTTCCTCTCCGTCTGCTTCTTTCTGGTGGCTGCTTCCAGGACTCTCCTGTGCCTGTGGCTGTTGGCAGGTTGGGTAAGACGTGCCCCCCGTGTGGCGCTCTCTCCTCGCGCTGCTGGAGGTTACTGGGCTTCATCAAAATATTTAGCCCTTATTTCTTCAACAATTTTTTAAATGTTTATTTGTTTTTGAGAGACAGCGTGTGGCCGGGGGAGGGGCAGAGAGAGAGGGAGACCCAGAATCAGAAGCAGCCTCCAGGCTCCGCGCTGTCAGCACAGAGCCCGACGCGGGGCTTGAACTCATGGACCCGGAGATCATGACCTGAGCCGAAGTGGACACCTAACTGACGGAGCCCCCAGGCGCCCCAGCAATTTTTGACTCCCTCATCTTTGTCCTCTCCTTCTGGGAAGTCAGCACTGCACATGTGTTATAGGCGTTACCTCCCGGTGTTACACGTTCCCTAACCCTGCATCACGTCACAGATACTGCGGTGCTTACAAACGGAAGGCTCATGGCGACCTTGTATCAAGCAAGGCTGTGGCACCACTTTTCCAATAGCATTTGATCCCTTCGTGCCTGTGTGCCCGCTGAATAATAAAGAACTTGACTGGTCTTTGTCCCGGCTTTCTGGGGTGGAGACTCGAAACCCTTGAGTTTTGAGTCACAGGGGCGTCCTTCGAGTTTATGTCATGACCACCTGGCCAGGTGTGCTCGCTATTGGGGTTTCTTTGCTTTTAGGGTGAGGAGATACGGTTGACCCATGAACAACGCAGGTGTGAGCTGCACAGGCCACGTGTACGTGGGTTGTTTCCAGTGACCACAGCACAGTGCTGCAAACGTCGCTCTCCTAACTTTCCTAATGACATTTGATTCTCTAGCTTAGTTTATTGTAAGGACTTAGCAGGTACTGTATACAGCACGCAAAGTACATGGTAATGCACTGTTTATGTTACCAGCAAGACTTCCAGTCAGCGGTAGCTGTTAGTCAAGTTTCTGGGAAGTCAAAGGTTATATGCAGACCTTCAATTGCACAGGGGTGGGGGGCATCGGTACCCCTTGACCTGTGCATTCTCAAAGGGCAACTGTATATGTGTGTGTACAAACCGTGCAAACACACAAATGAGAAATGTTTCTCTGTGCAGCCAGCTGTACCTACGTTAAGCTAAACACGAGTTCTTACTACGTCTCTGACCACCACCCATTACCCCAGAGCCCATCCTCCCCTCGGTCCCCTGGAACCTCCCACTCAGCGGTGAGACCGCACGGGGCTCCCACCGGCCGCCGGCCTCGTGCTCAGTTGTTCCACTCCAGGACGCGGGCCGCAGGATCAGAACTGGTCACCTGACCCCGCCGGGAACAACTTCGTCAACTAGAGCCCGGCGCTCGCGGGCGGGTGCCCTGCCTTGAGTCTTACGGACTCCCGCCCCTTCAGTGAGGGGGTTTCACGCGTTTGTAACACCCCGAGAGTCTGGCCACCGTCTGCATCCCTTCCTGGGTCCCGATGCCCGAAATTATCTTTCCTTCATTCGCGAACGTTAAAGTTCCGTGGGTTTTGAGAAATGTGCGGTGCCCTATATCTGAAGGAAAGTATTTGCAGAACAGTTTCACTGCTCTAAAAATCCCCCTACCTGTTCAGCTCTGCCGCCTCCCAGACCTCTGGCTGCTGCGGTCCGTTTGGCATCTCTGTAGCTTTGCCTCTTCACTTAGTAAGGTGCACGTGGGCTTCCTCCGGTGTCCGTGCGGCCTCAGAGCTCATTCCTTTTTATCCCCGAATAGCAGTCCATTGTCCGCACGGACCACGGTTTGTTTATCGATCCGCCTGTTGAAAATACCTCGATTACTTGCAGTTCTTGGCGATTATAAATGAGCTGTTATCAACGTTCAGAAGCTTTCAAGTTAGTTGGGTAAATAACTAGGAGGGTGATTGCTGGGTTGTACGGTAAGAGGATGTGTGGTTTTGTAAGAAACCGCCAAACTCAGTTCCAGCGGCCGCACCATTCTGCACCCCCGCCTGCAGTGAGAGAGGCCCCGCTCTTGTCTTGGCAGTCGGTGTTGTGGGTTCCTTCCATTTCAGCTATTCTGATAAAGAGTTGTGTCGGGGCATCTCCGGTGGCCTTTTGATTTGAAACTCCCTGATGACACACGGTGCTGAGCATCTTTTCGTGCTCTGACTTGTGTGTGCACGTCTTTGAGGGGAGATGCACGGTCAGATCTTTTGCCTGACTTTTACTGGGCGGTTTGTTTTGTTATACTTGAGCTTTAAGGGTTATTTGTACATTTTGGATAACAAGTCCTTTATCTGATAATGTGACTTGTGTGTATTTTTTGTATTGTGACTTTCTATTCTTTAAATGCCGCCCTTCCCGGGGCGCCTGGGTGGCTCCGTCGGTTAAACATCCGACTTCGGCTCAGGTCATGATCTTGTGGCTCGTGGGTTCGAGCCCCACGTCCAGCTCAGAGCCTGGAGACTGCTTCAGATCCGGTGTCTCCCTCTCTCTCTCCCCTTCCCCCACTCGCTCGCTCTCTCTGTCTCTCTCAAAAATAAATAAACATCAAAAAAGTTTTTTGATGTTGCCATTCCCAGAGCAAAAATGTTTAATTTTAATGGAGTCTAACTTGCAAAATTTTTCTTTCAGGGACTGTGCTTTGGTGATGCGTCTACACGCAAGGTCACTTTTGTTTTACTGTAGAAGTTTTACAGTTTTGTGTTGTACATTTAGGTAAATTCAAAATACATTTTTCATATTACTGTGGCTTATAATTTATTTTGAATTAAATGTTGTATAAGAGTTAGGAGCTGCATCGAGGTTCGTTTCTGTACATATGGGGGCTCAGTTCTAGAACCGGAGATGTTTGTATATTCAGCTTTTTTCTCCCCTGTAATGTGGAGCGATTTAATTTGCTATGTTCAATATAGAGACGGTTTCTGGAGATAATACAAGTTGCCCTCTCAGTAGAATTCATTTTGCTTTCTTTTCTTTTAATAGCATTGCTGTTTCTTGGAGAATTCTGTGGTAACTATAAAAAAGTAAAAGCAGTATTTATTTCCATCAGTTAATGAAGCAATATATAAATTGTGACACACTCATAGAATTGATTTGTGAAAAATAATTAGTGCATGTATTAACATAAGTTTCACATTTTTAATTGAGTGACAGGCACATAACAAAATAATGGGTATGCTATGTACATTTTTTACAGAAATATAATTAACATAAAACAGTGGGTGTCAGGTGTGCATCGTAACAATTCGACGTTTGTGGAAATGGGGAAACGATCACCACAACAGACTTAGGTAACATCCATCACCTCTCCTGGTCACAAAAACTGTTTTCTTCTGATGAGAACTTTTAATCTACTATCTGCCGTTGCAACTTTCCAACGCACGGTATGTGAGTATTAGCTAGAGTCCCCATGCTGCGTGTCACATTCCCCGGGACTCGTTTATTCTGGAACTGAGGTTTGTCCCAACGGACCCCTTTCATCCCGTCTGCCCACACCCCGCCCCCTCGCAGCCGGCGACCACCGCTCCGCTGTCTGTGTCTCTGGGCGCATAGTCGTGCGCAGTAGGTCCTACGTGTGCGTGTGCGTCCGCGTAAACGCGAAGCCCTGCAGACCCATCCACGTCACGGCAAACGGCAGGATTTCATTGTTTTTATGGCTGAGTAGTATCCCATCGTGTGTATGTGCCACTTCTTTATCCAGTCCTCCCTCGACGGACATTTGGGCTCTTTCCACGTCCAGGCTGTTACCAATAGTGCTGCAGTGAACGTGGAATGCGTACATCTTCTCAAGTTAGTGTTTTCATTTCCTTTGGATAAATTCCCAGAAATGGGATTGCTGGGTCATCTGGTAGTTCCGCTGTTTTCTCACTGTCTTTAATTTTTGGAGGAACCTCCATACTGCTTCCCAGAGCGGCTGCACCAACGTTTACTTCCACCCGCGGTGCTCGAGGCTCCCTTCTCCACATCCTCGCCAGCACCTGATACGGCTTGTCTTTGGGCCTCGCCTTTCCGGCAGGTGTGAGGTCATATTTCACTGTGGCTTTAATTTGCATTTCCCTGATGATGAGAGGTGTTGAGCATCTTTTCATGTGTTTGATGGTCACCTGTGTCTTCTTTGAAAAAATGTCTGTTCGTGTCTTCTGCCCATTTTTAATCTGCTTTTTTTTTTTTTGCTATTGTGTTATATGAATTCTTTATACCTTTTAATATTAGCTCCTTGTCACATCCACGATTTGCAAATATCTTCTCCCACTCAGTAGGTTGTCCGTTCATTTTGTCGACGGTTTCCTTGGCTCCGCAGAAGCTTTCTGGTTTGTGTGGTCCCGCGTGTTTAGTTTTGCTTCTGTTGCCTTTGCTTTTGGTGTCAAATCCAGTAATCGTCGCCAAGACCAGTGCTAAGGAGCTTAAGCCTGTGTTTTCTTCCAGGAGTTTTATGGTTTGAGGTCGTCCATTCTGAGTTGGTTTTGTGTATGATGTGACGTAGGGTCCAGTTTCGTTCTTTTGCCGGTGGCTGTCCTGTGTTCCCAGCACCGTTTGTTGAAGAGACTGTCCTCCACCATGTGTATTCTTGCCTCCTTCACCGTAATTTACGTGACCATATGTGTGCAGGCTTATTTCCGGGCTCTGCATTGTGTCCCAGCTTTCTTTGTTCTAAGATTTAATTCAGTGACCTGAAAACAGTTTGACTGTTTCACGTGTTCCTTTTATACTTCGTTAGGTAGAGCTGGGGCATTCTTTAGTCGGGTTCATTCTTCCCCACCATCAGGGGAACACCTTTCTGAACGTTCTCGCTGATGCCCCATGAATGGCGAGGCCCCATCTAGCTGTTGGGAACAGGCAGTATTCCCAGCAACTCGTGAGGGTTCCCTGGGGACCGTTCCCTCCAATTCCTTTGGATTCTCTCCGCCAGTCGGGCAGTTTCCTCACGTGCATGTGCTGACTAGCGCGCTGCTGAACGCTCAGGGGGCCCTGGGGGCCTCGAGTCCTTACTTTGTGCAGACGCTTGCTGACCGACAGCACAGATTCTAGCCTCCTTGGCCACCCAGCCTCCAGGCTCTGTCGCCTTAACCAAGAAGGCCTCTGGGATCCGCGTGGGTTTTCTAACCTCTGCCGTGGGCTGGAAACCTCCTCCAGGCAGGAGCGGGGGCCGTCCTGTGCCTCACCTCGTGCGCTTGCAGTCCAGCAGGGTCCTTTGTCCCTGGGTGTCCCATGCCTTCATATATCCTTTCAGGTTTTCGTAGTTGTTTCTGGTGGGAGAGGGATACAGTCCCTGTTACCCTGTCTTGATCAGGAGCAGAAAGCCTGATGGCCACGTTTCGGTCGAGTTTGAAGAGACGTAACCCCGTGAAGCCCGCTGTCATTTTACTCCTCCGGGATCCGCTTCCCCCCAGGGCCCGGTGCTATCCGAGCCACCACAGTTGCGCAGCCGGGAAAGCGACCTGGGAAAACCCACTTTCAGTCGCCATCGGAAAGATGTCTTTGGAGTGTTTCACTGAGTTAGGATCCATATCACACACTCCCGCTTTGGACAAGCATGAAGGTGCCTTCCTTGGCTATATTTACGTGTATTTATTTAAGAACGGTGAGAAGTTCAGATTAAAAAACCCATCAAACATGAAACAAAAGCAGTGGAGGTAAGTGATGGAATCAGTAGAAGTCATCCCATCATCGGTGAGTGACTTGTTACAAAATCCTTCCGCTCTCATCAGAAGGGAAGGTGTTAAAAGGAGGAGACCGAGCTCCAGTGGCGGCAGTGAGTGGACTCACGACGTTCGCTGGCCCAGGGAACAAGGAGCAGGTCGTGTGGGCATGAGGGGGCCGGGGACACGTTTCTCGCCGACCTGCCCTGACAGCGGAACATGCAGCACCGGGGGACGGGGGGGTGCCGTGCGGACCTCGGGTGTGCGGACTGGGGGGGCCCGGCCCCGAGGAAACCCAGAGGCCCGAGGCCACCGCCCGGACGTGAAAGAAATTTGACAAGGACGCTCCCGTGAGTCACAGCCCGTCGCGGTGGCAGGTGGTGAGGCTCAAGAAGCTTGAACTGGCAGCGGTGTGAGCGGTTCAGCCCCCACGTCGGAGGAGGACTGGCTGTGGAGGCCCCACCGCCCGGGGCCCCCTCACCCGCCCGCCTGGGCCCAGCCTTCCGGCGCTGTGCTCGCGGAACCCTCTTTTCAAGTCGTTGGACACGGTTTTCATCAATTTTGTCTTCTAGGGGGTGTGAGCTCATCGCAGAGTAACTGAAAATACAGAGAAGGAAACTGGTAGCCCCAGTACGATGTGAAGGGAGCCCCGCGGGCACCTTGATCACCGTTACTCACGTTCTTCCGAGCCCGGCTGCTGCCGCCAGTGGAGGTGCCACGTGAGCCACGCCAGGTGCTCAAAGCCACACGAGGGGGACGGTACGGTGGGAACATTTCCTCTGTGTGTGTGTGTGTGTGTGTGTAAATTTAGGGTTCTGGTCTCATAACTGAGGGGAAATAGACACCCACAAACACACATAACAGGTGCGATCTAGAGGCGAGATGAGGCGCCCCCTGTTGTGGCTGCAAAAGCTGTGAGGCGGAGCCTCGGCTTCTCCTCTGGAGGGGTGAGCACCGCTGGCCCGGCCTCAGGCCTCGCCACGGGAGCCTCGGCACAGAAGCCGGGCGCCTCCTCGTGTGCCCACCCCCAGGAGGCCCCAGGCTCCGCTCAGCGAGTCAGGGAACCCATGGAACATTTTCCCAAGTTTCTCTGATCCTGGAAACGGCGAAGCCGCCAGTGACACTATATTCTCCACAGCCTAAAGGCCAGTGGTGCATGGCGGGGAGAGAGCTCTTTTATAAACTGGGTCAGCCACTGCTTCGTCCTGGGTGACAACTTGTGTCCGGGCTTTGGGTGTAAGAGTGTGAAGTGCTGGGAAGTGGAAAGGTGGGGTCTGCTTGGGACAGGACATCCCTGTAACCAAAAAACATTAAAAAATGTGCTTAGAAACAGAGAAAGAGACACAGAGAGAGGGAGAGCGCGAGTGAGGAAGGGACAGAGAATGAGAGAGAGAGAGAGAGAGAGAGAGAGAGAGAGAGAGAGAGAGAGAATCCCAGGCAGCCTCTGCTGTCAGCACAGAGCCTGATGCAGGGTTTGAACTCAGGAACCGCGAGATCATGACCTGAGCCGAAGTCAGATGCTTAACCAACTGAGCCCCCCAGGCGCCCCCAAAAAACATCTCTAAGGTAATAAGAATAATACACTTTCCAGAAAAAAATGCTTAGAAAACACATATAAGTATAAATAACAAAAGTAAGTCACCCACAATCCAATTACTAATCAGTAGCAAACATGCCTAAGATTTTGGTGTTTCCGTATATATGTGAAACATAGACATGTGTGTTGTGTTTTATTTTGTTTTTAACGTTTACTCATTTTTGAGAGACCGAGAGTGTAAGGGAGGGGCAGAGAGAGAGGGAGACACAGAATCTGAAACAGGCTCCAGGGTCCGAGCTGTCAGCACAGAGCCCGACGCGGGGCTCGAACTCACAGACGGCAAGATCATGACCTGAGCCGAAGTCGGACACTTAACCCGCTGAGCCACCCAGGCACCCCCATATGTGTTTTATTTTTTACTGTTTACTTATTTTGAGAGAGAAAGAGAGCAAGCAGGGGAGGGACAGAAAGAGAGAGGCAGAGAAGCCCCAGTAGGCTGCACACTGTCAGCACGGAGCCTGATGCCAGGCTGGGATTCACTAACTGTGAGATCATGACCTGAGCCAAAATTGACAGACGCTTAACTGACTGAGCCGCCCGGGCGCCCCTACTTATGTGTTTTATTATTGGATCTTTCATACATACAATCATTTTCAAAACACGAACACCCTCTACTGACCCTATCTTAAAAACGTGATCAGAGCCCCTTGAACACCTTCTCTGATCCCACCCTGCATCGTTGCCCTGAAGGTAACTACCAACCTGAATTTAGTTATTCCCACAGATTTCTACTGTCACATAAGTGTGCATTCCAAAAAATGTAAACTCCTGTTCTGCCTTCTGCCTGTGGTAAACCGTGTATAAATAGTACAGTGTATATCCTTCTGCAGATCGCTTTTTTCCGTTCAGTAACATTGTAGATACAATGTAGTTTGTTCATTTTAACTGAAGCAGAGGATTCCATGGCGTGAATACGCCCAGATTCATCTGTTCACACCCTCTTGTTTCTGATGTCTTGCGCTGAAGACGTACTTCGGGGTATTCACACTTTGTGGACCTGTACACCATGAGAGGTACTTGCTCGGGTCTCGTGGAGTTGCCCTCCAGCGTGGTGGTGAGCACTCGCACGGCCACCAGCAAAACGGAAGCTTTCCCTGTCGCTCCAGGTCCCCACCAGGAATCCCCTGGACAATGTCAGTCCCCCCACCTGAGTCGTAAGAGGGAGAAATTGTGTCTCATTGCCCTTTTGACTGGCATTTCCCCGGCATTGGCGAGGTTGAGTGCACTTTCATATGTTCCTTGCCGTGCATATTTTCTCTGATTTGCCTGTTCATGCTCTGTGCATATCTATTAACTTAGGAAATCCTTCCTCACCCAGGGTCATAAAGATACTGTCTTCTAAACATTTTTAAGGTGTGCTTTTCACAGTGAGGGTGTAAACCCACCTAGATTTGATTGGAGAAGGTATGACCTGAAGTAGAGATACAATATCATAGTCCCTGTGGCCACCACTGAGATATTTACACAAAGACATACCATAAAAACGTAATTGAAGTGAAATACCAAAAGGAGTTTGCAGAAACCAAAAGAAGGCAGAAAATGGCAAACAGAGAAGCAAGGCACAAATAGAAAACACGTAAAAAATGATAAGACTTAAGTCCGAACGCATCAGTTCTTCCATGAGCTGAAAATGGCCTAAGCACATTAAAGACCGACGGTCAGCATGCTGTCAGAAAGGGTCTGCTGCTCTTACCACAGTGTGTGTGTGTAGAAAATCCCTATAGACAGAGACTGTCAGAGCACTTACGAGAAATAACAACTATCTTCTGTCCCCAAGAAACTCGCTTCAAATGTGAGCTTACAAGACGGCTTGAAGAAATGGCAGAGGACACACTGGCAAACGGAAACAGAGGGAGCGCCAGACAAAGTCAACTGCAGAGCAAGGAAAATGCAGAGACCAAGAGGGACATGACAAGAAGACCCAACAAGCCTCAACGTGTAGGCACCTAACACAGGGTCTGCAAAGTACAGAAAGAAAACACTGGCAGGATTTCAAGGGGAATTTGACAAACTCCAGTTACACTCGGAGGCTCCAGTGCTCCTGTCTTGGGAATTGACCAAACTGGTAGAAAGTGAGCAAGGTGGGGCGCCTGGGTGGCGCAGTTGGTTAAGCGTCCGACTTCAGCCAGGTCACGATCTCGCGGTCCGTGAGTTTGAGCCCCGCGTCGGGCTCTGGGCTGATGGCTCAGAGCCTGGAGCCTGTTTCCGATTCTGTGTCTCCCTCTCTCTGCCCCTCCCCCGTTCATGCTCTGTCTCTCTCTGTCCCAAAAATAAATAAACGTTGAAAAAAAAAATTAAAAAAAAAAAAAAAAAAAAGAAAGTGAGCAAGGATATGCAGAGGAGAACAGCATCGACATGAACGTGTACACATACAGGTGTCCACACACACGGAACATGTACACATACAGGTGTCCACACACACACACACACACACACACACACAAGCATATATACGCGTGATATATTTTTATATCTTCATCCAACACAGTAGAACACAACCCTTCAAGTGCACACGACACATTTACCAAGATACACTCTAAAGTCATTGAAAGTAATTGAATGACATAATGGTATTAAGCCAGGCATTGTTAACAGAAAGATAACATGAAATTCTCCCACACTTAGAAGTTAACCACTCCACTTCTAAATAGTTCATACATCAAAGAGGAAGAGTCAAGGGAGATTAGAGCATATTTTGAACTAAAAGTGTCCAATTTATGGGATGCATATAAAGCAGTACTTAGAGGGAAATTCATAGCACTAAATGGTGACATTACAGAAGAAGACAGGTCCCAAATCCATTAACCAAGTGTCCACCTTAAGACGCTCCATGGGGAAGGGAACTCATAGCTCGTGAGTTCAAGCCCCATGTTGGGCATGAAGCCTACTAAAACAAACAAAAGCAAAACCAAAAAAACCCAACAAATAAACCCAAAGCAAGCGGAAGGAAGGAAATGATAAAGATAAGAACAGATATCAGAAAAGTTGAGAACAGAGAAAAATCAGTGAAACCAAAAACTAGTTCTTTGAAAACATCAGTATGTTGATAAATCTCTAGCAGACAGAAAGAATAAAGGAAGACATAATTCACCAATATTAGGAAAGAGAGCATATCACTACCATCCACAGAAACATAAAAAGGGAAACTACAAACGACTGCACACACATTAATTTGACAACTTAGATGAAATGAAGCAATTCTTCAAAACCACACGCTTGCAAAACTCACTCAAGACGAGTTAGGTAACTGGGATAGTCCTCACAATGTGTGTGTCTTTTTCCACATCACCCAGGAATTAACTCCATTCTCACAGACAGTGACCAGGTGTCCCACCAAAGTAACTCAGTTCTGACTCTACCTGCCTGAAGAAAGCACCACAGGTGAAGGACTCAGTCCCACAAGCCCGCCCCCAGTTCAGACTCCAGTCCAGGTTGTCTCCTGTGCTTCTGACTCACCAGCTATTAATTGGTTTCCATGACCCCCTCCTCTGGTTCTGTTAATTTGCTAGAGCAGCTCACAGAACTTGGAAGACAAGTTGACTTACTAGATTGCAGGTCTATTACAAAGAATATTAAAGGATATGAATGAACGGCCAGATGTAGAGATACATAGGGTGAGGTGTGCAAGGGTCCCTGGACCCTTCTGCACGTGAGTCACCAACCTGGAAGCCCTCAGGACCCCCTCCTTTTGCGTTTTTATGGAGGCTCCAAACCCTCTAATCATAGTTGGCTCCTCCTGGCACCCAGCCCCCATCCTTAGGGCTCTTCCAAAAGTCTCCTCATGGACACAAACCCAGTTGTGGTGTAAAGGGGCTGTTTATGCGGAACAGGACACCCACTTCACCCTCATGGCTCCGAAGGGACTTCAGGAACTGAGGATGGGAGACCAACTGTTGTAACAGAAGATGTTCCCTTTTCTCTTAGAGACTCCAAGAGTTTTGTGAGCTGTGAGTGCCAGGATCCTGGATGAAGACCAAAATACATATTTGCTGTAAAGCACAGTGTCATAGTCCCATAACCATTTAAAAAATTGAAAATGTAGTTACCCCTCCTGAAAAACCTCCAGGCCCCGATGGCTTCAATGACAAATTCTACCAGACACTTAAAGAAATAACACCAATTACATTCATTCTCTTCCAGAAAAATAAAACAGGAGGGAATATATCCCAACTTATGAGGACAGCATTACCCTGATATTCATACCTAAGAGTACAAAAAGTAAAAGGAAGGGAGGGTGGGAGAGAGGGAGAGATGGAAGGAAGGAAGGAAGGAAGGAAAGGGAAGGAGGGAGGAAGGGGGAGGGAGGGAGGAAGGGGGAGGGAGGGAGGAA
>NW_024412655.1:885099-895029 GCF_014898765.1 Herpailurus yagouaroundi | reverse complement strand
GGAGGGAGGAAGGGGGAGGGAGGGAGGAAGGGGGAGGGAGGGAGGAAGGGGGAGGGAGGGAGGAAGGGAGAACTACAGACAAATACTCCTATGAGCCAAATGAAAATCCTCAATCAAAATATAGTCAAATCAAATGTTATATAAAAAGAAGAATACACCACAACCAAGTGGCATTTATCATGAAAATGCAAGGTTGGTTCATCAGTTGAAGACGTATCACTATCATTCGTCATGTTAATCATCTAAAGGAAAAAGATCACACATCGTATCAGTTGGTGCAGAAAGAACGTTTGACCAAACCCAGCACCCACTCATGAGAAAACTTCCCTCAAAGGGCGCCTGGGAGGCTCAGTGGGTTCAGCATCCAACTCTTGATTTCAGCTCAAGTTGTGATCTCAGGGTTTGTGAGATCAAATCCCGAGTCAGGCTCTGCACTGACACTGTGGAACCTGCTTGGGATTCTCTCTCTCTTCTCTCTCTGCCCCTCCCCCGGCTTGTGTGCTTTCTTAAAACCAACAAACAAAACTTCCAGCAAAAAAAAAGGGGTAGCCGGGAACTTCCTCAACCAGATAAGGGGCATCTACAAAAACAGACAGCAGCTTACATCACATTTAATGGTGAAACACTAGATGTTCTCCCTGAAACTAGGAATAAGACAGAGAAAACTACTCTTAGGAGTCTCATTCAACACCATACCGGAAGTCATAACCACTCTAAGGAAAGTTTAATAAATGTACACATATGGGGAAAAAAAAAAAGAAATAAAACTGTCCCAAATAACCTGTAAGAAAAACTTGTAGAACAAATATGTAAGTTTGGTGAGGTCGTGGGATGGAAGATTGCAACAGAAAAATCAAACTTAGAAACCATAAATTTAGAAAATACTATCTACGGTAGCTCCAAAAAAGCCCCATAAATACTCAGGTACACTCCACAGAAAACATGCACTGGGTCTGTGTGTTAAAAAATACAAAGTTTTAAAGAAAGACATCTCTAAAGACTTAAATAAATGGAGAGACATACCATGTTCAGGGATTTAAAGGTTTGACATAATAAAGACACCAGTTCTCTTTAAATGATGTGTGGATTAACTGCATTCCCCAAATCCCACAAGATTTGTTGATATAGGTAAGCTGATTCTTATATGCAAAGATGGAAAAACTAGAATAGTTTAAAGAATTTTGAAAAAGAATAAAGGTATGAGCATTACGTTACCTGATTTTTTTTTTTTTAATGTTTGTTTACTTTTGAGAGAGAGAGAGAGACAGCATGAGCAGGGGAGGGACGGAGAGAGAGAGAGACACAGAAGGAGACTGACGCAGGGCTCGAACCCACGAACCGTGAGATCATGACTTGAGCCGAAGTTGGACGCTTAACCGACTGAGCCACCCAGGTGCCCCTACGTTACCTGATTTCAAAACTGACTCTCAAGTTGTGGCAGTGGAGCCAGTATGGTGTCGGTTGGTGAAGGATAAATATGTAGATCATGGAACAGAATCCAGAGCCCAGAATAGAACCAGACAAATAAGGGTATTTGATTTTTTTACAAAGGTAGAAAGGCAGTTCACTAGAGAAAGGGTAGTTTTTCAACAAATAGTGTTGGGACAACTGGAAATATATATGCAAAAAAAAAAAAATGAATTGTGGTCTTAATTGCATAACTTATGCAAAGATTAACTCGAAATCAGTCATAGATCTATATATAAAAATATAAAATTTTTGAATAAAAACAGGGGCACCTGGCTGGTTCAGTCAGGAATATATGACTCTTGATTTCAGGGTTGTAAGTTCAAGCCCCACGTTGGGTACAGAGACTATATAAACAAACAAACAAACTTTATCTTATTTCTATTTTGGAGAGAGAGAGAAAGAGCATGAGCAGGGGAGGAGCCGACGGAGAGAGGGAGAGAACCCCATGCAGGCTCCACACCCAGCACGGGGCCCCACACAGGGTTCCATCCCGCAACCCTGAGATCATGACCTGAGCCGAAATCAAGGGGCGGATGCTTAGCCGACTGAGCCACCCAGGTGCCAATAAACTTTATTTATTTATTTTTTTTTTCAACGTTTATTTATTTTTGGGACAGAGAGAGACAGAGCATGAACGGGGGAGGGGCAGAGAGAGAGGGAGACACAGAATCGGAAACAGGCTCCAGGCTCTGAGCCATCAGCCCAGAGTCTGACGCGGGGCTCGAACTCACGGACTGCGAGATCGTGACCTGGCTGAAGTCAGACGCTTAACCGACTGCACCACCCAGGCGCCCCAAAACTTTTTTTAAAAAGGAAGAAAATCGTACTCACCTGAAGTTAGGCCAAGAGTTGGTACATAGGACATCAAAAGCCAAATCTGTGATAGGACATACGTCTCCTGGTCCACCGAGGGGCGTGCCACGTGCCCCCTGTACCTGGGTGGCCCCCGGAGTGTGGCCGTGTCGCTGCCAACCTGTGACCAGCCTCCACCAACCCCCGAAGCCCCTAGCCACCACCCAAACACCCACCACCCCACGGCCACCGCTCTGTGTGCCTCGCAGAGACGGGCCCAGATCTGGGGAGCAAACCCTGCCTGTCGGCACAGAATCGGTGAGGTGTTCTGTGAGGGTCAGGTGGGAGGCATTTTCGACCCGGGGCCAATGTGCCACCATCCACAAAAGCAGCCCGTTCCATATGTGAACTCAGGGGCCCAGCTGCGTTCCCATCTGTGACTGCCTTTTAAGTCCCCGGCCGTGTTGCAGGGTGAGGGTAACTCATTTGGGGCATGAGAAAACCAGAACGCCAGAAGAGAGCAGGGCCGTGGATGCCGAGGAAGAGGCTGGTCCACCGAGAGAGGACAGGAAGGAAGTCATTGACAAATTGGAGTTTATCTAAATTAAAAATGTTCAGTTGAAAAAAAAAAAATTAGAAAAAAAAAAAAGGAAAAAAAAATGTTCACTCTGCAAAAGGCACCATTCAGACAGCAAGAAGGAAAGTGACGGAGCAGGAGACAGATGCCAAGTCGCGCATGTAGAAGGGCCCCCGCAGACTGAGACCAGCCAGCTCAGTGATCTGACAAACGACCAGGCGCAGAATGGGCTCGAGATCTGAACAGACACTTCCACGAAGAAGCTACAGACACACAGATGCGCATGGATGCAGTGTGTGCGTGCGTGTGCGTGCGCGCGCAGAAACGTGCCGAACCTTGACAGCACAAGACGGCAGCACCCGCCTGTGGGCAAGGCTGACGGCATCCAGCGCTGGCGGGGCGAGGAGGGCAGGTGGCGGGCACACAGCGAGGCCGCCACGCTGGCAGGCAGTCCGGCCGCCGCCTCCAAAGCGCAGCACGCACCTGCTCATGAGTACTGACCCCACCGGTTTGAAAACGTACGTCCACACAGCCTGCGTGCCAGCGCTCCCTGCTGCGCTCCTGACACCTGCAGGCAGATACTCTTGGATAAACACTGGAAAGTCACAGAACGGGACAGAATCCAGCGATAGGTGATGAGACGAGCTACCTGGGAGCTGGGCCGGGCGGCGGGGGGGCTCCACACATCCCACGGCGAGCTTTAGTGGAGGCAAACTGAAAACAGCAGAATGAACGTAACCCATCCAACTTTCTGAGGTGTTTGCATCTCATTGTGCGTAGACTTGAGCCCAGAGAAATGTGGCCTCCGAGGCGCTCGTGGCGAGCCGTGGGGGCTGCACGCACACGCCCGCCCCCGGCCTCCCTGTGGGCCACACTCCCTGCCCCTGTGCCTGGAACCCCGTTGCCCCTGCTGTGGCCGCTGCAGGGAAGAGGGTGCTGGCCAGACATGCCCGGCCCCCAGCGCAGGGCACCAGCCCGGCCGGCTCTCTGTGAGGAGGGGTGTCCTCTGCCCCTGCCACCCCAGGCTCTTCCCAGCGCGTGTCCAGCCAGGGCTCGGGAGGGCTGTGCACACAGCGGAGCCACTGCATGGAGAGGAGGCCCCTGTCAGGCACTCAACCCCCACCCGGTGGGGACGAGGCTCCGACTGTCGGCGGGCCTGGGGCCTTCTCAGGCTTCTTCATTCCAGGCCCGTCACAGCACATTCTAGACAGAGTGCCCCCAAAGCTGAAGAAACATGTGGCGAGTGGAAGCGTCCCAGAGGCACTGGCCTTGTGTGTGTGTGTGTGGGGGGGGGGGGGGGGCGCGCCGGAGCTCTGTGCAGCCGGCAAGGCTTTGGTGACTTCTCCCGGGGGGCCCAGGGGCGCACTCGGGGCTGAGCAGGGCCGTGGGGAGCGTGTCCGCCTGGTTCCACGGGGCCCTGGCGCAGGGAGGTTTCTGACCCCCGGCCGGTCCCGAACACCTACGGCCCTCCCTCCAGGAGGAGGGACAGATGTGCACCACCCAGATGGGATTTACACCACCCAGTGGGTCCTTCAGTGTCTCGGTGACGGGTGCGGCCACCCCGGGAGAACTAGTCCCTGAGCCGCTCGCTGCCCTTGGCCCGAGGGAGGCCCGCGCTCGGCCCCACCCCCCAGACAAGCCAGGCCACGCGCAGGGCCTCTAGGGTGGGGGCCGGAAAGCTAAGACCCGCCCTGGGGAAGCCTAGGGCCCCCCTGCAGGAGGCGGCAGTGCACGGATGGCCAGGCCAGCCTGGAGTGTGGACAGGCCCTTGGCCTGTGCTGCCACCAGCCTGGGGTCATGTTGCCACTGAGCGTGAGGCAGCATCCGTTGCCCCCCAGGTTTGCGGTCATGCTGGCCAGGCCCTCACGACCCCGAGCGGCCTGTCCGTCCTCGCAAGTGCACCCACACGGGGGGCCACGGGGGCTGCAGTAGAAGGGGGTTCCTAGCCTGTGCTGAGACCTCAGTGGGTCCTGCTCAGGCTGTTCTTCCCACGCCTGCTGGCCCCACAGACCCCCCTTCTCGCTCACCCCGAAGCTCTGGAATGTGTACATCCCGGACGGTGAGCACATGCTTATGGCCACGGCCCACACTGTCCTCAACGTGCACAGAAGTGAGTGAGCCTGTGGAGGCGGTGGGCAGGGGCCTCGGAGGGAGGGCTGGGCGTGCAGGTTGGGCAGGGGACACTGCCCTGAGGACCAGCGGGCAGGGGGCCTTCCCCCCCCCCCCCCCCGCTGCTGTGGCACTGCCCAAGACGCTCCTGGGCACAGCCGGACCCCCAGCAGCTGCCCCTGGGAGGCCCCTGGGGCAGCAGGGTGGGGCCCCTTTTGGCCTGACTCCCAGACGCTTCTTAGGACACCCCTGGAGTCTCTGGAGTTTCTGCAGGACACGCTGGCCCAGACCTAGGCCCTGGAGGACGACGTGATGCTGAGGCACCTCATGGCCCAGCCTCCAAGGGCCAAGTATGAGCCACCCCACCAGATGGGCCTCCCTCCAGTCTCCATCCGTCTCCTCTCCTGCTCTGGGATTGGGAGCCAGCCAGGGCTGGGCATCCGGGCACTCACTGCAGGGGCTGGGGGTCAGCTGCCTGGAGGGCTGTTGTGTGTCAGGCCAAGGCGGCCGCGCAGGGAGCCACGAGGGTACCCTGGTGCCCCACCCCGCTCAGGACAGACAGCTGGAGAAACTAACCCCCCTCCCCCCCCATCTCTTGAGCAAAACTCGAGCTCCCCACGATGCCCCTGGGCCCGGAACAAGTGTCCCTGGCACCCAGGCCTCCCCTAGCCTCTCCTAGCTTCGAGACGCTCCCCAGCCCAGCCACCGAACATGAGCAACCCGGACCCCCTCTCGGCCAGGCCAACCTCAAGGCCTTGGAGCAGCTGCAGGAGGGAACCTCCACGGAGCCCGCGGCCGCACACCTGTCTCCAGATCTGGCCTGTCTGCTGCCCCCCCCCCCCCACCCCACCCAGAACCCTCTCTGGCCCGCCTGCTGCCAGAGGTCCCTCTCAAAGCTCCCGGTGAACCAGAAACTAGAACTCAGAGCTACAACACTGGGTCCCCTCCCCTTCAGCACCTGCCAGGGCCACCCCAGGGGCCACACTACACACCCGGCCCTGGAACCCCACCGGGACCCCAGTGACAGGGTCTGGCCAGCCCACCACACATGAAGCTGGAGCGCCCCGTCCACCTGTGCTGCCCCGCGGCCTGCAGCTGATGCCCCTCTCTGGGTAGAGACTGGCATGGCCAGCACGGAGGCAGGGCAGCGCCCCGCCACTGCCCCAAGGCTGCCAACGTTTCTGCAACCCTCTGACCTCTGCGCCCACAGAGAAGCTATATGCACGAGGGCCTCTGGAGGAGACGGTGATGAGTGTGGTGGCCCCGAGGCTCTGGGGGAGGAGCAGAGGCAACACAACCACCCCCCCCCGCGCCCCCCCCCGGACAACCAAAATGAAGACTGATGGGACCAAGCCCCCCGTGGCCCTGGCCGGTCCTGGATTCTGGCCCAAAGCCGGCGGGCCCTGTCAGAGCGGTAAGTGGCTGTCAGGGACCTGGGTATGGCCCACAGATCCACATAGGTGACCTAAGGCAGCTCTGAGAGCAGCAGGGGTGGGCGGGTCGGCCCCACCCTCACCCGCACAGGGCAGCAGGCTCCGCCAGACCCCAGGTCCTAGCAGTCAGTCACCTGGCACCAACAGGGCAGAGGCTGAGGCCAGGGAGACGTGCTGGGGTCCTGCGCCGAAAAGGTCAGACGAGAGGAGCCGGCAGGTGCGGACCTGGCAGGCCGAGACCCTCCGTCGTCTGCCGTCCTCAGCACCTGCCTCTCAGGGTCCCCAAACTCAGGAAATGTGACGCCCCCTGGAGTCAGCAGAAGAGGCTCCAAGGTGGCAGACTCCAGCACCCCTGCCCCCGTCTGGTTACTAACGGGGGCCTCCCCCTCCAGGGGAAGACACACACCCTTGGCTTCAATCCCCCCTGTGCTGTTTCAAGTTCAGTGAGGCGTTTTTGTGGTAAAACACAGAGCCAGCCTGCAACCACAGCACCCAGGGCTCTCGGCAAGAAGCGCCAGATGCCCCGAACAGAGACCGGCGGCTCGGCCCCGGCCGCAGGACCAGCCCCTGCCACGCGCCCCTGCACAGGGGTCGCCCGGCACGCAAAGCTGAGGTTCCCCTGTGCCTCGCAACCTCGGCCAGACGCCAGGGTCAAGACCATCAAATAATTTACTGCAACTCAGCCTGTGCCCAGCGGGCCAGGACGGGGCTGGGAGGAGAGTAACAGCGGGGTGCCGGTGGCGTCAGTTCACGACAGTCCGTGCAAAGCGTCCTGGGAGGTCTGCGGTCACTCTGTCCAGAGAGCCCGGGGCTGGCCGGACTCCGGGAGTGCTTCCTTCCTTCCTTCCCCTCCTCCGTCCTCCGTCCGCACCTCCTCCCGGCATCCGGCACCTCCGGACCCCGTGCCTGTGCTCGTGGGGCACAGAGGGCCAGCGGGCCGCCAGGGTGGACGCGGAGGGGACGTCAGGAGAGCAGGCACTTGCAGCTCATGCAGCCGGGGCCACCCTCGTCGGGCGGGCTCAGCTTCCGCACCTTGTGTTGCCGGATCTCTCGGACCAGCGTGTAGAAGGCGTCCTCCACACCCTAGGAGGAAGGGGGCCGGCTCAGAGGGGGACTCAGCAGGGGAGGAAACCCAGAGACCCCTGCCTCGAGCTCATGCAGACTTCCAGCCCCTTGCCCGCCTCCTCCCCACCCCTACCCCGACAGGCAGGAAGCCCCAGGGCTGCCCCCACCGGGCAGCCTGATCCCCAGGGGCTCCCCCACAGGGCGGCCCCAAGGTCTGGCTCCGAGCTTGAACACCCCGTGTCCCACTCCTGTCTGACCTACCACCCTCATCCCCCGTAGCCTGCTAAGGGGTCAGGGCCAACAAGGGCCCACGGGGATCTCTGGGGGCAGAGGGGCCGGGGCCCCAGGGTCACCGCTCCGGCCTGGCTCAGGGCAGCTCTCTCCAGGGACCTCCACCTCCCCCTGGAGCTGTGTCAGCCCAGACCCTGGGCCCTGGCCGCCCTCACTGCCCTGCCATCCGGGGAGACTTACAGCACTAGGGGCCGCTGGGTCACGGGGGTCCCGGAGGGTCCCAGAGGGTCCCGGAGCTGGAGCCAGAGCCAGAGCGGCTGCCCTGTGTTGGGGGAGAGGGGGCAATAAAGCACTGCTCCCTGGCAGGGTTGGGGCGGGGCGGGGGGGGGGGGGGCCCCCCGGGCGGGGGGGGGGGGGGGGGAGCCGGCTCACCTGGCGAGTCTTGGCCGACGTCTCGATGTACGGGATGCCGTAGCTGCGGGCAAGGTCCTGCGCCTGCCGGGACTCCACGGTGCGCGCGGCCAGGTCACACTTGTTCCCCACCAACACCATGGGCACGTCATCGGAGTCCTTCACTCGCTTGATTTGCTCCCTGCAAGGAAGGAGGTGTGATCCAGTCACGGGCTGCAGGCATAGCTGCATCCAGGACCTTGAGAGCAAAAAGAGAGAAAGACGGAGAGAGAGAAAGGGACAAAAAAAGGGAAAGAGGGAACAGGGAGGGCCCCTGGGGGCCGGCAAGCAGCTCACCTGTACTGGTGGATGTCCTCAAAGGACTTGGTATTGTTGATGGCAAACACACAGAGGAAGCCTTCTCCAGTGCGCATGTACTGGTCCCGCATGGCGCTATACTCCTCCTGGCCCGCCGTATCCAAAATGTCCAGTAGGCACGTCTCGCCATCAATAACCACTTGCTTCCGATAGGAGTCCTGCAGAGGACAGCGCTTAGGGACCACCCCACCTCTCCTAGGAGGAGCCGAGCAAAGCAGCAGCCCCTCCCGGGGCCCCACCCATGCCCCGCCCCTAGGCATCGGGAGGGAGGGAGGCAGACAGAAGAGGAACCCACATCAGGATGGAGGGCTGGGAACAGGGGCAGCACCGCTCACCTCGATGGTGGGGTCATACTCGTCCACGAAGTGGTTCTGGATGAGCTGGATGGTCAGGGCACTCTTCCCCACACCTCCAGCGCCCACCACCACGAGTTTATATTCCGTCATCGTTCCTCAGGGGATCGAGGCACACGGTACCCTCCGGGGTGGTCTCCTGTCCCACCTGCCGAGGAAGCCGCGTTCAGCCACAGGCCAGGCCCCACAGAGCAGGCCTGTTGAGCTCCCTGGGCTGGCCCGTCCCACCCTCTGGCCCCAGACAACCAGGTAACAGGGGTGGCAGCCAGAATGGAGGCCCAGCCGCCCACCTGTGGCACCTCCAGCCCAGGGGTGGGAGACGGGCCCCGCCTCCAGCTGCAGGTAATGGCTGTCAGAGAGGCAGGGAGCTGGCCCCCCAAAGGCAGGGCTGACAGCTGAGAGCATCTCCCAACCACGCACCCGAATTAGAAGTTGCTGGGTAGGCAGAAAGCCTGAACCGGAGGCCCTGCAGGCGGCGGTTCCCAGTTCCCCTCCCTGCGAAAACAGGTCTTGCCACCGTGGAGCGCCCAGCAGCGTGCCCAGGCAGGCCAGTGCCCGCCTACAACCCGCTCCGGGCCCCACGGAGCGTGTTGCTGCATTTGACAAGTATTTACTGAGCGCCTACTGTATGCCAGCTGCTGCTCCGGGCGCACGGTGACAGGCAGACAAGAACCCCCTGCCCTCTGTGGGCTCTGCCCGCACTGCAAGGAGACCGGCACACGTTAAAATAACGGGAAAACCCCGGTATCCTGTTGCCGTACGAACTTTGGAGAAAAGAAAGCAGATGAGGCAGCCGGGTGGGGGTGGGGGTGGGGGTGGGAGGTGGGGGGAGGGTTCCCGATACGCAGCTGACTGAGAGGAACAGACCCAAACGACGTGTGCAGCGGGCGCACAGGTGACAAAGAACGAAGGCCAGGGCCAAGGCCTCCGGCTGGGGTGCCCCAGCCTGTGCGGTTTCACGAGCGGACGCCCTTGCGCGGACAGCGGGCAGTGATTTCCTGCACCCCGGCTCGCCGGCTGCGCGTGATGGCCGCCTGGTGCCGGAGCACTCGGGGGGCAGCCTCGCGACCGGAGGGCGGGCGACCCCGCGACGGCCGCGGCCCCGCGCAGGGCAGGGCCGGGGACGCGGACG
>NW_024412655.1:851782-884699 GCF_014898765.1 Herpailurus yagouaroundi | reverse complement strand
GGGCCCCGCCCCGCCCCGCCCCGCCCCGCTCCGGTTGGCCGGCCGGCCCGCCTGTCAAAGGCCGCGGCCGGGCGGGGCTTCCGGGAAACGGCGCGGAGGGCGGTGCCGGCCCTGGAGGCCCTCGTGGGCCGCGGCCTAAGGGGGGCTGGGCTCGGGCGGGCGGGAGGACGCTGGGGTCGCGGGTCCGGGGACGACGGCTTCCCCCGAAAGGGTCGGGACTCTCCCGAGAAGACAGCAGCCCCGCAGGGGAGCGGGTCCCTGGTCGGGTGTAGACTGGGGCGGGGTCGCTGCGGTCCGGCTCGAGCCCCCTGCCCTGGCGGGGAGGACTTCCTTGCCCCCCGACGCGCAGCCCGCCGAGGGGGCCCCGGAGCGGAAGGGTCAGTCCGCGGGACGAGCCTCAGGGACGATGGGACCCACAGGGTCAGCACCGCGGACGACCCCCGGGCTGGGGGCCGGAAGAAGGCGGAGAGGGCGGCGGGGACGGGGGTCAGGTGCCTGGAGCAGGCCCGGGCCGCGCCGGGAGCCTCTGGGTCCCCCAGCGGCCGCGGGCTCGGCTGCCCGACACCCGTCTTCCCCGCAGGTGGCTCCGGAGCGGGCGCCAGCAGCCCTCCCAGGACACCCGGCACCTCCGGCGGAGTCCTGGGCGCGGCACAGCCGGTGCGCCCAGGGCCAGGAGGTGCAGGGGCGTCTCGGCTGGGCGGGGACCCATCTGAGCCCGCGGAACAGCGAGACCCGCTGTCTTTTCAGCTGCTTCTCAGCAGCGCGCAGCCCCTCCCAGGGCTCCGCGCAGCCCCTCTCCCGCAGCCCCTCACCACCAGCCTCGCCCAACTTGGGCAGGCCCCGCAGACCGGCCCACCTAGCTCCCCCAGCCCAGAGGCTCCAACGGTGCAGGTAACAAACGGCACCCGGCAAATCCAACCCAAAAGTTGCCCAAGTGGGTGACACCCCAAGCACAAACATGCATGTCCTGTCTCCTCTCAAGAAAGACATGTTTTTAACATTTTTTAAAATTTCAGTGCAATGTATAAACACACCTCTCATTTTTACAGAAAGCATGATGCGTTCATCACACGTGAGACCCAACCTCGCTTTGCTCAGACGGCACCCCCTCCCTGCCCCTATCCCCTCCCGTGCCCGCTCCGTGCTGTTCCCTGGGAGCTCACCCCACTGCAGGCCGTGACCTTGGAGGGCCCCTTCGGGGACCACCCCCGCCCCCATCACAGCACCGACCCCACCGGCCGTGACTGTATCCGGCTGGCGGTCCCCACGCACTGCACCGCTGCTACAACAGAGCCGGGCCTGCGCCTGACGCGCACAGACGCGAAGTAAAGGTGCACAAATGGAAGCGGGTGGTGGCGTCCCTCTCGAGCGTGGACCCTCCAAACTCCCCTCCTGGTGTCCATGTCTGCATTTGCCTCGTCCTCAGGGGCTCCTTTTGTTTTGGCATCCGTCACGCTCCGAGGCGGAGGTAAATCCCGCAGGGCCTCACGGGCGACCCTCCCAGCTGGGAGAGGTGGGTGCTGGTCTGCTCCAGAGACCCGCTTTGCAGGGGCTGACACCTGGCCTGTCTGCGCCCCACCCCGCCGTCCCCGCTTGACGGCGTCTCACCTCTGCCCCGGCTTCCCTCCCAGCCCAGGGGGCGCCCGCGGCCTACGGGGCCCGACGCTCCCGATCCCGATCCGGGTTGGCTGCTGCCCCGCCCCCTTCGCCCTGCCTGAGCAACTGTTGCTAAAGGGGCGTGGCTCGACCTGGGAGTCGGGGAGCGTCCCGCGGCCTCATGAATATTTGAGTATTCAAATGACGCTCCGGCCCCGTTGCCATGGCGCCCAGGGCCCGCAACCCCGCCCCCGGAAGAACGACCGACCCGGAGTCGCAGCGAGCCCCCGGCGGCGGAGGGCGCCCAGGGCGGTGGCACACAGACCAACCCCTCAGGTGAGAGCCAAACACGCCTTTGGGCCCCGGGGCCGCAGGCCTCGCTGTCTCCCCCGTGCCTCGGGGCAGACAGGCCGAAGAGCAGGCCCCAGGATGAAGCAGTAAAGCCAGTGGGGAACTCAGTGGTACCCCAGGTGTCAAATCTGGTCTTCCAGGGGCCCTGCGCAAAACCAGTAGCCGTGCTCCCACTCACCCGGATAGGAGGGGCCCCAAGCCCCGCCTCTGGGGAAGATGGGGAGGCAGGGACCCAGACTCTGCTCTGGGAGTTTCCGTGGTGGAGACCCACAGGGGACCAGGCCCTGCCCTCAGAGCTCCTCCCGCTGTGGTGAAGGCCTGGAGGGCGGAGGGGACCCAGAGAGCTGATGAGCCAGACCAGGGACTGGCATTAGCCTGGGCTGTGGGGACAGACAGCCCCGTGGGTTTCCAACCTGGGAGGCTTGTAGGGCTCGCAGAGTGGCAGGGCAGGGGCTGGGAGTAGAGAGCCATGAACAGCACAGACAGGTTCCAGCCAGTGCACGAATGTGAGGGGACAGTGTTTACAGGCCCTGCTCCTTGGACCCTGAGACCTTTGGGCTGGACCAGACCGATGCTCTGGGCGCCGTCAGGGGTAGGACCTCTGCTCACCTGCTGTCAGGCACAGAAGGAAGGGGCAGCGGGCTTGGCCCTTAAGGCTGCCAAGGGCATCCTGGGGCTGCAGCCTGACCAGCCCCACGCACTCCCGTCTCCACAAGGCTGGCAGGCCTGGGAGTGGGGTGGCCGGCACATTGCCAGGAGGCACAGTGGTGGGGTCCTCCTGCCAGGCTTAGGGCTTTTCACCAGCTAGAGAAAGGCAGGCAGCAGAGGGAACTTTTGGAAAGAAGTCCTGGCTGGAAACCCCATGGCCTTAGCCTCCCTGGATCCTGGGTGTTTGTGTCACTTTCCAGGTGAGGTCACTGAGGCGCACAGAGCCAGGGCTCGGCAACCCTCCCAAGGCCTCTGTCAGAGCCCAGCTGGCCACCCTCCCCGCCCTAAGCATGGCGGAGAGGATGCGTCTTGAACGTCCACAGAGGCTGATAGATAAGAACAGTGGCTGGTGACTAGCGCAGAGCCCTGTACATTGTGGATGCAGCGGGCAAGCATCCTGCCCGCACAGAGCCCGCGTTGTCTTGGGGTAAGGTGCTCACTCACCAGGATGCGTTGTAAAACGCGGAGGACCATAGAACGATCAGACTTATAAGCAGAGTAAATCCAGGAAGGAGAGGAGGGAATGCAGGGGCAGGGGTCAGCGAGGCCTCAACCCAGTTGGAGGGAGGTGGCCAGCACATCCCGGGCAGACTTCTGGCTCTACCCCAGAGACCATTCCCAGGTCCGGGGCTTGGCAGGTATCTGCATCTTTAAGGACCAGTGCCAGGCGAACCTCGTGCAGGTGGCTCAGGGACACACTGAACAACGCCTGTGGGGCCTGGGGCTGGGGGGCCTCAGGAGGGACAGCGTGCCAGGGAGCCCAGCCCATGAGGGACAGTCCACTGTTGGCAGACCCGGAACCCCTTTTGGAAAGAGGATGCAGCCAGCCACCACCTGACTTCTTCTTCAGCTGGTCCAGGTCCCTCATCAGGATGACTGAAAGCACCTGAGGGCCAGTCCCCGCACTGGCAGCCCCATGCATCTCGGCACCTGCTCACTTCTGAGCCCTGTGACCTCAGTCCTGCCTGTCTCAGATCCCCTGGGCACAGTGACCTGGCCAGGAGGCCAACCCACCTCTCTCCTGCAGGTGCCACTTGGGGACACCTTGCCTGAATGTTTGACCCGTGGTGGAAAAAGGCAGCTGCCTCAGGTGAGGGGGCTCAGCGGGCACGGGGGTCGGGGAACGCCTGAGAGCCTAGTCCTGGGCCCCCACGCTTGGAGACCATCGGGGGAGACGCACAGCACAGGGCTTGAGGCAACGGCTTGCTGCTGGTCACAGCTGACAGAGCAACCATGACCTGGGGCCAATGCCCCCCCCCCCCGCCGGGTCCCACATCTCACAGCCTACGTAGGACCTCAGATGGGGGAGTCTAGAGCCAGTACCCCTCTTGTGGGCCCTGGAGGATGACCTTCCTAGACCCAAGTGGGGTGTGAGCTAAGGCTGAGCAGGGGACTGGGGGGGGGGGTGCGCAACGAGGCGCCCAGGCAGGGGGAAACTAAATGAGTGACAGCCCCCCAGAGCCGGACAGGGGGAGCCCCACGGGGGCTGGCTGTGCAGGGGTTTAAGCCAGGCTGCAGATCTGAGGGAGAGCAAAGGCTTGGCATCGTTGCCTTCTGCCCATCCCCAGCAGGTTGGATGTGAATGGACCAGGCCTGGGACAAAGCCCACCGGCCTTGGCCGAGCACAGCCGATATCCTGGTGCGGGAGCTGAGCTGGCAAGGCCCGCACAACCCCTGCCCGAAGAGCAAGGACCCGGGCAGCCATGGCGAGCAGTTGGTAGAGGAGTACCTGTCACCTGCCCGACTGGTGAGTGCCAAGGGCTTGGGGGCTCAGGCCGCAGGGCTCCGCGTGGGGCAGCATCCCAGGGCTGGTGTCCGGCCTGCCCTCGGTCCCCAGCCCTCTAGGCTTGCCTGGCTGACAGACGTCCTCAGCCCTGCTATGTGACACAGGTGCTTGGTGACACAGATGTGCCCCCGCCATTCAGGACCCCAAAGGGAATGAGCCGGGCAGGAATCCCACAGGTATTTGCCTGGTACCCGCTGTGTGCTGGGCTCCAGGGACCCCTCTGTGAACCGCTCCATGAACCTGAGGAGCCCCTCGTTTAAGCGGCTGTCATCCCGGCAAGAGACAGGGTGGGGAGCCGTCAAAGTGGCCGGCACACAGCAGGTGCGAACCACCGGGGATAGGTAGATAAAACACAAGCTCAGTAGGGGAGCCCTGGCGTCCGGGCCCAGCTGGTTAAGTGGGGGCCACTCCGGGGTCCCACCGACTGCGTCTGGGGCAGCTGCTGAAGGCTTTCTCCCACATCTGGGGCTGTCAGCCCCGCCCCTGTCCTGAGGCCCACCAGGACGTGGAGAGCCCTCACGGCTCCCGATTCCTGCCCAGCGACCCTTCTGGGCAGCTCTGCACGTCACCCGCTGCTGGCCACGCCGAGGGGGCAGACCCCGCCAGCTGCAGGCACCGCCACACCCACCCTTGCACGGGGTAAGAGGGTGAGAGGCTCATGGAGAGGGGTCCCTTGGAGACCCTGCCGTGACATACTCACCGACGTGCAGCAGAAGGAAACCTGGCTGCCCCAGGCCCCCACCTGCCTCCCCGGCCAACTCAGAGATCGGCGCGGGTGGGACTCGCCTGCCAGGCCCCTGTCCCCGCGCTCCGCACGGGCTCCTCTGTGCGTGCAGCCCTCCAGCCACCCTGCGAGCCCAAGACTTCCCAGTGCCTTGGTCCAGCACGGAGCACATCGGGACGGCCCCCCACCAGCTCCTCAACAGCCCCCCTGACAGGGCCCCAGGGGACAGAGACGGATTCACAGCTGCAGGCCACCTCCGTGCTGGCCAGCTCTGGGGTCCTGTGTCCCTTGGTGCCAGTGAGGTCTGGGTTCAGACACAGCGGGCGGACGTGTTGGAGGGGGCCAGTGTGCACAGAGCTCGGGGTGGTGCTCCTGTCTCAGGCACGCCTAGGGCCACGGGGAGCCCGGGCTGCCCTGACAACGACGGCCTGGCTCTCAGAGGGGACTCGGGCACCGGTCGACCTGGGCACAGGGCTGGAGCGTCCTCTGCTGGACAGAGCAGCCGGCTGGGAGCAGAGCAGGGGCAGGGAGGGCCAGGGAGGGCAGTGACCCTCACCTGCCCCACGAGGACCTAGCCTCAGCACCCACCAAGCACCACACACCAGGAGTTAGGCCAGGCCGACTGAGCGAGCCCGCCGTGAGCACCCTCAGGGCCTGGAAGTGAGCTCATGCCAGAGGCCGAGGAGACAGGACACAGGCTCTGGGCCAGGTGGCTGCAGTCCGGGTGCAGGAACGACCCCCCCCCCCCGCCCCTCACCCCCCGCCCCAGCATGTGCGGAGCCACAGACACTCCCGGTGCTCAACGGAGTGTCTGTGTTTCATTTCCCTTCGTTTTGTGTTCCTTCTCGGCTGACAGTGCCCAACAGGGAGGATGTTTGCAGGAGGAGGTATGGCCGCCGTGCCTTCCTCGGATGGCCGGCGGGACACTCCCCAGAGGGCCCCGTCACACAGAAGGCTTTGTACGGCCTGGGATCCCCGCAACCTCAGGCCCGGGCGGGGTGCGAACGTGCCACGAAGCTGTCTCCTCAGACCCACGTGGACGCCCACCTCAGACTGCTCCCGGGTGAATCTCGCTGACGCTCAGGCGCCCACCAGCAGTCCCCAACCCCTTGGCAGGGGGATCGCTGTATCCCGTGTGTCGTCTGTGGCCACAACGCTGACCATGAGCCTCCCAGACTCTGGCTCCAAAGACAGGTGTCCGTCCTGAGGCTGCCCTGCTCCCAGCCGCACCGCGGGCTCCCGCTGGGATCCAGGCTCGAGGGGCCACACGGGACCACCCTGCTCAGGGCTGACGCCGGGGTGCGCAGCGGGCGAACCCCAGGTGCAAACTCATGGGCTCCCTCCGCCAAGCCCAGCGTGGACGAGGCCACCTGCTCTGGGGTCTGTGTTGTCGCCCGCCAGGGAATGGGCGCACCGTTCTAATTCAGGGGAGGAGCGACCGGCGTGAGCGGCGGCCTACCCACCCCCACATCCAGACCCTGCACACTCCCCGAGTCCCCACGCGCCCCGTCTCAGGCAAGTCCAGTGTCCGGGGAGGAAACTATACCGCACGCGTCCGAAGAAGGGCCTGTCCGTGAGACCCAGGCGGGCGTGAGGACCAGCGTGGCCCCCCAGCCAGCCTGCAGAGGGGGACACAACAGGCTACCTTGCCAGCCTCTCCCAGTTGAGGGGGGGGGCCCTGGTCTGGTGGCACTGACCCCCACCCAACAAATGTCTGGGTGCCCTGTGCTGGGAACACGCATTGATTGGAGATCGTTCTGTCCCTGGTGTGGCTTCTGTCCATCCTGGGGCCCCCTTCTCCGCCTGGCTCCCGGCTGGGGAAAGGGCCGCTGTTGCGGACGACCTCCGTGACCCCCAGTCCGGGCCGCGGCGGCCTGGTCATCAGAGGCCCACAGCCCGTGTGCTTCGCCGTACGAATGAGTCCGGCCGACGCCAGGACCGAAAGCCACACTTGCGATTGTGTCCGGACACGGTCCTCTCTGCGGACTCTGTCACCGCGAGCCGGGGCCTCTCCTGAGAGCCCGGGGCCTCTGCGGGTGCGGTGGGTGCCGGGCAAGCTGGCTTCGTCCCTGAGACTGGCTCACTGGGTCGTCCTACCTGCAAGCCCTCCTCAGCTTTCTCTCTTGCGGGTTGGAATCGAGAGGGCATTTTATTTTTCAGACCCACGGGCTCCAAACCTCCGGGGCTCTGTCCCCTCCCTCTGGACAGCCCCCTGTCAAGGGCACTAAGGGGGCTCAGCTCACTCCGCCCGCAGCATGCTGGGACCTCTCCACTCAACGCGACAAGCTCCTCGTGCACGCTTTCTCCCATCCAGGCTACCGCAGGAGACTGTCTCGCATGGCACAGGCGTCCGCCTTTTCAGACCCCCAACCCGGTCCCAAATCAGTCACGTTGTTTAGTCGTGTTGTCGTGTGGACCGTGGGAACCGTGCCTAGCTCCCGCGATCTGTGTGAATCCGCTATGGCTGCCACGCTCCGTGACAAACAACACCCAGCCGCCGTGGGTGGGTCCAGGCACGCTCGTCCGCGGGTCCGGGGGGCTGTGGTTCAGCCACGCTCAGCAGACTGGGCGCCGAGCTCCGACACACTGGGTCTGTTGCCCGGGTCTCATTTGGACACTGGCACCCTCAGGGCAGGCCCTTGTCTGCAAAGAGCCCCACCAGCCAAAGCCATCCCTGGCCAAGGTCAACACAGATGAGGCACGGGCATTTCTGCCCCCTGTTCCAGCCCCACAGCTGAAGGCGGAGACTGGGGAGGAGTGACCGCGGTCCAGGCCCCAGGGCTGACTCTTCGTTGATTTTTGCAGCGCGCCCTGGCCCAGGTAGATGACCTTCGACTGGTGGGCATGCTGGAGATGTGCGTCAGCACCCGTGAGAGCAGCCTGGGGAACTTCGGTGAGAGCCCCCCCCCCCCCCCCCGCCGTCCACACCCCACCGCTGGCAAGGTCAGACCTCGTGAGGGTCCGTTCGCTGGAGGGCTCCCTGCCAGGCTTCGGTCTTTGGACCACCGCACCCCACGGGCCTGCTCTGCATCCCTCCTTCAGGGATCGGGGACTGTCTTGCAGGGTCAATGCCCCGTTCTTGGAAGGAGTCTGGCTCAGAACCCTTTCCCTGGGGGTTTTAGGGTGCACAAGGACACGGGCTCGGGGGTTCCTGTGCTCTGGAACAGAGCCGCCAGTTGATGCAGGTTATGGTGTGGGGTGCCTGTGGCTGGATCTGGGATGCGGCTCAGGGATAGGACCCAAGCTGTGGCGGCCCCGCCACACCAATGGGGCGCCCCTCCTCCGAGTGGACTCCTGGAGTCCCGGGGCCTCTCGGCCTTCCGGACGGGCCCGTCTGCTCACGTGTCCCCTGCCCCGTGTGAAGCACACAGCCGCGAGGTTGCCTCCAGGACTCAGAGCAGCCATCGATCAGGGGCCAAGGGGCACGGATGTCTCCGGAGGGCGCAGAGAGGTGAGTGAGGGGTAAGGCTTAGTCTCTGGCCTCTCCCTCCTCTGGCCCCCAGGGGTGCACCTGCCCAACCTCAGCCAGCTGAAGCTGAACGGTAGCTGCCTGGGCTCCGTGAGGTGAGTACCTGCCCTGGGATCACGGCGGAGGGGGGTCCCCACCGAGAGCCTCCCGGCGTCCTGCTGCCTCTGTGTCCGGGCCCTAATGCCCGCCCTCCAGCCTCACTCTGGGACATGTGGCACGTGTCACCCACCCCCAGTTGGTTGGAGGCACCCGCTGAGAGTGACACACACCCCTCAGAGCCTGTAGTCAGCTTCAGGCCGGTCACACCAGGCCTCCAAGGACCCACCGCGCGGTGCCCGGAAGATGCTCCCCATCTTTGGCAAAGAGTCCCCAACAAGCGAGGGGTCTCCGGTGGGTGCCCCGATACCACCCAAGCCTTCGGGGTTTCAGGCGTCCCTGCGGCGGGGCACGTAAAACGTAATGGCACGTGAGTCATCAACTTAAGAGACAAAATTCAAAAAACTAAAGACAGATTAACGTCCTTTGTTTACGTCATCGGCGGGAAAGAGCAAAGCTGAAGCAACATCAGACCGTTTTTGGTGTCGGAGCAAAATGGGTTTTACGTTAGCCAGGGCCGGCCAGCGTGAGGCAGGGGGCCCGGTCAGAATTCTGGAAAATGATCCAGACGTTTTATCAACTTTTTTTTTTTGTTTTTATTTTATTTTATTTTATTTTTTTGGGACAGAGAGAGACAGAGCATGAACGGGGGAGGGGCAGAGAGAGAGGGAGACACAGAATCGGAAACAGGCTCCAGGCTCTGAGCCATCAGCCCAGAGCCTGACGCGGGGCTCGAACTCACGGACCGCGAGATCGTGACCTGGCTGAAGTCGGACGCTTAACCGACTGCGCCACCCAGGCACCCGATCCAGACGTTTTAAATGGGCTCTCAGCACCCAGTCGTGTCTAGGGGAGTCCGGAAAGGTATTTATGAAGCGACCTCCTTCGAAGGCTTTCTTGATTTTCCTTATTTATACTGTTATTTATCAAATAAAGGTCAGGTTCAGCCCTAAGGGCCAGAGCAGAGAACGGGCCTCAGGGGGCACAGAGGGTACCGTGTCTGCAGCGAGGGTCTAGAAAGTGGGGTTTCAGGAACGTGCCTTGAACGTGCGGCTGAGCAGTGTTCTGACAGAGAAGTCAACAAAGACAAAAAATCCGGTTTACTCCTTCCTTGTCGAGGCTTCAGATCAGCTCAGCGAATAATGAAGTGTATAAAACCCATAAATGAAAGCATGACAACTACAGAGAAGTGGAACATATTATAAAATTAAGAAATATGATACATCATTTGTAGCAAAACAAAATAATTCAATTCCAAGAAAACAAAAAAAACCCCAATTCCAAGAAAAATGATTAGATCATAAATTGCAAGAAAACACGTTCTGTCCCTTGATAACAACAGCGACAAGTGTAGCAAGTCTTTTAAGTTTTCTCTTCCTGAATCCCGAAACCGGGCCACATGAGGTTTGCAAATCTCCACGGGCTGAAAGCGGACAACAGTTTGTAAAAGGAAGTTATCTAATTAAGCGTGGCAATCCAGTAAATTCCTGTGCGGCTTAGCTGATAACAGCCCTACTAAGGGCATTAAAATCTCAGGCCGGGGTGGGGCGCCCAGGCTCAGTCAGAGGAGCGTGCGACCCTTGGTCTGGAGTCGTGAGTTCGAGCCCCACGTTGCGCGTGGAGATTACTTAAAAAAATAAAATCTCGGGCAGTATCTTAAGGGCTGGAAAATGATTTTGACGTAACGTCTGTCCGTTCGTCGGCGGCTGAGAGAGAATTCAGCAGCTGAAATGTCGCGGGCGTGAAGGCGGATGTTCTTGATCACACGGGCTGAGCGTGGCTTGGACTCTGCGAGGCTCCTCAGCCCGCCTGCCCCCGCTGACCTCGCCTGTGGCGGCCTTCGCTTCCACAGAAACCCTTCGTTTTGACTCGGTCCGTCAATTCTGGCTGGTGATTTGGGTCTCATCCAGGAAGTTCGTCCACGCCCCCGAAGTCGCGGGATTATTCTACCTCTCCTTTCGTTCACTGTTACGGTCTCTACCTGTGAGGTCGCCTTCAATGGCGGCACGAGATGGGGACCCAGTTTAAATTCCTGCCATACGGTGAGCCCCTTTTCCCGACCTCGTCTCTCCAGCAACCCACCACCTCCCTGCAGACCACTCTGCCACTTACCGGGTCCTCGTGCAGATGTGGACGTGGGAGCTCTCGGCGGCGTCTGTCCGTCCGTCCTGCACCAGTGCCACGCTGCCTGTACTCCTAGGGCTGTGGGTTCGTGTGTCCGTGTCCGACGGCCTCCTCGTCGTCTTCCTTTTCCCAAAACGACCGGGCTGCTCCCGAACGCTTCTCGTATTTGACGTTTACGATCTGTTTGTCGGGCGTTGCCCGCACGACTCTTTCCGAATTCTCTTTGCAGCGAAGAAAGATTCACCCGCTACTTCGGGTTTATTTGTTACCCATACACGTTCACGGAGATGAATAGCTCTCCACCCGTGTGCTCTTTTACGTTTTTAACGAGTCTTTAAGCTTCCCCTAGGTAGGAAGCTTGTTATCAGACAGAAAGCCTTCCGCCGCAGGTCACGGGACGCTGTATCCCCCAGCGCGCACCCGGGCCGAGCCCCGTTCCGGGCCGCGGACGAGGCGGCCGTGACCGGCACGCACGAGGCCCGAGCAGCAGAGATGTAGTCTTTCCCGGTTAGGCAGAGCAGAAGGTCAAGGCGAAGGTGGACGGCCCTGGGTCCTTCTGGCCCTGCGAGGGAGGAGCCGTTTCGTTCCGCTCCGCTGGGGGGGGGCGGGGGGGGGGAGCAGCTTGCTGCCGTCTTCGGCGCTCCTCGGCTCGTAGGCGCCTCCGCCCCGTCTCTGCCCCCACGTTCACACGGCATCCTCCCTGTGTCCCCACCTGCGTCCCCACGTCCCCTTTTCATAAGGACACCAGACGATATTAGCGCCCACCCCGCGCCGCGGGGAGCTCGTCTTAATAATACACGTGCTACAACGCCTTCTCCAAACAGGTCGCATCCTGAGGTGCTGGCAGGTAGGACTTTGACTTACGTGTCGCTGGGAGGGGGGACACCCTTCATCCTGTACCGGGCAACGTGCCCTCCTGCGTCTGACAGTAAGAACAAGCAGGCTCCCAGCATCCCTCCTGCGTTTCTCTGTGCAGACCCGCGTCCTGTCACACTCCCCGGCACCAGCCGCCAGGAACAGAATGTGATCGTGAACCGAGGCGGCGTGAGCTCAGCCGGGAGCCACCCCTCCCGTCCCCACTGCTGCTTGGGACAGGGCAGGACATCGGCCTCCCTGAGACCGGAACTAAAGGCCCACATGTTTACGGGATTTTTACAATCACGAATGGGGCTCCGTTTCTTTTGTATTTTCTGGTCGGTTGCTATAAACGTAGAGAACTACACTGATGTAGCGCAGATTTCTTTTCCATCAGTACAGCACTACCGACTCTCATACGTGGGTCTTGTCTCTGGCAACCTCGTGTCTTGATTTTCGACGGAGCAAAACTGCCAAGCTCTCCTAGAACCCCAGTAATTTGTTAAGTCGGTCGGGGTTTCTGTCTTGAAGATAGAAAGACCAGCAACTTTCCCTTCTAGCCCACACGCTTCTTCGTCTCACCCCGTAGCCTCGGCGGGCCCGCCCCGCGGCACGTCGTGAAATACGAGCAAAGACGGCCGCGGGCACGCTTGGTTTCTGTCTGTCTGAACGGGCACGTGTCTCAGTTTCTCTGCGCCTGTCCACACGATCACGGAACGATACTCCTGGACCCCATCGGTGGTGGTGATCCTTCCCTGTGCGTCTGCGGTAGGACTACTGGGTCACGCTGAGTTTACATCACTGTGACTTTGAATTCTATTTGCTCGGCAGTCTTCCTGTCCGTGCTCACGAGGGCCAGCCCTTCACTTGCCCTGTACTTCCCTGGTTCTGGGATCAGGGGTTGACGCCTACGTTGCCTCCCCCTCTAACTGTCCTTTTCGACGGCTCTATTTTTTAAACTTCTTGTGTGCAAAACTGTTGTGGAAGATCGACATTGTCGACTCCTTGGTGGCTCATTACAACTTACCTTTAAAACCGGTAGGGGCGTCCGGGTGGCTCTGTCGGTTGAGTGTGCGACTCTTGCTTTTGACTCCGGTCACGATCCCAGGGTCGTGGGATCCAGCCCGTCGGGATCTGACAGCACAGAGCCTGCTTGGGTTTCTCTCTCTGTCTCTCTCTCTCTCTCTCTCTCTCTCTCTCTCTCCCTCTCTCCCCCTCCCTCTCTGCCCCTCCCCTGCTCTCTTTCTCTCTTCCTCTCTCAAAACAAATAACTAGGGGTGCCTGGGTGGCGCAGTCGGTTAAGCGTCCGACTTCAGCCAGGTCACGATCTCGCGGTCCGGGAGTTCGAGCCCCGCGTCGGGCTCTGGGCTGACGGCTCGGAGCCTGGAGCCTGTTTCCGATCCTGTGTCTCCCTCTCTCTCTGCCCCTCCCCCGTTCATGCTCTGTCTCTCTCTGTCCCCCAAAAAATAAATAAACGTTGAAAAAAAAATTTAAAAAAAGAAAACTTGTGAGACACAAAAGAGGACTTTCAACCACACGTTGAAGGGAAAAATCGAAGGTGGCCAGCTAACACTGGAACGCACCCTAACGAAGTTACTGGACGTGAAGATGAAATCTGGAGGCGGCCGAGGAAAGGCATCACCTCCTCCTTGAAGGTGAACCAGTCACGTGGTTTCCCTGGGACCTCTCTACAGAAACACTCAAGGCCAGGAGGTGGGGTGATGCCCACATGCCCAGTGGAAAGAAAGCAGGCACGGGAATTCCACGCCCAGCCAATGCTTCGGAATAAGTTACAGATCAAGGTAAATAGTTTGATTGGCCCCTCTCGAAGAAGTCCCTAGACACAGACCTCAGCCAATTAAGAGATGATGGGAAGATACACTGGCTGCAGCGGCCTGGGGGTGAACGTGGAGACCCCGTCACGGGAGTGAGGTTCACAAAGGTGACGTGGAGGTCGGGGGCACGGCAGCCAGGTGAGGCCGTGGGTCAGACATCACCATGGTGGGAGGAGGGGGCATGTGCACTGGACGGTCTGAGGAAGTCACCAAGCCGTGCAGAAAAGCCCTCGGATGTCACAGGGCTGGGAGGAGGACACAGGAACAGGAACAGCTAAGCAGGGAGAAGGGCAGACGCCAAGTCCCGAGGCGAAAAAACGCAGGGGTGCGATTTCAGGAGCACAGGAGTCACGCTGCAGCGACTGGTCCCCACCCTCACCCCAGGCCCCGGCAGGGAAGCCCCCCCACATCAGGGTCCCGGCAACGCAGCTCTTCTAAGCAGCATTTCAGGCCCTCGCCCCCAATTCGAATGCCCAAGAAGCTATTAATGGTACAACTAGAAATATTAGGGTGCCTGCAACACGACACGCAAAAGTCCCGGGGGAGACTAGGCAATAGAGGGAGGAGAGTAAAACCCCCAAACTTCAGCAGATACCGCGAGAGACACGGAAGATGTGGCTTCTTGGCATCTTCAAAACAAGAATAGCATGCTACGAAAAAAGAGCAGAGGACAATGATGGGCACTTAAGAGTCAGACATGGCGGCCAACAGAAAAACATCAGTAGCAATGTTGGAAAATGAGCAAACCTCCCAGAAAGCAGAAGACAAGGCAGAGAGATGGAAACAGGGGAGAGAAGATACGAAAACGAGGGTCATCCTCAGACAACCGAGGAAGGACTGGTAGAGCTCCAGATGTGAGAACGGGGAACACGGAGAGAGAAATACAAAAGAAATGCCATCAAGAACCTCCCCGAACCCAATGAAAGGATACACCCTGTCAGGGGGCACCCAGGAATGAAGGGCCCCTGCAGGCAGCAGTGGGCCCAGAGAGCCCCAGCGTTGTTCTAAGATGAGGCAGCACCGGCCTGCCCGTCTGCAGGGGAGTGGCGGCAGAGGGAGGGCGATGGGCCAAGACAAGGCTTGGGCAGGGGACGGCCCGGGGCAGGGGTGGGGGAGGTCTTGCAGGCACAGCTGTCTGGCAGAGGGGGTGTGACTTGGGGCAGCCAGCCACAAGCCCGGCCCAGAAAGGGAGTGGGGCTGATCCCACTGGGGCAGGGCCGCCTTGCCCAACCCCCACTCCCCGCTGCAGCAGATGGTGGGTGGGTGCGGCTCAGCCAAATAACCCCGCCCAAAGGCGGCTCCCCTCCGCCAGACCCAGCCCTCCGGGGGTGGGGGGTAGGAGGAGGTGGCTTCTGCCGTGCCCAGACCGGGGAGTCTGCAGCAAGGAATGAAGGCAGGGAGGCAGGGGGCTCCGGGGCCCTTTCCTCAGCCTGGAGGCTGCCACGCACCAGCCACAGGTCATGGGCAGCCCTGCACCTGGAGAGAGCCAGATGCGGGTGGTGGATGGGCTCGCGGCATAGCACAGGGCCTTCGTGGACACACACGTGGCCCTCCAGCCCAGGACGGCGCTGACCAGGCGACCCTGCCCTCCACAGAGACCTGGGCACCTCCCTGGGCCGCTTGCGGGTGCTGTGGCTGGCCCGCTGCGGCCTGACCGACCTGGATGGCATTGGCTGCTTCCCGGCCCTGAAGGTGGGTCTGTGGTGCCCCGGGCTGGGGAGAGGGTGCCGACCAAGCCCTGGCTGAGGCCCCCTGCTGTCCCAGGAGCTCTACGTCTCCTACAACAACATCTCAGACCTGAGCCCGCTGTGCCTGCTGGAGCAGCTGGAGGTCCTGGACCTGGAGGGTAACAGTGTGGAGGTCCTGGAGCAGGTGCGTTACCTGCAGCTGTGCCCGAGGCTGGCCACGCTCACCCTGGAGGGCAACCTGGTGTGCCTGCGGCCAGGGCCCAGCCCCTCCAACGAGGTGCGTCTGGTGGGCGCCCGGGAAAGCACGTGCACGGGATGGGGAGACGCTCTTGGCCCTCCCACGGCCCCAGGGGCCTCTCCGCCCACCCGGACGCTGGTCATGTCCAGGCAGGGCGGCGGGATCGTCCCCAGGCGCGTCCCCCAGGCACAGTCCACCTGCACCCTGTGACTTGTTCACCGGGAACTCATTCTCTGCTATCGCTGGAGACCTTCTAGGCCGGGACCAGACCCCACGGGGCCACGTGCACACAGGCCCCCAGCCCACGCACAGACCCCCGTGAGGCCCATGCACACACCACATGGAACCACGCGTGTCCGGTTCGGTCTGCACATGGCATCACACACGCACACTCACACACAGCCCCGTGCACGCCCAGTCCAGAGCCCCCCTCATCTCCCGCAGGCCTGTGCACACCCCACACAGCTGCCCACACCCCCGCACTGCCCGTGCCCAGAGCGCACTCTTCCCGCCCTGCTAGCCTCCACGGGGTGGTGGCGCCCAGCTAGGCCACAGCTCTGGGCTCAGGGGAGCTCCACAGGCCAGAGGACACCACTGGACCTTGGCTGTGAGCCTAGAGGGTGAGTTCACGTGCGGGGGGGAGCTCAGGGTCCCCGCAGTCCCTGGTGGCCAAGAGTGCCCCAGGCCGGCACCCACAGGAAGGTCTGGAGGAATCAGCCACGGGAGGGGCCCCCGCTAGACCCAGGCCCGCCACGCCCTCCACCCTGCAGGTGCCCCCCGGCTACAACTATCGGGCAGAGGTGAGGAAGCTCATCCCACAGCTGCGGGTCCTGGATGAGGTGCCAGCCACACACACGGCCGTGCCGGCCCCCCGGGAGCTGCGCCAGGACTGGCTCATGGTGAAGGAGGCCATCAAGGAGGGTAGTGTCTCCGAAGGAATGTTCCCCGGGCTGGGTATGGCGGCCACTCCCCTGCCCTCTGGCAAGGGCTGCCCTACCCCGCCTGGAGACCTTACCGGCTGGAGCCCCAGAAGACGCCCCCCCCCCCCCCCCCCCCGGGAAGAGAGCTCTGCACCCCCCAGCACCCCCCTAGGCCTTCCAGAGATGAGCAGCCATATTTCACATCCCTTCTCAGCCTGGACCTTCTGTCCCCAGAGCCCCGCATACCTGCCCCCAGGCCAGGATAACCTCCCTGTGAGCAGAGCAGCGCCCGGTGGGGTGTGGGCCTGCAGACACACAGACACGTGTTAGGGGGCGGGGGTCCCTGGGCTGTGGACAGTGTCACGGGCTGGCCGGCCGGCGTGTGCTTCCGTGACCTCTGATTCTGACCCTCGGGTAGATCATCCCCACGGAGCCCCCATCCGGACACTCGGCTCCCAGCTCTCCTTGCCTGAGACCCAGCCACGGGCCCCCAGGCCACGGCCCCTCTCCCTACTGGTCACTGGGGGTCCCCTGCCGGGAGGCCTGCTTCCCAAGGACCCAGCTCCACAGGACGACACCAGTAACCTCACCCACGGTAACTACCCACCTCTGCACAAAGCTGACCCCGCAGCCCCTCGGCCCCAGAACAGACCCAGCCACCCCTCTTCTTCAGGTGCTAGCCGAGTCCTCTGCGGAAACCCCACCAAAGGCCTGAGGGAGCGTCGACGCCAGTGCCAGGTGTGGCTTGTCACCCCCAAGTGGGTCACAACTGCAGTGCTACCACAGGGGACCCGTGTGCTGGCCTGGCAATGCCCTGGCCTACAGTCACTGCCGGCCAGAAGTCCCAGCCTCCCCAACACCCTGCACAGCCAGATGAGTCCTGCCTTCAGGGTGCCCCCCACCTAGCCCCCTCGAAGGCTGTGCCCCCAAACCAGCCCCTTCTCTCCTCAGGCCTGGACACCTTCGGAGCAGCTGGCCCCACAGGAGGACCTGGCTGCCAGTGCCTCCACCCCAGGGCCTGACCCTGCAGACAGCAGTGAACTCCTGGCCTTGGCTAGGCTCCAGGCCCGGAGGGAGCTGCGCCTTCGGTGGGTGCCCCTCCCCCTCCCGGCCCCCAGCCCTACCACTGCATGTCCTGGTTTGCTGGGAGGTCATGGCAGGGGAGGGGGGGCTGCCTAGGTACCCCGGGTGGCTGGGGCAGCTGGCCGTGGGAGCCTGAGGCTGGGGGACCACCCCAGAGCACATTCGTTTGGGAATGGCCCTAAGGGCAGGGCTGCACCCCCTCCCCCCTCTGGTCCCCTCCCCAGTAGGTACCTGGAGTCCCAGCAGGAAGGTGCCACAGCCCCCTGGGGCCCACGGGGGGCGCCCGAAGAACAAGAGGACGAATCTAAGCCCAGGACTCCCTCTGGCCCCCAATGTCTGGTCCCAGGTACTAAGAGCGACCCCACTCACTGCCCCAGACCAGCATTCATCGGCTTGGGTCCCCTTCCTCAGCTGGACTCTGAGAGGGGCTGTAACGGGGAGGGCCTCTCCTGATGGTGAGGACTTACAGTCAAGGGTTCCAATCCCAAGTCCTCCTCCCCTGAGCGCTCGGGATAATAATGCCCCAAGGGCTGGACAAAAGGGGGTATGAGCAGGGGCTCTGGACTGAAAGAGAGGGTAGGGTGGCAATGAGTGGCCAGGACAGGCCCACTGGGCAGGGAGCAGGGCACAGGCCAAAGGAGGGGAGAGGCCGCCGAATGGGCCAGGGGACTGAGGCGGGGAGGGTGCTGCCCTTACCCAGGGCCTGTGTGCTGGGCCCAGGACGCGAGTGTCCTGCATGGAACAAACGTGGGGGGCTGTAGAGACCCTCACGCAGCAGGGCCCAGGGAGGCTTCCTGGAGGAAGGGTCTGAGCTGACGCGTAGAACTGAGGGGGCAAGCCTGGGAAGGGGGCATTGTAAGCAGGGGCAGCAAGTACATAGGCCATAGGCGCTTTTTTTTTAATTTGATTTTTTATTTTTTAAAATTTACATCCAAATTAGTTAGCATATAGTGCAACAATGATTCGTTAGTGCCCCTCCCCCATTTAGCCCATCCCCCCTCCCACAACCCCTCCAGTAACCCTCTGTTCTCCATATTTAAGAGTCTCTTCTGTTTGGTCCCCCTCCCTGTTTTTATATTATTTTTGTTTCCCTTCATAGGCCATAGGCTTAAAGGTTGGCTGAATGACCCTCCTGTGGGTTGGGGAGTCAAAAGGGCCAGGATGGAAGAGAGACAGGACAGACAAAGCCTGTGCCCTTCCCTGTGTGGGCTTGTGCCTGGGCTGTTGGGGGGGGGGGGGGGGGGGAGACAGAGGACAGGCAGAGCAGCCAGCGGGAGTGGTAACAGACAGTGGGGACCCAGGGACAGAAGGGTGCCAGGGCCTCCCACTCCAGGCCAGGTCCAGGGAAGCACTCACTGGTCACGGCCACACCTCCCAGTCTGCCCTGAGGGGGGTGCCAGGGCCTCACTCTATAGCGGAGTGTTAGGAACTGGCCCAGGGCCACTCTTGGTGCTGCGACTCAGTGACCCAAAGCCAGAGCTCAGACTTTGTGGCCTCTGCAGGCCCAGAAGTGGGTGTGGCCCCAGCAAAGTCACAAGGCCGCAGAGCCACAGCCTCCCAGGGGAGCACAGGAAGTGGAGGAGAGGGGTGCCGCTGTGAGGGGGTGAAGGGCTGGGGGAGGGGCCCCAGGGGACACTGCCACCTTGCTGTGGTGGCCCTCGCCCCATCTACTGATCCCTGTGGGGACCCTTGTCTGACAAGCTCTCTTTCCTTGTTTTCCAGAGTCTTCTAGGACCTCAGGCTGTAACCTGATCCCCTCTCCCCCTAAGTTCCCCTTGCCATCTGATTCCAGCAACACCTTCTGGGGGTCCACAGACCTGCAGTTCAGGGGGCGTAGGCTCAGAGCCCTAGGCAGCTTGAGGCCTGGCCTGGGTCAGGGGCTAGCTGTGGTGACAGCTCTAAGAGGCCTGGAGGTGGCCTCGGGGCCGAACCCTCGAGCCCAAGGATGTCCCAGCCCAAAGCCAGCCCCGGATCCAGCAGCCAGACCTCCCCGGCCTCCGGTGCGTGCAGCACCTGAACCCTATCACCCCAGCCCAATCCCACCCCTAGTGTAACCCCCCACCCGCTGCCAAGCTGGCCTGGACTGCGGGCCAAGATGCCCCAGTGTGGTCGTGGGAGCCCCATGTGAACTCTGGCCTCATGGAACCCAGAGCATCTTGGAGAGTGTGTTGGGGGGCGGGAAATAGGCTTGACATAAGAGGGACCCTTCTTGGTGGAGGGGAGTGGGGGGGTTGGGACTGCCAGGGGTGGGCACAAGGAAGAGCCCAGGATAGGAGAGCCCAGTTCCCCACCACTGGCCCCGCTGCCCACTCCTTCCATGGGGCCCGGCCTTCCCAGGAGGAGTGGTCAGAGCGACGAACCCGGAGGACACAGGCTGGGCCCAGGCTGAGGTGGCCGGAGTGCAGCCAGGCCCCCCCTCGCCCCCCAACCCTGGGGGATTTGTGCGGGTCCTCGCCCACGCAGGGACAGGGCAGCCAGTGCCCTTCCCTTGGGATAGGGCACCCCAAAACCAAGCGAATCCGCTTTAAGGACTCTCAGGTGTACATGAATGCGGTTTACTTCGTAGGCGACGTTGGTTCAATAAATTGTGCAGCTGGCACTGCTGGTCTCCCACGACTTTCTCCCAGCGCGGCCCATCGGCCTTGGGCGCCCACGCCCGCGCTGCCCTCCACCTTCTACACCCGAGCGCCCGGGTCCGCGGTGACCGGCGGGCAGGGGAGGAAGCGGAAGCCGTATCTGCTCTCAGCCGTGCTCTGCACTGACAGCGCTACCATCGGGCAGCCCCGGTCCACGCTCCTCCGGCACACCTGGGTGGGGCGGAGCCTGAGCGGCGCGGGGGCGGGGCCCGAGCGGGGGGGCGGGGCCGGGAGGGGGACCCCGCGGGAGCTGGGGTATCCCGCCACAGCCCGCACGCACGCGCGCTCACCCGGACCCTGTGCTCCTTGCTAGCCCCGCAGTGCTCCAGGCACAGCCCGGCCTCTGCGAGGGACAGCGACGGGATGGGGTCGGCCGGACTCCCACTCCCCGGCGGTCCGACCGCCCTCCGCGTCCCCGTGCGCTCACCGGGCAAGGCGGGCAGGAGCTCGGGCGTGCGGGTCTCGGCGGCCTCGGGCCGCGCCGGCACCTCTCGCGGGCGGAAGAGCTTGCTGGTGCTCAGCCGCGGCAAGAGGCCCCGCGTCCTGGTGGGGCAGGAGGGTCGTGAGGTCCGGAGCCTGCCCGCGGGAAGGGCAGTCCTGGAGGGGAAGGGGCCTGGGAGGCGGGAGCCAGGGGCTGGTCCTGCAGGGCACGCCGCGTGGGAGCGCTCTTGAATTACTGGGGGGGGGGGGGGGGGGGGGGGGGGCGGGGCCCGCTGCGGCGGGTGCGCCCCCGCCAGGTCTCCCGGGCCGCGCCGCCCCCCCCCCGGCGCGGCCGGGACCCGGGGAGGTGGGTGGTGGTCCTGCACGGAAAGCCGTCTGGAGAGCGGCCTCAGAGGGGATTGGACCTGAGGCAAGGGAATGGTCCCTTAGCAGGGAGTCTGGGGGGACGGTTTTTGCGGGGGTGGGTCCTGGGAGGCAGAGGAGACCCAGGGATCCGCGGTGCCCACCCGGGCCTCCGGCGTCTGGCTCCGGCCTGCCGCACCCTGCCCGCGCGCGAGTGTTGAGGCCCGCGACTCTGCTCCCCGGGGTCGGCCCCAAGCCCGTCCTCTGAGAGCGGGAAGCGGTCTACGGAGAGGTCGGTGTTGTCAGCGAAGATCCTCGAGACCGGGGTCACGCAGTGGGGGGCCCGGTGCTCGCTCAGGACCTGCGGGCCGGCCGGGAGGGGCGCAGCGGTCACCCCCAGCCCGCGGGGCTCTCCGCCCACCCCATCCCGGTCTGAGACGCACCCTGACCTCGCCCTTGGGGTTCAGGAGGAGAGTCACGCATCCCCGGCCGGAATGGAAGTGGACAGGCTCTTGGCCCAAGGACGACGGCGGCTGCTTCTTGGTGCTGCTGGGGCCCTCGCCCCAAACCTGCTGGACAGCGCGGGGCGGCGGGTGAGGGGCGGTGGGGGCCGGAGCAGAGGCCACGAGGGCTCGCGGGGAGCGGGGCGCACCGTAACGTGGTGCCCTGGAGCCAGCAGCGTGCCGGGCGGGAAGCGGTACATGCACACCGGGAAGCCGTGCAGGAGCTGCCGCAGCGTGAGGCCGCCCAGGTCGGCGGTCTCCTCCAGCGACTGGTTGAGGACGCGCACGAACCTCTCCTTGCGGCTCACGGCCACGATCTTCAGGCTGGAGTTAATGGGGCTGGGCGGGTGAGCAGGGAGGATAGAGGCACCGCAGAGAGGCTTGGGCACCCCTCCACCGCGGTCCTGCTAGGAGACCCACCCCTGCTGGGATCCCCCACCCCCACCCCGTGTCACCCCCCTCCCCTCCCACGGAGGCGGCGCCTGGGATGCCGGTGCTCTGAGTCTGCACAGGACTCCCCTGTCAGGACCGTCTTACCAGGTGGGTGGTGGTGGGGGGGGGGGTTTCCAGGGATCCAGGGAGAGACCTGCCAGAAAGAGGACCTCCATATGGAGCATCCTCTGGGGACATCGAACATGAGGCCAGACTAACCTGCAGTACCCTGAGGCCGCACGTGGGAGAGGAACAGCTCCAGGGGTCAGATCCACAGCAGGAGGGATGGCCCTGGGGGCTGAGGGAAGAGGAGGGACAGCTCAAAGTGCTGGGGAGGGGTGGGAGGGAGCGAGCCAGAGTGCAGAGGAGGTAGCGTCTCACCCAAGGCCACCCACACCCCTGGGGATGAGGCAGGAGAGGCCCCCAAGCGGCCTTGCGCTGAGCTGTTGGGGAGACCAAGCTGCTGGAGACGGCTGTTTAGGATTTGGGGTGGAGATCCCAGCCTCACGGTGGGGGGAGGGAGGAGCCACCAGGGAGACCCGCCGACCCCACCTTCAGGCAGTGCCTGCATTTCCCTGCGGAAGCTCCTCCGGTGTGGTTTTGTCAACTCAGAACTGCGGCCTGCAGCGCAGGGTGGCTGTCCCGTCACCTTCTGCACGCGATGAGGCTCAGCCAGCCAGCCACTGCCGGGGTCAGAGTCTGTGCCCCCTGAGCTGCTGGTGCCCACAGAGGGCAGGGAACGCCACTCGACACTCTTGAGATGCTGTTCCACACACTCTCTATGCAGCTCCGAGCCCCACTGGCCAGGCACTGGGGCCGGTGGGGATGGCAAGGCCCGGGGGTGCCTGTGGGCCACAGTCTGCTGACCTGCTTGCTGCCTGCTGGCTCTGGCTTCTGAACTCCAGCCCTGCCCCCATCTAACCTCCCCAAGGTGGGCGGGGCACCCCGAGTTGTGGTTCCAGTCCCTGGGACCCAGCCTGGGAGAAAGGCCATAGATGGACTGTGATGGCTCAGGAGCCCTTTCCCCTTCAACCTTCACCTCCTCCTGCAGATCAGAGAATTGACCTTGGGAGGTGTCAGTGGCTCATCCAGGGACACTAAGGGGAGATCTTGGACTCTGGTGCACACATGCCAAGGCACGCCCTCTCCTCCCTTCACCCCCGCAGGAGTCCCTGACCAGCACAGTTACTTTTGATCTGAGTTGGACTTGATGTTGGCGAGGAGGTTGGGATACCGATGGGCAATGTTGTTCCAGTCTACGTCCTCCAACCGGAAACCCTGGCCAGGAAGCAACAGGAACATGGCTCTCCCCTCCCACGGGCCCACCGAGCCATGAAAACACACGGGGGCCTTGCTTACCTCTCCAGTAGAGGGGACCTGATCATTCTCAGAGAGGTCACTGGAGTCCATCAGAGTTTCTGCAGTTACCACCTGCAGAAGGGGAGTGGAGGCCAGTGGGGGGGAGCCGGGGAACGAGCCTCTCCCCTTGGAGCCTCACCAGCACCCCAGGCACACATTTGCTGTGCATCAGGTGGGCGGAACCAGGGGGTTCCTCCCTGCCTTAGACCACGGTCCTGGGGGTCAGGCTTCCCAGGCAGGCCGGGGCCCCCCAGCGGAAGCACCAGCCTGGAAGGGACACCCTGGCTCTCCAAGGGAAGTCCAAGGAGGGCTGGGGAGGGGGACGTGGGAGGCAGGAGGGTGGGCCGAATGGGGCTTACCTCCACACTGCCGGTGGAAGATCGCAGCACGCGACCCACCCAGGAGGAGCGGGCCAGCTGCAGGAGGCAGGACCTCTGGACCGCCTGCAGCTCAGTCTCCAGCTGGGACTTCTCCTGCTCCGGGAGGGTGCGCGGGTGGGGCAGGGCCTTCTCCCCACCCCCGGAGCCAACCCCTGCCTGGCCCCTGATCCCCACCCCAGCCTGGGTCCCCTGACCAACTCCTGATCCCACCTGCCCCTCACCAGTTGGGCCTGTTCCTTCTGCCCTTTCAACTCCAGAGTCAGCTTCTGGACCCGGTTCTGCAGGAGCTTCTCCTGACTGTGTGAGCAACTGGGGGAGGGGCCATCTCAGCAGCCCCCACCTCGAGGTCAGTAGCCAAGGAAGGGAGGAGGAGGGGCTCCTCTTCACTGACAGTGGAGGCCTAAGGGCGCAGAGTCCCACCGGGCCAGGCCAGGTCGGGTTCTGAGAGGTGTGGGTCATAGGTCGAGTCTAGGTTCAGCGGCCATCGACATGTTTAGAGTCAGGGTCCGGGCAGGTTTACAGCATATTCACTCTTTCAGGGTTAGGTTGGGGGGTCAGAGCCAGGTAAGGGTAAGGGCTAGAGGCAAAAGTCAGGGTAATTATCAGGTGGGAGTGTTGGTCAGCCCCAGCGGTTGGGGATGAGGGCAGACAAAAGCCGTCTCAGGCCAGGACAGAGGCTGGGTTGGGCCGAAGGACTGGCACTTTGCTGCTCACCTCTCGGGTGGCAGTCCAGCCACCTCGTACAGGATGTGGCAGTGCCGGGCATTCTGGTGGTTCCGGATGGTCCACCGCAGAGCCTGGATCTCCAGTTCCCGCTGACCCCACAGCAGCCGCAGGGTGCGGGGGTCCAAGGACTCAGGGGCCAACCTGCAATGCCAGCACCCTTGCCACTTGATCGGGCCCTGCCCTCCAGCTGACCACCCCTCCCTCGCTTCCTTACTGCAGGTTGACGGGGAAGACCACGGGCGTGGAGCTGGGCTTGGTGTCCTTCAGGCATGCGGGAGCCACTGGGTCTCCAGGTGTGCCAGCTGGAGGCTCCAAGTGGTCACTGACCGGCTCTTGGTCCGCCAGGGATGAGGCAGCCTGTCTCTCAGCTGTTTCAGCCTCTTGGCAAGGCTCAGGGGCCATTCTCGATGCTCCTGGGGGAGCTGAGATGGGTAGTGTGGCTGTCATCCTTGTGTCCCATGGGTAGGTACCACGTGGGGCTCTTCTTTCATGGCCACAAGTGTGTGCCTGTGTCTGACAGCCCTAGACAGCATCACTCCAAAAATGCCCTTGTGTGTGTGCGCGCGCGCGCGCGCGCGCGTGCGTGCGCATGCGCACGTGCACGCCCCCAGGACACCAGATTGTCAGCCACATGTGTGTCTATGTCTGTGTGTTTCTGACCAGGACAAGGCAGCAGATAACTGTCCCCCAGCCCCTTCCCCAAGCAACATGTCACCAGGATGTTTGCACATTTCCTGTTGTCTCTCTGTCACCCTTGCCCTCTACGACCTGAGGTCCTGCCCTCAGCCTAAGGCAAAGGTCCCCAGAGGTGTTAATCCTTTGCCTGTGATGCCCCCAGACCCAGGGCCTTACCCCCAACACTCACCTGAGGCCTGAAACCCAAGCAGGCCTAGGGAAAGAAAGGCTTTACAGTGTTGCCATGGATACCAGCACCAAAAGGGGAGGGGCTGTTTGTTACCAGCAGCTTCCAGGGAGACCCCAGACCAGGACCCTGAGTGAGTCCTGGACCCACCTCCAGATCCTGCCTGAAGGAGAAGTGGTAAGAGGCTGGGTTGTCGGCCAGTGAACCTCAGGAGGCCCCGGGAACCACAGAGCGACCAGCCAGGCCTGCCGTGGCCACACAGTCCACCACCCCCAGCCTGACTGCCTGACTGTGGCACTTGGTGGGTATCGGGGGCATTGCTGCCCTGTATGTGGGGGCTTACTGAACTCTAACCGGCAGTGAGGCCCTCCTGAGTGTTTCCCACAGCTTCTTTGTCCTCAGAGGCTGATGCCCACCTACCTGGCCCCCAAGCAAGAAGCCCCCCCTGCCCCCATCCATCTCTACCCCCTGGGTCACCTCAGGGAGCCCCGGGGAACCTCTCATAACCACGATAACTGTTCGCTCTGCCCCACACCAAAAATGAAGCACCAGATCTGACACGCAAACTGATGCTCTCAGCCTTCACCCCGATCCCTTTCTAACCTTTTTTCTTTCTTTCTTTCTTTCTTTCTTTCTTTCTTTCTTTCTTTCTTTCTTTCTTTCTTTCTTTCTTTCTTTTCTTCTTTTCAGACTCTCAACTTCGCGTTTTTGTAGGACTTCCTGTGCTGCGGAACATACAGGCTGGCAGGTGGACCCCCGTGGCAGAAACAGGGCTCTGAATGCCTGGTCCACAGACAGCATTGAGGCTGTGAGGCACCCTGGCTGCCGAGCTGGCTTGGGTCCTACCAGGCTGGAGTGTGCCCGCGGGCGTCCACAACTCGAGAGGGCACCGAGCTCCACTGGGGGCAGGCAGGGGTGGGGGAAAAGAGCCCAGGGTCTATGTCTTGCTTTGTCCCCAGCAACCTGAAGGCGGCCTTCTCCCCTCACCAGGATTGCCAACCTGGCTGCAGTGGCCCGCCAGCTCCACCTCCCTCCCGCGGGGGCTCACGGTTCCCCGACCCCTGTGCGTCCCGACGACGCGCCCTAAGGGAGCAAGGTCGGTGGGGCCCTGGCCTTGGGGACCCCGCTGCCCCTCTCGGCGCAGAAGCTGCAGGGTCCCAGGCCAGCGCTCCCTCTCTAGGCAAAAGACTCATCAGACTGGGAGGTTTCTGAGGAGGTCGGCCCGGGAGCGGAGCCAGACACCTGTCCCACGCGCCGCCCGGGGGCCAGGGACGCGCTTCCGCGTAGTTCGCGGTCCTCAGGCGTGCGTGGACCAGGCTCGGCCCGCCCCTCCGCGCTGCCGAGCTCCGCCCACACCTGGGCGCCGCTGAGGGCGGGGCGGGCGGGGAGCCAATGGGAGGGGCGGGGCTCAGAGAGGTAGCCAATGGGCGTGGGCGCGGGGCGGACGAGGCGATGGTGGGAACCAATGGGGGCGCTCGGGGCGGGGCGCTCGGGCTGCGGGCCAATGGAGCTGCGGGCCGGGGCTCGCCCGCCGCGCTGGAGGCGGCAGGTTGCGGCGGCGACGGCGCCGGCCGCCGGGAAGCAGCCAGTTCGAGCCTAGGTCCGGGAGGCCGGCGAGCGCCCAGGTGAGAAGCGCAGGGCCCCAGATCCTCCCGAGTGCGGGGCACGGCTCCGGGCGGCAACTCCGACGGAGGGGCGCGGGCTGGGCGGCCGTAGGGGGCCCCGCAGCACCTGCAACGGCCCCCGCCGCAGAGACGGCAAGCGCGGCGGCTGTGGGGAGCGGGAAGGGGGCTGCCCGCGCCGGCAGGGACCGCCCAGGCGCGGTTCCGTGCCTCCGGAGGGCCGAGGTCTGCGTCTCGGGCGAGGGGGCGTTCCCATGGCAGAGGGAAGCCGTGTTTTCGTGAGGGCGCCCTTGGGTGCCTGAGGACGGCGTCCCGTGGGAGGGGCAGTGCCCTTCGAGCCAGGTGACTGGGGAGGCAGGAAGTCCTGGATCTGGTTAATGATTCGCCTCGTTCCGGGATTGGGGTGAGGCGAGAGGAGGCTGGGCAGTGGAGGAGCCTCAAAGTGCCCCTTGAGGGCGGACTGGTTCCCCCTGCGGGGGGTGGGGGGGGCGTCTCCACTACTCCCACCCCAAGAATGTGTGGCCTACGGGTGGGGCTGGGCACAGGAGAGCGGGGCTGACGTCAGGGGGACAGTAACCCTGAGCCAGTTCTGGGGGAAGAGAGGAGAGCCAGGCTGGGCCTGACTCTGGCCTTCACCCTCCGTGCAGGACAGGGATGCTCTCAGGGCTAGCAGCCATGGAGCTGAAGGTGTGGGTGGATGGCATACAGCGCGTGGTCTGTGGGGTCTCAGAGCAGACCACCTGTCAGGAAGTGGTCATCGCGCTAGCCCAAGCAATAGGTGAGTCCTTTCCGGCACGGATGGCCCAGCAGGTGCACCCGAGACTGGGCCCGCCCCTATGGCCCCTTTCCCCCAAGGAGGGTGGGGCTGGTTGCTGATCCCTGTTGCTCTCCCTCAACTTCTCAAGCCAGGTGGATGGAGGGTGGGGGGGATCTAGGCTGACCCCTCTCCTCCTACCCCAGGCCAGACGGGCCGCTTTGTGCTCGTGCAGCGTCTCAGGGAGAAGGAACGGCAGCTGCTGCCCCAGGAGTGTCCAGTGGGTGCCCAGGCCACCTGTGGACAGTTTGCCAGTGATGTCCAGTTTGTCCTGAGGCGGACAGGGCCCAGCCTCGCAGGAAGGCCCTCCTCAGACAGCTGCCCACCTCCTGAACGCTGCCCAGTCCGGGCCAGCCTCCCCCCGAAGCCACGGCCAGCCCTGGGCCACGAGCCCCGCAAAGCACTGACCTTCAGCCTTGGGTGCCCTGGGCTGGCCCCCATCCCTGCGCTGCCCGAGCCTGTGGCCCCCGTAGCACCAATGCCAGGCTCCTGTGCAGACCTGCAGGGCCTGGAGCGAAGGGTGCGGAGGAACGCACTGGAGCTGGGTCAGGAGGCCTTCTGGGAGCAGGAGCTCAGGCGGGAGCAGGTGCGGGAGCGTGAGGGGCAGGCACGCCTGCAAGCCCTGAGCGCCGCCACTGCCGAGCACGCCGCCCGGCTGCAGGCCCTGGATGCCCAGGCCCGTGCCCTGGAGGCTGAACTCCATCTGGCCTCAGAGGCCCCCGGGCCCCCCTCACCCACGGCATCTGCCACCGAACGCCTGCGCCAGGATCTGGCCGTCCAGGAGCGGCAGAGCGCGGAGGTGCAGGGCAGCCTGGCCCTGGTCAGCAGGGCTCTGGAGGCTGCCGAGCGTGCTCTGCAGGTAAGCCCCCCTGGGCCCCGAGCGCCTGCTGACATCCCCAGCATGGGCAGCTTGGGGGGCGGGTGTCAGGGTGTGACCAGGGGGAGCACGAGGCCGTGGAGCCCTGCGGCCGTCTCCTGAGGGTGCCCTGTGCCCCAGGCCCAGGCCCAGGAACTAGAGGAGCTGAACCGGGAGCTCCGCCAGTGTAACCTGCAGCAGTTCATCCAGCAGACGGGGGCTGCGCCGCCACCACCCCCGCAGCCAGATGGGGGCCCCCCTGGCACACAGGTCAGCGCCGTTCTGGAGGGAGGCTGGGTGGCAGGGGAGGCCTGGCCCAGTCCTAAGCTGATCTGCTCTCCCCATAGGATCTTCTGCCTCTGGCCAGAGAAGAGCCTTTCACCAGAACCTCCCACGGTCCTGCTCTAGTGTCCAGCCTGAGCCCAGAGAGTATGTCTGTCCCCCCCATTCTGGGTGGGTCAGGGTTCTCCTGTGGCCTCCTCAGTCCCTCAGCCTGTGTCCTCCCCACAGTTGTCCCCATGAGGCAGAACTCCTGGAGGTAGCAGCTCTTGCCCCAGAATGGACATCCACTGCCAGCCCAGCCTGGCTCCCATGACATGAGCGTGGGCAGCCAAGGCGGGGCCCGACTTGGACAACGGCAGCATCAGGGGTCCCAGAGGGTTTATTGCCCATGGAGTGGGAAGGCCTGGTGCCCTGGGCCTGAGACAGAATGCCTCAGAGCCCGGGGGGTTCTGCTCTGGGGGGCAGCGGGAGGCTGAGGGTGCTTGCCCTAGTCCTTGCCAAGTCTGCCGGCCCCTTGGAGAAGCAGGGGGCACGACCGGCTCAGAATTCGCTAGGCCCCAAAGGCCATGGCTCCTTGTAGGGGATGGGAGATCATATGTGGACACTGCTCAACTCTGGGTGTGTGCTTGCATGTGGGAAGTGTCCTTCATCACACGTGTGCACACACACACAGGTATGCTGCCTCCCCTACCCTGACCCTAAAGTCTCAATAAACTGCCCCAAATGGCTCGAGTGTGTCCCAAGGTTGCACCGGACAGCGTCTGTGGGGCCTGAAACCGAGACTGGCTGGGGTCACTGGGCAGTATCCCCAAGCTACCCGGGGCTGGCCGCAACTGGGGCTCTTGAGCAGGGCGTCTCCCAGGGGCCAGCGGTCAGCTGGGCCTAAAGCCTGGGGGCATTTGTGGGGCCTCACCTTCCAGGCTGCTCTGCCCGCCCACCCCCAGGGGCTCTCCTTGGCAGCGCAGGCCTGGGGTTGAAAGTCGGACAGTACGACTGTACTGCTTGCAGCAGCCTCAGCCCCGGCCCGGGTTCCTGTGTGGGCCTCTTGTCTGCCTGGGTCCCCTCCTCTGGCCTAACCCTCAGCAGGAGCAGGAACTGCCACCCCATCTGGGGTGGCTCCTGGACATGGGGACTTAAGGACATGCCAGACCTGCCTGTCAGGTTTACTGAGAGCTTGTGGGGGCAGCTCCCCAGACTCCTGGTCGGCCAGGACCAAGGAAGCAGCAGCCCTGCCCAGAGGAGCTTTGTAGGCCCCGTGAGGGTGTGGCTGCCCAGCCTTCCCGAGGGCCCCCCTGCTTCCCAGCTGGATGTGAAGCCTCAGCTGTGTGCCTGCGGCCTCCAAATTAGGGCAGAGTGACGTCCAGGCCACAGTCCTGGTCCTGCAGTCACACCTCTGAGCACAGTGGCTGAGACTGGAGCTCTTTGTGGTGGTCAGAACCCAGGTGCTCAGTGCAGCCACAGGCATGGGGAACAGGAGAGGGGGGCATCCTAGATGATGGGGGTCTTTGTGCTGAGTTTGGGGGTTGGCAAGTGTGGGACAGACTCAGCCTTCTGGAGTGGCCCCTGAGCTGGGCCTGGTGTTCCCCACTTCCTTTGGGGCCGACCACGGGGGACATGAAGTCCTGAGTACCAGGAGCAAGGAAGCCACCAAGAGGCAATGCCACCTTGAGAGCACAGCTTGGGGTAGGGGGTGGGGGGGGCAACTAGGACTGGGCACTTCCTGCCCAAGGTGGAACAGGATAGGGAGTGAATGGCCAGGCCAGGCAGCAGCAGGGGGCTCCTCACTCTAAAGCCCCCAGCCCTAACCCAGCTCCCACCTGAGCTCACTGCCCACCTCACAGCAGCCCATTCCAGACAGGGCTAAGCGAACAGGCACGTGGGATATAGTCTGGAATGCAAATGCTGACTGTGCTGTGTCCTGGGTGAGAGGGCTGGGGCCACGGGCAATCAGCACCAGGCTCCAGGGGTCTGCTCTCCCCGCCCGCAGCCCTACCTGTGTGCAGAAGGGCTAGGTGTGCCCCGGGGGGCCTGTCCTGAGCCCCAACACAGGGTCATCTCCCAAGCTGAGTGCACTGGCCAGCAGAGGGCAAAGCCAGGTGCCATCTGGAGACGAGGCCACGCCCTCCCAGGGTTATCTGCTCTCCCACCAACCAAAGGACGTAGGCCTGGTGCTCACAGAGCTCACCCCACCCCACCCCTCCGCCAGGCTCCTGCGTCTGTTTTCAGGGAACACCTGTTCAGAAGCCGTTTCCAGGGACCTGTCCCTGGTCTGCTGCTGGTTGAGGAAGCTGATGAGCCCTCTTTTGAACCTTGGAGGGGTCCTCAGGTAGCACCTGTGCTCTAGGGTGGGGAAAGGGACAGAACCTTCTTCCTCTAGGTGTTCCAGGAGGACAAAATCCCACGTCCCCAAGAAGTTGCCAGAAGTGCTTCAAATCACTAAGCAAACCTCGGAGTTGCTGAAGTTTACTTTTGAGCTTTAAACTGTACTTTGAAAACAATGATGTGAGTTCTGTTGAGGTAAGAAGAGGCCCAGCTCCCACACACACAAACACACACATCAGTCCATGGCAGGGCAGGTCCAGGCCAGGCCAGCTCCCCAGGCAAGCCTGGTGTGAGTACACAGGCAGCCGTCATCACGAGTCTCTGGAGGGCCAGGCTGTGTTGGGGGCTGGCACTGGAGCCCCTCCTGACCTCAGGGTTTTTGCTCCCCCCCCCCCCCCCAGCGCAAAAGTGGCCTTTTGGGTTGGCTGAGAACACCAGGGCTCACTGAAGGGTCACCCACAGCAAGTCATTGCCCTGTGGCAGCCAATGAGCTCCACTGGTTCTCAACCCCAAGGCTATGCACGCCTCCCTGTCACCTGCAGAACGTGGCCCTACTAGACCTGCTGGGTGTGACACTTGGTACGCCACAGTGACCTTTAGGACAGGGTCCCTCCAAAAGTGAGCCCAATTCCATGCCAGTCCTCAACTAATCCTGCCTCTCCCTCGGGCTGTTCTGGCAATCACAGAGCCAGTTCCAGCTGTCAACCCCCACTGTCTGGGAGAGGACACCAGGCCTGCGGGAAGTGTCCTGGCACCTGCACGCCAGCAGACTGCTCTGGGCATGCCCCACAACCAGCAGGTTTTCACAGTGGACTGAGAACCCACGGCAGAGAAAGCAGGCCTGGGGGCTCTGCCAGGTACCCCAACCTCTGGGAGGGGCATGTTGCTGGTCACCACGAGCAGGTCCTCCGCATCCCAACTCTTTTAGCGGCCTTGTTTAAGAGGCAGAAATGCACAGAAGAGCCAAATCTGGCACCATCTTCCTTAAGAAAGTTCCCAGAGGTGGCCCTCAAGAGGCCAGTAGTAGGGGCTCCAGTCCTGAGTGCCAAAGGTCTGACCACAACACCCGTTGCCTGCCCAAGGCTGCCCTCAGCTTGGCAACGTTCAGAAGACCGTCCCGGTAACTCTGCACATCCTGGCACCTGAAACACACAAGGAAAAGAAAGTTCCCTCCTAGGGCGCATCTGGCCCACCTGAGCCCCCTCATACGGAGGGCAGGGAAGTCCCAAGATGTTTCCCCTTTCCCCCCACCCCCCTGCTGAGCGCAGATACGCAGACATGGTCCACAGGGGCGCCCTGGCCTCTGCTCGCCTTGGTGCTCACCCGCTCACCCTCCCACCTGGTGTGGCTGTCCCCTGCCCGACAGAGCAGGGTCACAGAGGGGCCGGGGCGGTCGCGCTGCCCAGGGACAGATCAGCCGCTGTCACACGCACAGTGGGTCCGGAGCAGCGCAGTGTGCGGTGGGCAGTGGCTGCCCTGCGCCTGGAGGGACCGCCGGGTGGACGGAGGGGGCCGTCCCCCACCCCCGACCCCCCTTCTCCTCCAACTTGTGCGTCCTCGTCCCACCGCACCAGCCCGGCCCGAACCCGCCGCCCGCCAGTCTGGGACCCCTCGCGCGTCACCTGCAACCCCGACGCAGGACCGTCGCCAGCTCTCTGCCCGAATTCGGCGGCCGCCGCTGGGCCCCGACTCCCCCTCCCGCCCCGCGCGGGGCGCCCGGCCCGCGCCCCGCGCCGGCCCGTATGCAAATATGAGGGTCTCGCAGCCAATGGCCCGCCGGGCAGGTCCCGCCCTACTGCGCCGCAGCCAGTGGGCGCGAGGTGTGGGCGGGACGCCACGCCCACCGCCGCGCGGCCCCTCGCGGGCG
>NW_024412655.1:804023-846782 GCF_014898765.1 Herpailurus yagouaroundi | reverse complement strand
CGGGCGGGCGCGGGGCCGGGAGGCCTCGCGCCGAGCCTGGGCGGCTCCTCGGCCTGCGGGCGGGTTTCCGGGTGGCCCGCCTCAGGTCCCCAGTCGCGGGGAGCGCACCCCGCCCCGTCCGGCGGCCCCCCCCCGCCAACTCCGCCTATTGCTTTCCCCTCTGAGCGAGGTGTGACCCTTTGCCAACTCGTTTCCAGCTCCCGGTCGTCACTGCTTTCGTCGGCAGCCCGAGTGGTTCGCGGGATGATTTCCTGTTAACTTACGTAGTCTTCACAACAAACCCCGGGAGTAGGGGTCGTCCTTCCTCTTCTACAAGTGAGCCGAGCCGAGCCCCGGAGAGGTTAAGTAACTTGCCAACGGGGCGCACAGCTGCTGAGCGCGCAGCCAGAGCGCCGAGTTAACCCAGCCCGGGACTCTGGGGCGGCGCTCTCTTTAGCGGCGCTCATGTTACCCCGTTTTCAGTTCAGGAGACTGCATGCCGGTCTGGCGTCTGCCTGGCGCGCCGCCTTCTAGCCAGTGGTCATACGGGTAGAACGTGAGGCTGAGCTGAGGTTTGACTTGGCACTTAGCACGCCCTCCCTGTCCCAGGACCACCGGCAGGCTTCGTGTTTATGGGAGAATGTGGAGTCCGAATAACAGTAGCTGGCGTCTTCCGGTGCATTCTCTGCACCCGGCCAAGTGGCAAGGCTCTGACGGGGCAAGCTTGGCTTTAGTCTTTTCTGCAGCCCCCCAGCACGGACCCTCCGAGGCCATCTCAGCCCTGCGAAGACCTCAATGGGCTCTAGCTTTTTCACTTCCGTTGCAGTTTGCAGTTCCAAGGTCTCCTGTCCTCTGTGGCAGACGGTGAATGGAGAATGACAGCCCTGGCCCGGTGTGCAGTGTTGGACCTGGCAGCCTTGCCCAGGGCCTGGCGACGGGCACTCTTGCTTCCGGTCTTGGCATAGGTGCCAGTTACCACCGAAGCTCTTGCTTCCTTAGTGACGGTTGGAATTGTAGGTGCTTTGGGTTCCTGCATTTGAAGAGAGAAATATTTTTTCTGGCTTAATTATTCCTCCTGGATGCCCTGAGTCTAGAGTTTGAGCAGGAGAACCCCAGAGCACCACCAGCACTGCCGAGGGCGGCCAGCAGCCGGGAGGGGGCCGTGGGCCTTCCTGCCAGACAGCTCCCCGGCCTGTTATCTGGAACACAGGGGCAGAGGTAGGGACGGTACATCTGGGCGGGTATGTCTGGGCTGGGGCTGCTGGTGGGCCATTAGGTCCTAAGCTGGGGTCCTCATTAATGAAGAGTTCTGATTGCAGTTCTGACAGGGAAAGGGCTGTAGGGATCTCTAGTTGTGGTCTCTGCCTTGGTATTTGCACAGGTGTTTGCTCTGGAACGTAATTTCAGGGGCCACCTGGGTTTTTTTTCCCAGTGTCCTAACTGTCGCGTGACGGAACAGGAAGGGATGATGTTCAGCCTCCTAATCGACCCTCTCCTGCCCTGGTAGAGCTTTCCCTCCCCAGCAGTGGTGGGAGTACAAGGCCATGGGACTGAACCCCACAGGGGCAGGGACTCAGGGATTCGACCCCATTCCTGGGCTGGCATTTCTGGCAAGTCCCCGGGTACCAAACCCCATTATGGCCTTGTTGACCTCTTCAGGCAGCCCTCGGAGGCAGGCCTCGCCACTGCCCGTTCTAGGTGGACCTGGGTCGTAGTGCACCAGAGAAGCTAGGGGTTGTTTTTCCTTTTGAGCTGGTGCTCGTGTGACACGTCATCAGGGTAAGGATTTGCACCCGGAAAACTGCCCTCAGCTATGCTGTGTTGTGTCTTCGGTGGCCTCAGGGGTTACATTTTCTGGTGTCTAAGGGTTCACTGGAAGGTCTATGTGTGATGGTACAGTCGACCCTTGAACGACACAGGGATTGGAGTACCCGTCCCCATGCAGCCCAAGTGCCACATACAACTTTTGACTCTGAAAACTTTATTGTCAATAGTCTGCTGTTGACTGGAAGCCTTACTGATGACAGAAACCACTGGGTGACACGTGTTTTGTGTATGTCACAGGTCATGTTCTTATAAAGTAAGTTAGAGAAAAAAATGCTGCCAAGGAAATCCTGAGGAAGGAGAGCACATTTGTAGTATGGTACTTATCCAAAACAGTGTCACGTGTAAATGGCCCGGTGTACTTCAAACCCCTGTGGTTTGAGGGTGAGCTGTATTTACCCCCCTTGTGGGGCAAGAAAGTGTGCTGCACACAGCAGGGGCGGGGTAGGTACTGGAGCAGCTGTCCCAGGATGACTTTGTGGAATCCACGTGTGGGAACGCTCACGACAGTGGCCAGAGCGTTCTAGGCCCTCTTCCCTGAGCCCTGAAGCCATTGTGCCCACAGAAGTGTCATTCTCCTGGAAGGTCTGTGGCATGTCGTGCCCCATAGTCTGTGTGCCTCTAGCAGGAGTCGTGGCCAGGACTTGTAGGACAGGCTGGGTCCCTGCTGTGTTGCTGAGTCACCAAGCACCGAGGGTGCAGACCAGACCCTTTGTTGAGTGGGACTGTGGCCATTTCTTTCTGTTTTTTTTCTTTTAATTTTTTTCTTAACGTTTATTTATTTTTGAAAGACGGAGACAGCGACAGAGCACAAGCAGAGGAGGGGCAGAGAGAGAGGGAGACACAGAATCCGAAGCAGGCTCCAGGCTTCGAGCTGTCAGCACACAGCCGGACGCGGGGCTCAAACTCACAAACCCTGAGATCATGACCTGAGCCGAAGTCGGACACTCAACCGACTGAGTATGGCTCCTTTTCTTAACCTTAGAGCACTAAGTATGAGAAAGGTGGTAGCTTTAGGGGGTTAATAACTCCACAAAACCATCTCTTGATGCATTATTTTCAGGTGGAAGCAATATAAGGCAGTTGACAGTTTCATCACGTTAACATGCCCTCACTGTTTTAGGAAACGTCATCCTAGAATCTGGGGCTTTGTTTAAAAAAATTTTTTTGAGTTTATTTATTTTTGAGAGAGGGAGAGCATGAACAGAGGAGGAGCAGAGGGAGAGGGAGACACAGAATCCTAAGCAGGCTCCAGGCTGTCAGCACAGAGCCCGACACAGGTCTTGAACTCACAAACCACGAGATTATGACCTGAGCCAAAGTTGAATGCTTAACCGACTGAGCCACCCAGGCGCCCCTAGGATCTGGGGCTTTGTTAGGGAAGCTAGGTAGGCACTCTGGAATCTGAACCTGACCTTAGCCCCACCAGGAGATTGTTCTCTGGGAGCATCTGTACAAAGGTGGTGGTGATAGCCCCTCTCCTGGGTGCCATGGTGCGTGTGAAGCTCTTGGCGGGTGGCCCATGGCCCGTGGGAGAGAAGCCTGCACGTGGGATCCGCGAACGAGAACCTTGCCTGGCGCTCAGGCGTGCTGGCCTAACCCAGCTTCCTGCTTTGCCCCTCTGCCTTCTGGTCTTTTGTGCGACCCCTTTCCTCTGACCGTGGAGAGTGGACTTGGCCCAAAGCACACTGTGCATGGAGAGGGTTTTCTTCATTACGTCTTAGTTAAGTGTGTCCTCCAAGAGTCTTCTGGGAGACGAGGTGAGTGTGTTGTTGAGAAAGGAGCCCTTATTTGGGCTCCAAAGTTGGAGGCCTGGCGAAGGAGGTGGATTGCGTCTTCTGCGTTTGCGAGGTTGTTTGTCTCCGTCTTCTGTGTCATCTTTGCAGCGGTCTTGCAGAGTAGGCAGGACAGGTGTCCCCACTTGGAGATCAAGAGCCCGAGAGCAAGTGGCCATGGTGGCTGAGTGGTGGAGCCCGACCTCCGTACTCCGTGCTGCTCTTGGGCGGTTGCGTCTCGCCAGTGCCCTGTGGATGCTTTCGGGGTGAGGTCAGAGCAGCCCCGGCTGACCCGCAGCCTCCCAGCGGTGGTCTGGTGAGCCGAGGTTGGGCTGGCCAGCTGTGGCTGAGAGCGACATGGCAGGGGATGCAGGGAGGGGGTTTGTCACCTAGGCCCTTCTGGCACCTCCCACCCCCCCTGCATCAAAAGCCCCGCTTTGCCTCAGCTTGTGATGAGCCATTTCATTCGTGCCCAGCGTCAGGATTCTTGAGGAGTGTTAAGGTGTCGTGGGTGCCTGACTGAAGAAAAACGTTGCCAGACTGAGCTAAATTAGGTCCGTCATAAATTGAGATTTGACTTTGAACATCACTCTGTAGATGGGAATCGTCTTTTTTTATAGGTATGCACGGCTTTGTGGTTAGAATTGTTTGGTTTCTTTGTTTTTGTTTTTAATTTGAGAGAGAACCTTAAGCAGAACCTTCATGCCGAGCGTCCCACCACCCTGGGATCATGACCCGAGCGGAAATCGAAATCAAGGGTGGGACGCCCAGCCCACCGAGCCCCCCCACGTGCCCCTAGAGTTGTTGTGTTTGTTCTATATCTCACGGCTTGGCCTCGTGTCTTACAGATGAACACGTGTCACTGGAGTGACTGTTGGGCTTGCAGATGGGGGGAGTGTTGCATCCTGGGACAGTTAGGAATTACCTGACTTTGGTTAATTTCAGAGCCAAACGCCAATGTCTAGCGATGGATGACGACAGCCTGGATGAGCTTGTGGACCGAAGCCCAGGGCCAGATGGACGCTCGCGACTCAACCCTGCTGTCCTGGCCAGCAGCGCTGGTGAGCAGGTCCCCCACTTCTCCCCCGGAGGTGGGCCAATGGGTGTTGGAGCTGGCATTGGTGGCTTGCACCTCTCCAGGCTGTTGGCTCTGGGAAAGCTGGAGTTCCCTTTGGAGGGTTGTTTACTCTTGCTAATTTCAACTCTTAGTCTTAGTTAAAAAGTTACTCTTTGCTTTTAAGTTGGTTAGTGATACATTTTATTTGTGCCGGGACAGATGCTAGTGGGGAAGAATGTGCTTTCCCTGCATCTGTCCCCTTCCAGCCCACCTTCCCCAGCCCCACCTGGGCAGCTGCGCTTTGGCTGGTGCCTGGAGCACCTCCGGGCAGCTCTGAGCCAGCCCTGGCCTTTTGCTGCCTTGATTGTGTGACACTTCCCCTGGGCTTGTGTCTTCATCTCTTTCGCCTTAGAAGACAGCGGTGACGGCAGCAGTGGCAGCTCTGAGGATGACACGGGCAGTGAGCGCAGCTACAGCACCGACGGAGAGGACGACGGAGAGGACGAGGAGGGCGGTCTGGAGGACCAATCCGGTGAGAGCGCTAGCGTCTGAATGGCTTCCTGGTATTTCCTCTTGTGGGGGCAGGGACAACAGTTCACCCAGCGTTGTTAGTGGAGCCAGCTGAGGGCCGTAGAAATTCCGAAGAGGCTCCTCGGCCGCTCATCGGGCCTGGCAGTCCCCTAAGGCGAGCCCTCGCTTTGGTTGTCATCCTCTGCGTCGAGAGTTCAGTTTGACGACACAGCCTCACAGGCTTCTTCCCTGGTGACGGCAGGAGACTCAAATGTCTAAGAGGGCGGAGCATCACGAAGTGGGGTCTTTCCAGGACGAGCACACCGGGGGTGTACTTGGTGGCCCCAGCTCCCACACCCGCAGGTACAGGGCAGGGTTAGCCTAGCTGAGGTTCGCTGTGGCCCGGGGCCACCTGGCCAGGACTCTCAACAGGTCGGTGGCGTCATCTGTGGTTTGTTCTCGTTCTGACCAGAGCCCGAGAGCGCTGACAAACGCAGGAGATGACTTCATTGAGGAATTCACAGCGCGGGTTTCCTGGTTGGCATTTGTGCCCTTCAGCTGCTGCGCAGGGAACGTTGCTTGAAGCGACTCTGGTTAGGCTGACAGCGCCTCCTTCACTGTCCCTTCTAGCTGCCCTGGCTGTGCATGGCCTGCAAGGGCCCCAGGCCGGACTACCCTGTCCAAGACCAGCTGTGATCACCTTCCTCTGAGGGAGGGCACGTGTGGCCCTCTGCTGACAGGGTGCTGAACTTTGGAAGTTTGGCTCATGGCTGCTTTCCTTCTGGCATAGTCATTAAGTCAGGAGAGGCATGGTCTTAAAGCAAATACCGTGATCTGTGTATTTGACTCTGGTTCCCGTGGTTATCAGTGTTAGAATGTTCCAGAAAGGGAACCTTTCATGTTTGCGACAGTGCTCATGAGGGACCAGGACTGAAGTGGCATGAGCCAGTGTGAGTTTGCAACTTTGTGTGTGTTGGTGACCTATTCTTCCAGAGTTAGATTTTTTTTTTTTTAAATGTTTATTTTTGAGACAGAGACAGAGCATGAACGGGGGAGGGTCAGAGAGAGAGGGAGACACAGAATCTGAAGCAGGCTCCAGGCTCTGAGCTGCAGGCACAGAGCCTGATGCGGGGTTCGAACTCACAAACCATGAGATCATGACCTGAGCCAAAGTCGGACGCTTAACCGACTGAGCCACCCAGGCGCCCCCCAGAGTTAGATTTTTTAATAAGTTTTATTTTTTTCCGGAGAGAGCAGAGCGCTAGTGGGGGAGGGGCAGAGAGAGGGCGGAGCCCAGACGCAGGACTCAAACACACAAACTGGGAGCGAGATTATGACCTGAGCTGAAATCAAGAGTGGTACGCTCAATCGACTGCGCCACCCAGGCGCCCCCAGAGTTAGGTGTTGAATCCTGTACACAGGGATGTGAGATCCTGCCCGAGTTTGCAGGTCACGACTACTGTTCTTCTGCATATCCCCCAAGATTGAGTTGGGGCGTCGGTCTCAGGCACAGTCGGCGCTGGCAGGGCTGAAGCCAGAAGACATCCTCCCTCGAGCAAAGGTCTGAGGGCCTGTTGGATGCCAGAGAATCTGGGCAGGGCCCGAGGGAGCGCAGGAGCCAGCTCGGCTGGGGTCCCTGCTGCTCCTGAGCTCACCACTTAGCAGCAGGCACAGTGGCACAAAGAAGCAGTTATGATAAGGGCAATACGTGTCAAGAGTGGGTGTGCAGGGGTGTCGCGGGAAGGGCGCTCTATGGCCCTGGAGAAGCAAGAGACTTCCAGAGAGGCCCCATCCAAGCTGTGATCTGAAGGACAGGAGAGAAGGAGGTGCGGGACCAGAGCCTGCAGGTGGCGAGGAGCCCCAGGAAGGGAGGCCGCGGGGCCCTGGGCGTGGCTGGCGGGCCTGGAAGCGTAATCGTGTGCCCTTCGGTCTTTGAAGCGAAAGAGGTGCCGTGTGGGAAGTGTGGTCAGACGTTGAGAAGGGAGTTTCCTACAAGGGCACTTCCTGCACCCTTTTAGGCCTGGCCCTTCCCAGGGGTGCTTTTTCTACTTGTTGCTTTTCTTGCTCTAGTGTTTGTTCCTGAAAACCGCTTGACTGCTGTCTGCTGAGTTTCCAATTTAAGTATTATCTGCTTAAGTCTTACCATAAAACCTGAGGACTTAGGGCTCTGATCTGCGTGTGGCCTCGCCCCCGCTCCCCAGGCTGCGCGCTCACGAGCGCCGCAGGGAGCCGTCGTGGACGAGGGAGTGTGAGTCATGGTGGCCGGCTCCGGGCACGGCCCTGGGCCACTCCAGTCTCCTCCAGCGGGGACCATGCCCTTCTCCGGGACCCTGTGTTCCTCAGCACTCGGGTTTTCAGGCCCACTGCCCACTGCCAAGCCAGGCCGGCACCCTCATCTGCACTGTCCTCGGTTTGCCCCCCCGACTGGTCGGGAGCACCTCCAGCAGCCCCTGAGAAGGGGTGGGCAGAGGTAGATGAGTTGGGGCCTCACGCATCTGCACGAGTGTCCACCCTCATCAGTGCTGGTCACTGTCCCTCAGAGACTTCGGAGGCATTGCTCTGTGAGCCGAGGTGCTGCACAAGGCCCAGGTGGCCCTCAGGTGGGCAGTTCTTTGCCTTTCAGGATTCAGTAGGAAGAGCCTGGTCACCTGGCTTCGCCCTGCTTCTGCTTCCTTGGCCCTTTCCAGCAAAGCAGGAAAGTGGAGCAAAGTCCCGTGTTCACGCAGCTTTCTGCCTGGCCTTTTCCAAAATTTTGTACGTGCCAATTTCATTAGTTTCTTTTTTTTTTTTTTCCTTGCTGTGTAACGAATCATCACCAACCTGGCAGCTCAGGACAGGGCGCTCACTGTCTCCGTGTTTGCGGAGCCAGCTGCCCAGGTGTGGGTTGCTGGTCCTTCGCGCAGGTCTCACCAGCTGACATCAAGGGGTCACAGGGCCACGATTCCCGTCTGAGGCCCAGGGTCCTCCGCCAGGGTCACTGCTTGTTGTCAGGATCCAGATCCTTGCGGGGGTAGGGCTGAGGTCCTGACTGCTGGCCGGCTGCCGGCCGGAGACTGTCCTCACCGCCTAGAGGCCTCCGTCCGCACGGCACGTCACGTCAGCCGCGGGAGCACATCCCCCTGACTTCTTTCTCTGCAACCATCTGGGGAGCATGGCTGTTAGAGGAGTCACCTGAATAGTTTGAGCTCCCAGGGATTGTTCCCTCCGCCATGCAGAGGAAATTGAGTCACTTGGTGTGTCCACACTTCAGTGGATTGGATGGGGAGGAGTGCTGGGGCTCGTGAGGACCCTGCCTGCCACACCTCTGGTGCAAGTGAATTTGGGTCTCTATTTTAGTGGAGTTTGGGAGGGAGAGAAAACTAAACGCACGTGTCAACTGCTGTGCTGAACTCAAAGTGTCTCCTTTTCTCCTGGTCAAGTCCCAGCCTTAGAACTTCTCAGAAACTGATCAGAACTGTTGTGGCCAAATTGCCTAGTTAGGGATCTATGTTCCCTGCACCCCAAAAGAAGGCAAAACGAGAGCTATAAGAGAGGCGTCACCCGGAGACAGATGGCTTGTTAACATCATGTTTTGAGAAGGGTTTTGGGGTCACGTGGCGCCGTCTGGAGGCTGCTGTGCCGAGCAGGGCCACTGCAGGGAACCCACTTGTCAGAAGGGGGTGGCCCCTGGGACCTGCCCTGATCGTGAGGGTTCTGATTCTGCCTCCAGGTGGGGGCTAGAGGAGCTGGTATGGCCACTCAGCCAGTGTCACATCCCCTTAGCTTGGACACGGCTTCCGGGTGAGGTGCTCGGGGATGGTTACACTGGGCAGGGCTGCAGGAAAGGGATCTGTCCCTTGAGTGTGGGGTTTGGAAACACACTTTCCTGAGTGCAGTTGTGGGCTGCTTGCTTCCGGTGTCCCGGCTCACAAAGTTGTGCTCCTTCTTTCTCAAGGTTCTGAAGATTCTGAAGAAGAAGGAAGAGAAGGAGGAGGCTTGGAAACGTTAGTGGCCGTGGCGGATACTCAGGGGACGTTGGAAGCCAATGGCGCATTTAATTCTGATGACGATTCCGAGAGCTGCCCGATTTGTCTCAACGCTTTCCGGGACCAGGCCCTGGGGACACCGGAGAACTGTGCCCATTATTTCTGCCTGGACTGTATTGTGGAATGGTCGAAGGTGAGCGAGGCTCTGAGGTTCTTCCTTCAGGATGGCCTCTCTCCGTTGACTTTTTGTTTTCATTAAGTTTATTTATGGGAGAGGAGCAGAGAGCGGGGGAGAGTGAGAGAGCCCCAGGCAGGCTCTGTGCTGTTAGCACAGCCCACGAACTATGAGATCGTGATCTGAGCCGACATCGAGAGTCAGGCTCAACCGACCGAACCACCCGGGCACCCCCCTCTGTCCACTTGCAAGTGACCCTGTCAGTTGCTAGCCTTTTGCTGGCGCTTCTCTCTCCTCTACAGTAGAAATTGGGGCCACAGGGTTGGGTCCTAGACCGGTCTTTGCTTTGTCGGTGTGCCGTTGGGGTTGCTGATAAAGCTCACTGTGGGGCATTGGATGAGGAGGGTTATTTATGGGTTGGTATCCCTGGGGGACCTGTCTGCAGAAATCCTGAATGACCTGGGCGCAGTGTGTGGCCAGCAGAGTCAGCCTAGTATGCTGTAGTCTCATAAGGTGGGGTCATCTCAAAGAGGCAGAGAAAGCACGCGATTCAGTTTGGCAGTGAGTCATAACCGGCAGTGAAGGGAGCCATCCTTGAAACAGTCGAAGGGAATTTACCAGAAAGACACGGTGTATTTCGTGATGAATTGTAGAAGCAGGAGCCCCCTCGTATTAAACTTTCTACTGTGAGACATTTCAAAGAAGTAGAACGGTACAGGAGGAGCGGTGTGGGCCCCCCGCCCCCGTCTTCAGGAACCGCTAAGTCTGCTTTCCGTGTTTTGTCTCATCCTCTCCCCCCTCCCCTGTAAGTTCACCAACATGGACTCAGTGTGAGGGTGGCAGACCTCCATGCCACCACCTCACTCAGCGAGATCAACAGCGGCACCGTAGCCTCTAACCCCAGCCCTGCTCCCCGTTTTCCCAGAGAGCTCAGAGCGTCTCCAGTGGGAGTTTGTGTGACCCGTCCTCATGGCCATGCGGCTGCTGGCTCCCTGTGGTGTCTGTCGATTGAGGGCTTCCCCGTCCTGATGCCACTAGCTCCTGCTCTGTGGCGCTGGATCCATAGCACACGTCAGATCAAGGTTTAGGTTTTTGTGGCGGGCAGAGCCTTGGAAATGGAGGAACACCACCAGGTGGTGGTTGTCTCCTAGTCGATGTTGTACTGGAATAGTGCGAGGAGAAAACAAAGGTATAAGTGTCATATAGGAGAAATTATCATTTGCAAGTAGTAAGTTATCGATACAGATATCTTACCGAGGAGCTGCTGTAATGTGGAGTTCAGAAAGATTGCCAGACACAAGATTAATACAGATTAAAAGTTACAGTATACGTAGAAGTCAGTCCTGAAAAGACACATGAGACCTTTAGAGAGGTTTTCTAAAACCTTTGAGACTGACTGAAGAAAGCACTTTCTGGAAGGGAAATCCCACCTCAGAGAGACGGCAGTCATGTACAAGTTCATTGCCACCCTAACCAGAGCATCAGGGCCTAGCAGGGCCGTGAGATTCGTAGAGGAGAGAAAGCAAATGCCAAGAATTGGCAGTCCTTTTGAAAATGGGCAGTCGCGTGCCGGCTGTTAGGATCTGTACAACTCCGGTGAGTATACCAGGTTGGTCCGGGAATGGACACCAGGCCCCGGGAGCGTGGCGGGGACTCGTAGGGACAACCACACACGGCAAACAGCAGGTAGCGTCTCACACTGCGGGGAGCGGGGCTCTCTAGGCATGTGGGAGAGATGGAGAGGAAGGGGGCCCGCTCGCCCCCCCCCCCCCCCCCCCAGGATTGGAAGTTAGCAAGTGGTGCTCTGAAGCCTTCATGGGAAAATGCAGGAACTGTCGGGACAGGGAAGGAGGCTTAGCGCAGTGTAGACCAGAGACCCGGGAGGAAGGGAGCCCCTGGACCTCTCAGAGTGGAGGTGGTGTAACGTGTCCAGCCACGTGGCTCATGCACCGTTGCCCTGTGAGCTGGCGAGAGGATGGGAGTCCGTCTGCGCAGACCCTGCTCGGGTGGGTGGGCGGCTTGTCTTTACCCGCCGCGTGGGACACGGCACGGGAACCAGCGACCACCGTCGACCGTTAGGACGCACCTGCTGGTGAAGAGTGGGCGTGTGCAGCTGGAGTCCCGGTCCTGAGGGCAGGCATCTGGAGCCCCAGGGGACGGAGCAGGGGTGGGTGGGAGGGGCTGGAGGGCTTGGGTGCTGACCACACAGATGTCAATTTGTCAGGTTTCGAGTGCACGTTGTTGGGTATGATCTGCACGATAGAGGTATTTTAAAACCAACTTCTACGTGTCCAAACCGTATTAGTAAAGAAGAAACATTTGTCACATTTGATGGGCAGCCGGCCACACTATGTGAAGAAATACCAGCATTTACTAAGAAACAGATGTTGAGCAACCTCGTGCACACGGAGAACCGCGGCCCAGGGGGTAGGGGACGCAGAAATGGCCAGCATTCTGGCTGGCCTGGCTGGAGGCCAGCCCAGGAAGGCCCCCATCCCGCTTTGTGCCTAGCATTTAGCACGTGCGTGCCACGCGTGCGCGTGTGTGCGCATACGTGCGTGCATGTTATGTGCGCGCTCACAGCTAGCCTGCCTTCCCTCCTCCCCAGCAGGAGAGCAGCCCTGCACGGTGGGGGTTTGTCTTTTGGCTTCGCTGCTGTGTTCCCAGCCACTCGGCACGGGGCACGTGGACCGTAGAAAGTAGATTTTCAGTGTAAGACGAAGTTCTCACTTCTAAGGGAATGTTTTATTTCGAATGTGGTATTAATCGTGAAAACGATCCTATAGGATCCCGATGCAATTTTTATTTCTTACAGAATGCCAATTCCTGTCCAGTTGATCGAACTATATTTAAATGTATCTGTATTCGAGCTCGGTTTGGCGGTAAAATCTTGAAGAAGGTAAGTGCAGATGCTGTGCTAGAGGGCCCCTCCCCACACCTTATCATGTTGGTCCCTGTCTAATGGGAGAACGTGCGCTCACAAGCTGATTTGCTTTCCTGAAGTGAGTAAATACTGGCTAAGTGCTTTTGAGAAACCCGCGGAAGCGTCTGGAGCGCGAGCAGCGGCCAGAGGGGTGTGCTGTCTTGTCGACGGGCCCGCGTGCTGTGGGCGGTGCAGCGGGCGTGTCCCTCGCACTTCCTCTGCCCCGCTCCCACAAGCCTTCTCTACAGCTCACAGCTTCTCTTCGGCCACGACAGCCACGGGGGAGGCCAGACCCGGGAGAGGACGCCTGCTGTCTCGGGACCGCGCATCTGCTGGTGCTGGGCCGGGGCGGGGCCGTGTGCCAGGGGGGCTGGGGACAGGAAGCGGTTTCCTTTGTTCTTTTGCTTGTCTGCTCGTGAGAGGCTTGAAGGGCCTGCTAACGTCTTCTGTTGCTGAGGAGAAACGTTACAGAGACTCGAGGACCCGCCTTCGACGTGTGTCGTGCAGCTAGCCACAGACCTGCCGTTTTATTTACGTGGCGCACAAAGCCATAGATGCGCGGGGACTTGGCTCTTCGTGTGCAGATTTCTCGTGGGCACAGTGCTGGGCTGGAGGTGGCGGCTCTGTTTCTGCTCGTTCGGGCCCCCGTCACCTGTCCCAGACACTGTCCTCCTTCCCTGGAACCGGGGCCTCTGTTTCCGTGTAGCCGGTCCTCACCTACCTGGAGCATCTGCCACCCAAGTGCATGTCCCCAAGCCCTTCCTGTGTGTGCGGGGACCTGGGGGGTGGGGAGTCCAGTGGGCACACCGGCTAGTGCAGTTGGGGAAGATCGGAGAGTGACTCCAAGTCCAGCGCAGACGATGCCGGAGGCTGGGGAGGCCCCCGAGTCCCATCCTGGCCCCGGAGTAAAGGGCGAGCGAGCGGTGGGGTGTGTGACCTGGGGTGCTGACGCGGACGGACGGAGAGAAGCGCGGAGGCCGTGTTGTTCCGGGGCGCGGGGAGACGGGCAGGGGAAGGAAGCGTCTCAGGCCCTGGATCACGGAGTCTTGGTGGTCGCCCCTCCTCGCCTGCCCGTAGTGGGCTGTTCTCCGTGCGCAGCTGTGACCACCGCTGCCACGGCGCAGCAGCGCACTTGACCGCCACAGCCCCGGTTCTCGAGAGAACGAAGGCCTCCGGCTTTTATTCTCTTCCCTCTTCACGTCTCCAGCGCCGCTGCCCTGGGTGTCCCCACCTGCTTGGTCTGCGGGACCTTTCCATGGGTCGTCCTTTGTTTTCCGTCGGGTTCGCTGTTTCTCTTGGCTAACTGCCTGCACGCGGTTGCCGTGTGCACTTTGCCCCAGAGCCTCCGGGCCCACGGAGCCTGCGTGCGTGTCGCGAGGCGGCTCAGTGTGCTCTGCACCGGCCCAGCAGCCGCGCCTCGGATTTGGGCTCCGCTTGTCGCTGACCGGCGGGGCTTCTCTGTTTCAGATTCCAGTGGAAAACGCCAGAGCCGGCCGGGATGAGGAGGAAGACCCCACCTTTTGTGAAGTGTGTGGCAGGAGCGACCGGGAGGACCGGCTGCTTCTCTGCGACGGCTGTGACGCAGGGTGAGCACGGCGGCTTCCGAGGCAGACGAGGCCTTCGTGCCCCGGTCCCTGCCGAGCCCAGCCTCTGAGACTGGAGTGTTAACGTGTTAGAGGGAAGTCCTGCGGGGCTGCTTCTGTGCTTCGTGCCCACAGATCTTCTCTGTGATGCTCAGGGGGGCCATGCCCCCCGGTATTCAGAACGCTGAATCCCAGGCCGCTGGTGGAGAACCAGCAGGTCTCCCAGGCTCTTTTGTTCCCGCTACATTTGTATCCTCTACCCGTTCCCCCAAGATATTCTGAGGAGACTCGCAAAGACGCACGTGACGCGCCGAGACTGCGAAAAGGCGAGGGGCGTGCGGGAGATTGGGGCTGGGGGCCCAGAGGAGGGCTTGTGCAGGACCCCTGCTTTCTGTGAGGGCAGGTGACCCTGTGTCCAGCAGGCCGTGGCTCCCGGGAGCCTTTCTTGGGCCTCCTTCCAGCATAGGAGGCATTGCTGGGTGTCTAAGCAATTTTTCTGCCACCAGGCTGTGGTGAGAGGGCTACAGAAACTTCTCCTCTGGGGCACGAGTGGCAGAGAATCCCGTGAGGCTGGCAGGTTTGGAACTTCCTCTTGGGCAACAGGTAGCTCCTTTGAGGCCTGGACTGAGAAGCAGCAGGAGGTAGGAAGTGTCAAGCCCTGGTGGGCCCAGAGCCGCCTCTGGAGGCGCAGAGTTTATTCCCTTTGATTGCTGACCGGAGCCCACCTTCCGGGTGCCTTCCTCCCCAGACAGGTGCCATGTGCTGTGCGTTTTGTCTTCCTGAGGCACCTCCCAGGGGCCTCCCTCTCCATTCCCACCTGCTAGGCTCAGATACGCGCGGTCCAGTCTCCCTTCTTGCAAGGCTCTGCCTGTGCGCGTGCTGGATCAGTGCTCCAGCGCGGGGTCTCTGGGAGTCGCCTGGTCTGACAGCCCCCGCTCACTGGTGGCTGTGAGTCTGGCGGACAGGAGAGTGCTGCCTTGGGTGACAGAGCCAGCGCCCTGCTCTTGCTGTCCCTGTGCTAATTTACTGACGGGACTGAGTGCAAGCAGGAAGCTGGAGAAATGTGGTTTCGTAGGGACCTGGGGCCAAGAGGGTATAGCTTAGCCCTCAGAACTCTGCTCACACCTAAAACAGATCCTTTCCCGGTGTGTTTGTGGCCATTCTGGGCATGTGAAGGAAGGGCCTAGGACAGCTGGATGCTGCAGGAGAGGCCGTTCGAGGTGGGAAGAAGGCCTGCCTATGGCCCTTGTCACTAGCCCTGCCTCTGCAGCCCACGGCCCCCCAGCCGAGTGCTAAACTTGGGTGTCTTCTGCTGGCCTTGCGAACAGCACTCTGTACAAAAAGATGCCGATGGAGCTAAACGTTACGACTCTTTAAGCGTAGGTCTTACGTGTCCACACGTCCTCAGGCTGTTAATATTTGCAGTCTGCTCAATTTGTTTTTTTAACGTTTTTTTTTATTTTTGAGAGAGAGAGAGAGTGGGAGAGGGACAGAGAGGGAGAGACAGAATCCAAAGCAGGCTCCAGGCTCTGAGCTGTCAGCACAGAGCCTGATGTGGAGCTCGAACCCATGAGCCGAGAGATCTTGACCTGAGCCCAAGTCAGACGCTTCGGTGACCGAGCCCCACAGGCACCCCTGCAGTCTGCTCAGTTTTCGTTAACGGTTGTTTTTTAACTTAAAAATCAAGTCTGAAATTACTCTACTGTTCTTCTGAAAATAGAGTCATGAGGTTTTCTGTAGATAACAGGAATATGCCACATCCTTTCGTTGTTACAGGAAGTAAGATAAAGAGCATCTCTGATTTTTTAAACTTCTCTGTTTAACATAGAGGGGCAGTCACTAGGGAGACAGTTGACATCACCGCGTCACGTAGCCACAGCTGTCCTTGCTGGGTAGGCGGTCCATTCTCAGGGGACTGCTGGGAAGAGCAGCATGCCTGGCACGGGAGCTATGCCCCCATCCTCATGGGCATCTTGTGGCCCTCACTGGGTGTGAGTCTACCCCGTGGGGTGACTGTGCTGGACGTAGGCTGGCCGGGTTGGGCACCCGTCACACGCACCAATGGCCTCTGCTTGAGGCCCTGGAGCTTGTGTGAGGAGAACGTAGGGTGGCCCATGTTGGATCCTTGGAATGCTTTGTGAGATTGTGTTCCCGAGACCACATAGGGGAGGATCTTCTGAGGCTGGAATCTACTTGGAGTTTTGGGGTGCTCCCTAGGACTTGACGCTGGGCTGAGTTACACTCTAGGAGGAGCCCCCTCACCCCCATCCGTGCGGTTCTCATGTGAGGTCCTGGCGAGGGGTTCATGGAGTGAGGGCTTCCACCTGGAATTCTGTGTCCCTGGCTGCTCGTGTGCCAGCACCGTGAGCAGTACGTGGTCTGTAAGCGGAGTTGAGTCTGCCCTCGTGTCTTCGGGCAGGGTGTCCGCATGGGGTTTTGCCTGGCTCAGGGCTGTGTGGGGTCTTGGGATGAAGTTTGGAGCAGGCTGGCGCAGGTGGCCCATGCCAGCGGTGACTCCTCCCAAACTGCTTTCCATGAAGACTGGATTGAAGCACCTGGAAAACCACGGTTAGGCTACATTTCCATTTGCTTTCAGCAGACAGAACCTTTCTTTTTCCCTGAGCTTCTCAGACTGGAGTGTGAAGTGTAAGGTGTCAACGTTTGAAACTCTCGGGGCTGCTGAGTGACAGCCGGGTTGGGGGAGGGCAAGCTGATGTCTGTTAACCGGAGATGAGCCTCCAGCCACAGGCAGGCGCCAGATCCCTGCCACGGTCAGTGGCAGAGCCCCCACAGGACGCAGCGGCCCGGGTCAGGTGGCCACTTTCTTGGCTCGGTCCGTCCACGTAGTGTGCCTCCCCTGCAGGGTTCAGGGGCTGTCAGGGCCCCTTTTGGTGAGCAGAGATCCCCGGCATGCCCCCAGGAAGGACTACGGGAGTATCACCAGCCTGCTGTCTCCCATCTGAGCACACCTCTGGGTGGGCTCCAGGTGCCTCAGGGTCAGGCTCTGGGGAGGCGACCCAGGCTGCCAGCAGCACCTTCTTGCTGTGTGCTTGTGGTGTCCCCTCTGCTGGGGAGAGGGAGCTCTGGGTCCCTCCCTTTCCTAAGGACCTGGGTCCACGGTGCCCACCCTCATGACCTCATTTAATTCCCCCCCTTCCCCAGAGGCCCCATCTCCAAATACGGTCACACTGAGTGTTTGCTTTCAGGGGACACAGTCCAGTCTATAGCAGGGTGCACGGCGGCCTTGGGGCACATTTGGATGACTGTTGTGTGGCTCACTCAGTTACGGCAGGGAGACTGACGCTTGTCTGCCACCCTTGTGTTCCGGTAGGTACCACATGGAATGTTTGGACCCTCCTCTCCAGGAGGTACCAGTGGACGAGTGGTTCTGTCCCGAATGTGCTGCCCCTGGAGCTGCTCCCACCGCTGGTAATGTTTCCTTCTCGGGCAGGGCGTGCTGAGGGGGGCGGGGGGCTTCTCGTCTTGTGGGAGAACTTGCAGGGCTCTCCGGCAGGGCAGCCCAGGCTCCAGGGGGATGTCCCCCGCCTCCCACTCAGTCCCCCTGCCAGGATGGAGGCGTGGCAGCCCCACATCAGTCCAGGGTTTTCTTTCTTCCCAGGTGCAGGTCCCGTGAGTGAGGAGGAGGTCTCCCTGATCTTGGCTGACGTGGTGCCCACCACCAGCCGGCTTCGGCCTCACGTGGGGAGGACCCGTGCCATTGCCAGGACACGCCAGAGCGAGAGAGTCCGAGCGACCGTGAACCGGAATCGGATCTCCACCGCCAGGAGAATCCAGGTGGGTGCGCACGACGCTGTGGCTGCGAGGCTGCTCCTGGTTCAGCCCCTCTGGGTGCTGCCCGCCCCCGTCTTGGTGCACCTTGGCTGCCCAAATGCTCTGGGTGGTGGGCACAGCGGAGGGGTGCGGACGGCAGGGTGGGGCCTGCGAGGGCAGCGGCGTGCACCTGCGGGCGTGTCCTGGCTGCCGTGCGGGGAACCGAGCCCGGCGGGCCCGAGGGAGCAGGAGCAGAGAGCTGGTCTCTTCCAGTCCACAGTCCTGCAGGGAGGGCCCCACGCCGACCCTTCCAGCCTCCCTCCGGGTGTGCGCCCCGTCCTGTAGCAGCACCAACCAGGGGCAGCAGTGCCTGTCACAGGTCGGCGTGCTCACCCAAGGGGGCGTCAGCCGATAGGGAGGGGCGCGGAGGACTTTGTGGGGGCTGGTGCCCCACGCCATCACCCGCTCCTGTGTCCACCTGGTGCCCTGCATCTGGCTGCTCTTTCCTCTCTGTCCCTCGATCTCTTCTCTCCGGTCCCCAGACTGTGCCGGCTGGTTCTGCACCGGCACGGTGTGCTGACTCGTTGGCACTGGCTGTGCCGTTGGCTCCTTGTGGCCTGCCTGGCCCTCATTCTTTATTCTCACCCTGAACTTGCTTCTCAGGAGCACCCCCCCCACTCCCCCCCCCGGCCCCGTAGTGCCCACAGGAAGCTCTTGGTGGCCGTCTGGCTTTTGCGGTTAGCCTGGCGGGGGCGTGTGCAGGGTTGACCCTCGAGGGCTCCCCGGCAAGGCTGCCCAGAGTCCTCACGGGGCACAGCGGGCGGTATGAACAGCCTGAGGGCAGTCGCCTTGCTGACAGCACCCTCCTTCTCGTGTAGCATGTCCCGCGGTACCTCATGTCTTCTCTGCTGGATGAGACCATTGAGGCTGTCGCTGCCGGTCTGAGCACTGCCGTGTACCAGCGCCCCGTGGCGCCCCGAGCCCCCACAAAACGCAGGAGGAGAGCAGGTAAGCCCGGGTGTGCTGGCTCGGTGAGGGCCGCACGCTCGCCCCGCAGGGCCTTCCCCCGGAGTCCCTCCTGCCGCCGTCACCTGGGTTTTCAAGTAGCAGAAGTGGCACACGGACGTCTTGTGGGCCAGCTGGGTCTGGTCCGCGTCATCCTCGCGAACACCCACTGTGGGCGGTGAGGTCCCTACGGCCGTGCTCTCTGCGTGCGTGTCGGGGCCACTTGGCCTTCGTGTCGTTGGGTAGGAAGCTTCTGGAGAATTTGGCAGAATTGCCTTTTCTTTTCCCTAAATGCCACAGTAGATCAGGAAGACCCCGGTCCTGGACTTTGCTGTGTGGGAGCAATTACAATGATTAATTCATTGCTTTCTTGCCACGTGTCGCCAAGCTGTGCGTTCTTCAGTCAGCACTGTGCTCCCAGGGGCCCCTTTTCCTTCTGCTCCATCACGTGTGACCAGTGAGGCCTCACAGACACCTGTCTTATTCACAGCTTATGATCTGAGGTCTTTAAAGTCCGCTTCATCGAGATAAGAATGCGGTGTGTCCGCTCCGTGTGGTTCCAGGTGTGATGGACGTAACGTTCAGCTGGCTTGGCCCTGCCCGTCCCAGCCCCTCCAGCCAGGTCCCAGCCCCGCCAGCCGGGTCCCCGTCCCAGGCGGGTCCCGTCCCAGCCGGTTCCCGTCCCAGCCCCGCCAGGCAGCCCTGCTGTCCTCCTCAGCGCTGGGTGTCAGTTTGGTGTGTTTTCAGACTTCACGTAACGAGACCTTTGTGAGGTGCTGAATGTGCTCCAGCTTAGCGTGTGTGGTTGTGGGTGCCAGTGGCTGGCTGGCTTCGGCTTGTTGTTGAGGGAGCCCCCCACCCCCACAGTCTGCCCCTCCATACACGGAAAGGCCGCACTTTGTCCCCTTTGCTGTCCAGGGTCAACTTTGTGTTGTGATCACGGCCGTGGAGGACAAAGGCGCGAAGTCCTGCCCGTTCGAGTACCCGTCTCCTGTGGGCAGGGTTTCATTTCGGGTCAGCGCGGGACCCGGCTGCTGGCTCATTGGGTAGATGTGCGTCCCAGGTCGCGTAGCACTTTGTACCCCTGTCGGCAGTCTGTGAACCAGAGTGCTGCGCGTCCTCGCCCACGCAGGGACCGGGCGGCGTGTGTCCTCACCAGGCCAGTGAGCTTTCTTGTGACTCGGTGTGTGTTGGACGTGCCCTGTGTCCCCCACCGTCAGGGCGGAGACCCGGTGCTGTCCCAGCTTCCTGCTTGGGGCTGTGCTGGAGTGGCCACCTGTGTCCGCGTGCCTCGTGTGGCCTCTCCCCTTTTTCGTGGGTGCGCTCTCCTGTCCGCCGGAGCAGGACTCACAATAGCAAACTGAGCTCCATGCGAGTTCTCTGCCAGGGGTCGGTCATCGCTCCCGGCTATTGGAGCTGGGGAATCCACACCACGGTCATACCGTTCCTGAGGTTTTCCTCGTGTCTCCCGTCTGTGTCTCCTTGTGTTAGAAACTCGACTCCTCAGGGCCAGCGCCGTGCCTGCTCGCTGATTCTCCATTAGACAGTGGCCTCAGGGTCACGGCTGGGTCGTGCCAGCGCTGAGCAGGCAGGACTGACCGCAGGGGTTGTCCTCCGTCCCTCACGCGCACGCCACCAAGCCCCTGGCGTGCACTCTACCTGTGTGCGGGCAGCTGCGTAGATCTGTGCTTGGTTGTGCCTTTTTGCTGTTTTGGTTTTCTTTTGTTGGCTTTGCTAGTGAGTTTTTTAATGCTTTTTATAGACTTCTGCCAAAGTGGTGGAAACATTGGGACGAACGAGTGGAGTCCCCACGGAGCCAGCCTGGCCTGGCCTCCCTCTGCCTCACTCACCTGCTCCCTCCCAGGAGCCCTGGAAGCACGGCCTTTGTGTCTTGTCTTTTCCTTCCTTCCTTCCTTCCTTCCTTCCTTCCTTCCTTCCTTCCTTCCTTCCTTCCTTTCTCCTTTGGCTTTTAAAAAAAAAATTTTTTTTAATGTTTATTTGCTTTTGAGACAGCGCAAGCAGGGTAGGGACAGAGAGGAGGTCACAGAATCCAAAGCAGATTCCAGCCTCTGAGTTGTCAGCACAGCGCCTGACGTGGGGCTTGAACTCACGAACTGTGAGATCATGACCTGAGCCGAAGTTGGACACTTAATTGACCGAGCCACCCAGGCGCCCCATGTCTTTTTTTTAAGTTAAGCACAGTATCACTGTTGCACCTGAGGAGGGGAACAGTAATTCCTTAACCCCACGAGTCTGTTAGTATTGAAGGCTCTAATCATATCGTAAGTGAGGTGGAATTTTTAAAAATAGTATATTTGAATCCAGAGCCAAACAAGATCCACGTTGCACCAGCAGCTGTGCCTGGTAAGTGTCCCTGTGTCGTCTTGATAGTGGGGTTGCCCGTACGCGCTGCTCCCCGGCGGGCAGAGACCGCGGGCCGCTGGTGGAGCTGTGCGTCCTTAGCTCTTTGCTTTTGCATTTGCCAGCTGCCCGGGGAGGGGGCGGGGGGGGGGGGCGGGGGGGGCAGCAGTGACTGCTGGGCTCCCTGGCTGCGGTCTCTGCGCTCCGCGCTCCGCTCAGACCCGCGCTCGCACCGAGGAAGGTGCAGAGAGCCTTTGCTCCTGGCACTGGCTGCTTCCCACTGGTGCGGTTTTTGTGGGCAAAGCACTTAAGGCGTTGGCTTGTTTCCTTTATTGACCAGTTCTCAGAACCACCGCGTGACTAGTAGCCTCCTCAGCAGCGATCACGATCGCTTAGGATTTTTAGCCCCATCGTGAACTTAGGGAGCTAGATACATTTGATGCGTATTAAAACGTACGTACGTCATGAGGGCCGATCCCTCTGTCTCCTTAGAATCCCCTCCTTCCAGGCTGAGGTCCCTGCGGTTTTCCAGGGGGTGTTGGAGTGTCCTAGAATTAGGGTCCCCCAAGCCCGTGGTGGCACCCCTGAGGAGACGGACTCACCTGAGGCCTGGGTGTTCGTGCGCTTTAATCTCTAGGATGTGTTACTGGAAATACGTGGCGGTTTTTAAGTCTGTTGGAAGGAGTCCTCTGGGCAGATCAAGCAGACACAGATCTTTTGTTGCATTTTACTAACTTCGTTGTCAGGGGGTTTTTTGTTTTTTGTTTTCCCCCCATTTAATTTTGTTTCATAATTATGTAAAATATTTACTGGTGACAAAAGTGAGATTTACAGATCAGAGCAAACTCCAGAGTCACACTGTGTCCTTGCTGTGCGCTGCGTTCCCTCTCTTGCTCCTTTGTGAGGAAGCACTGTTTTTTCGTGATTTCTCCATTTACAAACCTGAAGCCACTACGTATAGTTGTCTGCGTGCCGGGTCCTGGCAGTGCACGGCACGTCCGTGGAGGGGGACACGTGGGGTGGGGTGGGGTGGGGGCCTGAGGGCGCACAGTAAAGCACAGACTCTCAATGTCCTCTTTGTAGGAAGACGGAAGAAGGTGTCAGGAAGAAGGAAGACCCAGTCCAGGTCGTCTGTGAAGAGCAGGGGCTCCGGGACGAGGTCTAAGAAACGCCAGGGTCGTGCCAAGAAGAGAAAAGGGAAGAGGTCAAAGGTAGCCCCTCGGATAGCGGGGTGGGACTCAGACGAAGCCTCCTTTCTGTGTTTACTTAGAGAGTCACTGATAAACATGACCCTTTTCTGCAGCAGAGAGTAAAGGTGGGGCTGGGACAAGAGTTTTGCCAGGACCCTTTGGAGCTGGGCATCCTGAGGGAGGGGTCGTGTGCAACTCCGGGCACCCCAGAGGTGGGCCCTGCAGGGTGCGGAGGGGCAGACAGGCCAGAGGGTGGGGGGCGGACGCCGTCCCAGGCTGTTCCTTATCCTCGTTCGCGTGTCTGCCGCGGGCCTTCAGAGTGTGTGCGCGCCTCCCCCGGTGAGCGCCCGCCTGTGCTGTGCGTCCTGCTCCGTGGTGTCTGTCCTCACCCCAGCTCCCGGGCTGGATGGTTACAGCACACCAGTACATAAAACATAAAAAGCTCAGTTGCAGCCAAGCGTGTGCCGCGTCCGTGTGTGAATTCCTGCTCAAGGTCGTCGCCTTTGCCTGGTTAACACACACGCACGTGGTATACGCTCACATAGACGTTTCTGTTAGCTTTCGGCGGGGCATTCGAGCACCTGCTGTGGTGGTTCGTCCAGACGGAACTTCTGGAGGGACGGGAAGCCGAAGCTGCGGCCGCACGTGGGTGCTGGCACGCCCGCTTCCCACCGTGCAGACGTCAGCCCTCTGGCTCACTGCCCTTCACGCCCCGAACAGAGCCGACCGCGTGCGTCAGCGTCTCCCTGCCAGGGTGCCCCAGGGGCTGCTGCCCGCACGTGCTTGGGGTGGGAGCACCCGCCCCCCCCCCAGCCCTCGTCCTCGGGTGGATGGACATCACCGGACGGTGGTTTTGCGTTGTGGGGGTCGGGGCTGTTGGGATGTAGTCCTCAACTCTGGGGCAAAACCTCTGAAACGCTATTGTTCCCCCAGTGGAAGCCGTCAGCTGGGGTTTAGCGCTTACTCAGTCTGGTGTGTGTTGTGCAGACTAGTCCTTGCACTGGTGTTTCTAGAGCCTCACTCACCCTTCATGGTTTTTTTGTGACTTCGGTTCAGAATGAAGCCACAGCTCGGTCCCGCATTGCACGGACGCTGGGCCTCCGGGGTCCCGTCCGCGGGGCCTGCACCCCATCAGTGCACAAGCCTGCGGACCCCTCTCTGGGGCTGATGCGTGCAGACATCGGGGTGGCCACTCTGTCGCTCTTCGGAGACCCCTATGAGCTGGACCCCTTTGACAGGTAACCGCAGGGAAGGGGCTTCCCCCTCTTTTCGTGGACAGTGGGCCCCAGATCCCACGTTTGTAAAGAGAGGGTAACGGTTCCTGAGTCTCCCACCCTCGTCGGACCCCCCCCCCCCAGGTGGTGCCCAGAAGGGACACCGTAGGTCCTCAGCCACTAACAAGGAGAAAGGTGTTCTGCATGTCGGTCCCTGCTGCCCTGGGCCCGCCCAGAGGTGCACGCAGCTGCTGACACGAAGCTGCTACATGGGTCCCGTGTTCGGGTTTGGGGCACAGGTGCCGCCGTGTGTGGTTGACAAGGGGTCTCCTGGGCCTTCCGTGGGGGTCACCGCTCCTGTGGCCCGTGTGCTCTCTCCAGCAGCGAGGAGCAGTCTGCGGACCCTGCTTCCCCTTTGAGCGCCAAGAGGAGGGTTCTGTCCCAGTCGGCACTGCGCTCTCACCGGCCCGTGGCCAGGCCCGTGTCCGTGGGGCTCTCCAGGTGTGTGCCAACAGGGACAGTGGTCGGGGGGTGGGGTGGGGTGGGGGCTGGCGCACCTCCTCTCCCAGGGCCCCTCCCTTGACCGTTTGTCGAGGACGTGCCACCGTAAAGGGCACGAGGAGCAGGAGGAAGGCTGCAGGTGTTTGAGGCTGCTTCTGCCCGCCCACCTCTGTCACGGGACTGCTATCCAGGGTGGCCACCCCTGGCTGGGTGCTTTCCTTCTACTTCACTCCTGATTTAAAAAAAAAAAAAAAAAAAAACGAAACAAAAAACCAACGAAACCAGTAAATGGCCTGCCTGTTGGTAGCAGTGGGGGCCAGAAGCACCAGGGGATTTCACCTCCAGGCAGCCTGCTTGCTTGTCTTTTGTCAGAGCTACTGGGGGCAGGGGTGTCTCATGCCCTCCCCACACCGAGGTCTGGCAGGGCTGGGACCTGGGGGGCGGCAGGGGGGCACGGGGAGGCAGCAACAGGCCTGTACCTGCAGGAGGAGTGTTCCTGCTGCGGCGCCCGAGCCAGAGGTGGACGAGGCCCCCGTCCCAGACCTAGTGGGGAGCATCCTGTCGGGCCAGAGCCTCCTGATGATGAACGGTGCAGACATCACCATCCACCGGGACGGCTCCCTCAGTGCCAAGAAGGCAGGTGAGGAGGCCTCTGCATGACACCCAGTGGAGCCTGCGGGGGCGCCCTCTCTGCCTCGGTGCTCGGGGCGGTTGAGAGGGGCATGTGAGCCACGGGTCCTGACGAGACCGTTGAACTAAAATAGGTTTCCGTTCAGAACGTACCTAAAAGCAGTTTTCTACGTGAGGTCATGCTTCAGTTAAGTCAACATCGCTTTCTGAACAGAGTTTGCAGGCTGAGTTTAGATGATGGTGGGGTCTCCGGGCAGCCCACAGACCCTGCGTGGCTGGCATGTGGCTGGCGTGTGTTCTCTCAGAGCCCACGGAACCGGCTGCTGTGGAGCCCTCCCCTGCACATCCGGGCCCTAGAGGGTGTTCGGGGTTGGGGGTGCCCAGCCATGGGGGGCAGGGCAGCGCAGAGCCGGGCGGCCCCTCCCGGGCCTCCCTGTGTAACAGGCACAGGCGCTTCCAGCAGCCAGTGAGCACTGCTCGTGGGTGTGGCCGGGGGCCTCTCACCCCGTGCCCCCAGGAGCACAGGACTCTAGCCCAAGGAGTGAGTAGGGATAGGAATTTAAAAGCCCAGCTTCTAAGAGAAAGTCATCTCGATCTGGACCAACAAAATGACCGCTTTTTAAAGGAGGCAGTGGAAACTGATGGCCACTCACTCTCGTGTCTTTCAGCACCCGTTTCCTTTCCGAGAAGCTCAGGCGCTCCACCCCGAGGGGGCAGAGGCCCCGGGGCCTGCCTGCTGCCCGGAGCGCCACGCTCAGGCAGCGGGCTCCAGAGTGCGGGGCTGCGCTGCCACGGCGGTCCCACCCCCTCCTGCGTCCCCGCTCTCACCCCAGCGGCAGCCGTGAGACTGGACTCCTCCGTGACCCCTCCGTCAGGTCAGGCTCAGAACCTGTCAAACGTAAGCAGACCTGGCTTAAAGCACAGTGACGCCCCTGGATGTGATGGAGACAGCAGGCACGCTCGGCCCCTTAGTTCTGTGTCCTCTAAGACCTCGGGCAGCTGCTCTCACTTGCCGCGTGCCAGTGCGCTGCAGGGACAGGCCGTGAAGCCAGCTCCCAGGAGGCCCAGCATCTCAGAGCTACCCAGGATACCGAAGGTCAGAAGGGAGGACGGTGGCGGCCGGCGGGCGGATGCGGCCCCCGCCAGCGAGCAGCGTGTTGAGATCCCCAGCTCCTGCATCAGCCGGCTCACAGGCAGGGAGGGCCCCGGGCAGCCCAGCCACGGCGCCCGTGCAGAGGGCGAGCCCAGCAGCAGGGGCCCACAAGAGCCTGGCACACACTCAGGGGGTGGATCCCAGTCCCCCGCCACGTTGGGACCCTCAAAGGGGAAGGGTGTCAGCTCGACCTTCGAGAGCTTCAGGATCAATATTCCCGGGAACACGGCACATTCCGGCAGACTCTCTAACCCCGGCTTTTGTAACACGTTCCGGCCTGTCGACAATAAGGTGCAGAGGAAAGAGAACCCCGCTCCCCTCTTCTCCATCAGGAAGGCCAAGCAGCTCAAGAGCGAGATCTACGACCCCTTCGACCCCACAGGCTCGGACTCTGGTTCCGCCGGCAGCAGCCCCGAGCGCCTGGGCTCTGGCCTCCTGCCCTCTGAGATCACGCGCACCATCTCCATCAACAGCCCAAAGGCGCCGGCGTTGCAGACCGTGCGCTGTGTCACCTCCTACACGGTGGAAAAGGTCTTTGGGACGGAGCCTGAGTCCCCTCGCGGGTCCTCCGCCAGCGCGCTCGAGCTCCGGGGCGAGGGGGCTGCCGAGGGTTCCTCCGACCTGGAGCGCGAGGGCCAGGGCGTGGCCTCCAGGGCGCAGAGGCCATCCCCCCCAGAGCCGTGGGAGGACAGGGACCAGCTGCCCTGCAGTACCTTCTTTGGCTCCGAGGAGCGGACGGTGACCTGCGTGACCGATGTAGAGCCGGGGGCACCACCCAGCCCGGGCGCCCCGCAGACAACTACCCACAGGGTTGTGGAGCTGAGGCCCCCATCCTGCTCCCGCTCCACATCCAGCTCCCGTGGCAGGAAGAAGGCCAAGAGGAAGCGGGCTGAGGCCAGGGAGCACAGGAGGACCCGCTCCGGCTCCCGCTCAGGCTCCCGCTCTGGGGAGAGGAGCTCACGGTCGGTGTCTCCACCGGTGGGTGAAGGGCACCCCAAGAGGCAGCAGCCCAAGGCCCGGGGCCGCAGGTCCTCCAGTGACCACTCCAGCAGCCACGAGCGAGCCAAGCGGAAGAAGGTGAAGGATGAGGGCAGGAGGAGGAGGAGGGACTCTTGGGGACGCGGCCGGCGGCGGTCACGGTCCCGGTCCCGCTCAGGCAGCCCCGGCAGCTCCTCCCATGAACGCAGGGAGAGCAGGAGGAGGAAGCGGAGGCGGTCGGGGTCCAGGTCTCGGGGGAGGGAGTGCTCCCCCCCCAGCAGCCTGGAGAGGGCCCGGAGGCACCGGCACACAAGGGAGCGGAGCCCCCGGGAGAGGAGCCCTCGGGAGCGCCCCCGTGTCAGGTGGAGCTCCCGGGAGCGGAGGAAGCGCAAGTCCGGGTCTCCACGGTCGCCGAGCACGGAGCACAGGTCCCGGGAGCATCAACGGCCTCGTTCCCATGAGAAGCGGCCGAGGCCTCGCTCTCCAGAGAGGAAGTTGGTGCCCCCTCCCCAGGAGGAGCAGAAGCCCGACAGGGAGCAGCCAGCCAAGCCACTGGTCTCCGTAGGAGCAGACGCCTCTCCAGCAGGGGCCGAGGCCCACAAGGAGGCCCCGGATGTGCCCGCGGAGTGTCCACCCGAGGACCTTGATTACGGGGACTCTGTCGAGGCCGGGCACGTCTTTGAGGAGTTTTCAAGTGACGCTTTCTTCCTGCAGCTTGATGACATGAGCTCTCCACCCTCCCCAGAGAGCACGGATTCCTCCCCAGAGCGAGACTTCCCACCCAATCCTGTGGTGCCCCCAGCCAGCCAGCAGCAGGACCCTGCCCTGGTGGCTGTCATCAGACGCGAGGTGGCACTGATCCACGATGATGAGGCTGCGCAGCCCCTGCCCCAGGCACAGGGCCCCCAAGAGAAACCCTTGCTCCAGCAGGATGCTGCTGGGGCTGCCACGGCGCCTGACACCCTGGGAAGCCAGGCTGGGGTCGGGGTGCCTGCGGGGAAGGAGGAAGGCGCCTCTCAGACCCCCTTGCTGCGGGCGAAAGCCCTGGTGAAGAGAGTCACCTGGAACCTGCAGGAAGCGGAGAGTGGTGTCCCTGCCGAGGAGCGAGGCCTGCGTGAGTAGGGTGGCAGGGTGGCCAGGGCAGCGTGTGAGGATGGGGGTGGCCCGGAGCGGCCACCAGTATGTGGGGGCGGTCTTCTCTCCCTGGGTGGTACATGGACCTCTTTGGTCACTTCAGTAGCGTAGGCCATGGGGCAGGGAGATGGCTGCAGCCTGGCCCGTGGTCCTTGCTGCTGGGATGCTTTTCTGGAATTTCCCAGCCAGGAAGCAGCCTGTGGCCCAGGGGCAACCACAGAGCACCCACCTCCCGTGTTGGTCCTCAGGAACGCCGCTCCACAGGCCTCAGAAGCCCCGGGAGGGGGCCTGGGAAACAGAAGACGTGGGGCCCTCGGTGGTGTTCCAGCAGGCATCCTTCTCTGAGCCGCCTGCCCCTGGCTATGCACATGCAGAGTCTGGCTTCCCGGACGCCGAGCCCTCTCAGGTAGGTGCCTGGGCCGGAGGGACGCGGTCACGTGCCGGGCCACACAGGCTGTGCCGGGCTGGGGCTGAGGGACTTCCCTCTCTGCCGGGGATCTTCCTGCCGGGAGCCTGAGATCTGTGCTGAGTGATCTGCATTTTTGCCCAGGTTTATACCCCCAACCTGCCCACCGCCCCAGCTCTCCCTTTGAGTCTCCCGCCCTACGTGCCAGCCAGCCAGCCCACGGTCCAGTTCATCCTGCAGGGGAGCCTCCCGCTGGCGAGCGGTGGGGTTGCACAGAGCCCAGCCCCGGCGCCCACTGCCCCGACCACGGCTTCAGAGCCAGCCGGCCACGCCACTGTCGCTGGCAACTCTGAGGAGAGAGCAGCTGCTCCCAGGCCTGCCGCGGAGAAGGCCAAAACCGAGGAGGTGAGTGTCCGTCCTCCTCCCTCAGGGGCGGGCTCCTCTCCTTAAAGGGTGCCCCCGGGGCCGGGTGGTCACAGGTGTCCTTGTTCTCAGTACATGAAGAAGCTGCACACGCAGGAGCGGGCGGTGGAGGAGGTGAAGCTGGCCATCAAGCCCTTCTATCAGAAGAGGGAGGTGACAAAGGACGAGTATAAGGACATTCTCCGCAAGGCAGTGCAGAAGGTGGGTGTGGGCGCTGCACCCTGGTCAGGTGTCCCCGGGGGCGGGTCTGTGCTGTCTCCCGCTGATGCGGGCTCCGGAAGGTGCTCCAGCCCGGGGTTGTGCAGCCAGGCCTGGGGCAATATTGGTGTGACCTGGCCACCAGGGGCCGGTTGTGTCCCGTCACCGTAGCTCATAGGTGCTCAGGAAGAGTAGACCGTGTGTGTGAGGGGACGGAACAGCATCCTTGTCGCTCGTTAAATAGGCTGAGTGGCAGAGGGTAGTTGTTAGCACACCGAGCTTGCAGCCGGGAGGAAGACAGGACCCCGGGAGGTGGGCGGTTCTCAGGCCCAGGGTGTCAGGTTCAGATCTGGAGCCCACTGGCTGCACCACTCGGGCTTGGAGACGGACCCTCAGCGGTCGTGGGAGGCAGGTGGGCAGGTTGTGCTCTGTCCCTTGTGATGTGGACTCTGAGGGCCCATGATCACTATGGGGACATCTGAGTAAACTGTGCCTCCCCACCACCCCCTGCCCCCCAGATATGCCACAGCAAGAGTGGGGAGATCAACCCTGTGAAGGTGGCCAACCTGGTCAAGGCCTACGTGGACAAGTACAGGCACATGCGCAGACACAGGAGGGCTGAGGCCGGCGAGGAGGCACCCCCCCAGGGCACCGAGAGCTGAGCCGGGCACAGAGCAAGGGGGCACCAGTCCCCATCCCCGAGCCACTCTGTTGGGAGAGGCAGGAGCAGACAACTCTGGAGACAGCCATCACTCCTGTGTTCAGGGTTCCTGTGACCACACGTGGTCTGTGCCCCTGTCTTGCTCACGGTTCAAAACTGGACTTTTTTATATGTATATTATAGATACACACTGTTTCCATGGTGTTCTAATTTATCAAAAATGGATTATCTTTAGAAACTTCTTGATTGACTCAGTATTTGAAAGGTGAAGCCTTTGGGATCAGGAGGGACCAGGGGAATGCAGGGGGGCTCCCCGACCCAGCTCACAGATGGCCTCATTTTATTTTCTATCCTATTAAGGGAAGGCCCTTCCCACGTTTTCTGTTTGATGTTCTGTAAATGACGCGGTTTGCTCCCTCCCACGGGGCAGAGCACAGCGTTGGTGGATCTGGAAGGCAGGAGAGCCCTGCACACGGCACAGAGTCGGCCATTCACGCGTCCCCCTCCCCAGCACACCTGGCAGGAGCAAACACCTGCTGTCCCCAGAGCATTTTGTATTCTGAGTAGAGTTTGTTGGCTCTGAAGCGTGTGGCCTGTTTCTTCATTACGAAGACAGAAAAGGACGGGTGTGTGGGCGGGTGAGGGGTGGTCACCTCCCTTCCGGGACATGCACGGGGAGCCTCGAAGTCTGGGGGGCCCCTTCTTGAGTTCCGGCCCCACCCCTCAGCCCGCCCCTGCTCAGGACACCAGCGCTGGTTTCTTGGTTTGCTTTTATTGGACTGCAGAGGGCTCTGGCGCTTAGGCGGGCTGTTCCACCTCCATGAGGAAGTGCTCCAGGGCCTCGTAGAGGCTGTTGCAGCTGGACAGGCAGAGGCCGAGGCTGCTGCTGTCCAGGGAGGACACGCCTTCTCGCTGCACGTACTCCAGGTGCGCCCGGCACAGCCACGGCTCCAGCTGCAGGGAGGATGTCGTCAGGCCAGTCGGGCTGGGCTGCCTGCGGCCCTGCCCACGGGACCCCGTGCCTCACCTTCACCAGGACCAGGCTCTTCTCCTTGGGCCTCCTAGCCGACAGGTCCTGCCCAAAGCCCAGGTAGATGGTGTAGTGCGGGGAGCGCCGACGCCGGCAAGCCCGGAACTCTACCAGCTCTGTAGGGCAGGGCTGTGGTGAGCAGGACGAGGGCAGGAGAGGGGCGGGGGAGGGCAGCGGCCCCCGCCCCCGTCGGGTGCATCACTGACCTCGGAAGAAGGCGCTGAAGTCGAAGATGGGGGTGTCCTGGTTCCTTTGCAGCAGGCACGGGGGCGTGGAGGGGCTGGCGGAGCCCAGGGGCCCGCCCACCTCCCAGTAGACCTTGCATTTGCCCAGGCGCCGCGCCCACAGCCTGGGCCCCCGGAGCTCCAGCTGCAGGCCGGGGGCCACGTGCTGCAAGAGCTTCTCTGTGTAGTGAAGCTGCTTCTGGTCCGGGAGCTCGGCCGGGCTCGGGAAGGCCACGTGCTGGGGCTCTGCGGCCTCGGCGGCTGGGCTGGGGGACCCATACAGAAACACGAAGCTCGGACGCCCCACGGTCTCCTGCAGCACTGTGCGGCCCTTGTACATGATGGTCACCTCCAGGGCCCCCGGGCTGGGCTCTGCCTGTGACCCGATCTGTGAGCGGCCGGGCCCGGCCACGACCTCACCTGCCGTCCGGATGCCAGGCGCCGCCTCCCATGGGGGCTGCCAGGGCTCCAGGGCTGGGGCCGGGCCTGCGTCTGGGGAGGAAGGCGGAAGCTGGCATCGGGTCCCCCAGCCCCTCCCTCTTTCACGCCCTGCGCCCGACTCGTCTCACCTGTCACCTGGGCCTGCTGCAGGGCCTGCAGCCTGGGGCCGGGGGCTGTCTCCACTGCCCTAGGCAGGTATGGCACCATGTTGGGGAGCGCTGGGCCTGAGGAGGGTGACCGAGGAAGCAGCTGTACTGGCCCAGCTGTGGCTGGCACTGTCTCTACTGGTTACCCACCCCCCCTTCCCCTTTCTCTACAATGACTCTGCGGTCCTGCCTGCTCCTCCCCCTGGCACGGGGCCCTGCAAGGCAGAGCACTCCCACCCAACCCAGCGTCTCACCAGGGACCTCCGGGGGGATAGGGTCCAACCCCCATGCAGCTTCCAGCAGATGGTCCTCCAGGCAGCTCTGCTCCAGAGCCTGGAGCAAGAGGTCCCCAGCATTGCCAGCGGGGCCCAAAGGGGAGCTGGGGGCACAGAGCTCAGAGCTCAGCCTGGGCCCCTGCCTCTCAGCAGCAGCTCCCGCCGGGCACGGCCTAGGGAGCCCACCCTGCAGGAGAAGGGCCAGCGTAAGCATCTCCTGGCTCCATCGAGGAGTGGAGACCCCCACCTGGGAGCCGGGAGGGCAGAGCAACCTTACCTTTAAGGGTCGGGCGTCTTCCGGGGCCTTCTCGTCCCCCTGGTTAGTGCCTGGGCCTTCTGAGGGAGAACTGGGATGAGACTCGGAAATTGGGACACTGGGTGTGGATGCCCCCGACCCGTCCCCCACTAGTGCCAGCAGGCCACATAAGCTTTCCCCGCCCTCCCCAACCGGGCTCCAGCCTCTTCCAGGCCAGTTTCAGAAACCACAGATCTACCCAGTGCAAAGTCCCAACGTGTCCTGGCACCGTGGCTCCACCCTGGACGACCTGCCTCCCGCGGGCTCCTCACCTCTCCACCCCAGTGCGGAGCTGAGCGCGTACACCTTATGCGGGTCGGTGGGGTCCCCCGAGTTGTCTTGCAGCATCACAAAGCGCTGGGTGCTGTGCAGCGCACAGCGGAAGTTGGTTTTCCAGCTGGCGCGGAGCGGGCCTTCGGAAGCCAGCTGGTCACTTCCGCTGTTGCTGGGCGGCCACCTGCCGCGGGCCACGGCCCAGGCCTGGGGTCAGGGGGAAGAAGGTGTGAGCTTGGGGGCGCGGGCCGGGGCCTGGGCCGGCCCTCCCTTCTGGCTGGAGGCCCACCTTGAAGATGCGCGCGTCGGCCTCGCCCAGGTCCTTCCGCGCGAAGTGCTTCCAAGGCACGCGGAAGCGCGTGCGGGCCGCGTCCAGCCACCGCAGGCCTTCGTAGCGGCCGCTGCCGACCTCCCCCAGAAGCCAGTCCGCGAAGCGCGGGCGCGGGGGCCCCCTGCGGGCGGAGGACCGGCGGGGTCAGGGCGCGGCCGGCCGGGTGGCGTGGCCGCGCACCCTGGCGGTGGGACAGGCGCTCACCTTTCGGGAGCCGCGGCCATGACTCCCTCCGAAGCCCTGGGCGGAGGGGGCGGGGGGCGGTGCTGGGAGGGCTGGGCACGGGTGACAGGGGCTCCCCGCGTGTCACCGGAGATGTCGCAGGCGTGGCCCCGTTGTCAAGGTGTTGGGACCACAGACGCGGGGGGAGGGCTGATGGCCACGACGTCGCCAAGGCGTGGGATTCTTGCCGGCGGTGGCCGTGCTGTGACCACAAATGTGCGGGATCCGAGCGGCCGCACGCATGAAGTCACAGGTGTGGAGCCAGAGCCCAGACGCGGCGCGAGGGCTCTGGCGGGACCCTGCGGAGACACGACGGGACGGCCGCTCGCGGGGGGCGGGGAGGGGGGCGCGCCCGGGACGCCAGGAAAGCGAAACCGCCGGCGGCGGGAAAGCGAAACCGCGGGCGGCGGGAAAGCGAAACCTAAACCTTCGTGGGGCGGGAGGGGGGAGGCCTCCGCCGGCAGCGCCCCCACCTCTCAGTCCCGACCCGACTCCCCCGGCCGGACCCTCCCCGTCGCCGCGCCGCGCCGCGCCGCGCCGCGCCGCTCGCCCCACACGTACCTGGGCGCCGGGTCACCGGGGCGGGCGGTTCGTCTTCCCGGGAGGCCGGGAACCAGCGCTTTTATGGAGGCGAGGCGGGGGCGGGCCGGGGGCGGGTCCGGCGGGGGGCGGGGGGAGGGGGCTGCAGGTGCAGCCGAGGAAGTCACGTGCTCTGGACGACGGTGCCCCAGGCCCCTCGCGCCAGCTCGTGGGTGCGGGCGGGCGTCGCGGAGGGGCGGCGGGAGGGGCCGGCCCTGCGGGGTCCAGTCACTCCTCTCCCTCAAGGCGCCTCCCGCACATGCCGCCGGCCGGGGGGGCCCCTGGCGACTAGCGGAGGGGCTGGGGGGAGGCGCTGGGGAACCTCACACGAAACCCGGCGCTTCTTTTCTCAAGGAAAAGTGGGCAAAGGGAGACAGCGTGGGGCATGTGGCAGCTGTACGGCTCGGAGTCTTGATGGGAATCGTTCAGACGAGAGCACTCGAGTGCCGTTGAGAAGACATTTGCAAAGAGATTCGTGATGACTTTTCATTAGGAGAAACACTGACGATCCAGAGAGACAGTGTGTGGTGGCCGTCAGAGAGGAAGTCCTGCCGGCGGTGCTCCCCCGGGGAGGCCGGTAGAGGGGGCTCTGTCCCTTACTCCGTGGCTCTGGTTCCCCTCGGCCTCTGATGGTAGCCGACCGGCCCCACCTGCCATGCTGGCCCACGGCCTGGGCCTGCTGCCCGCTCCCAGCTCCTGTCACCCCAGGCAAGCCTCTGCTCGGAGCCACAGGTCACAGCCCAGACGCCAGGGCCAAGTGCCTCAGAGCACGGTGCTTGCTTTCTGCACCGAACCTCACCGAAACACTGGCTGTGACCCCCTGGAAGGTCCCCAGGGACCTTGCTCTCCAAAATGAGTTCCTGAGGGCGGCTCCTCAGTTTCCCCAAGGCCAAGAATCTCCATGTCGTGTCGGGAGGGGGGATCCACAGCGCAGGGTGCCCCCCCTCCAGCGCGGTTAGACCAGGAGAGGAACTGGGCCACCAGCTGGCACCGGCCCGGGAAGCCCCTTGGCTGGCAGGCACAGCAGGTGGTTTACGGGAAGCGGCCTCGCCCGGCAGGCAGGGGCCGGGGACGTCCCAGCATATGGGCCGCGCCGTCACCTCCCACCGGTGGCAGCTCCAGGGGGACCCTGCGCGCCCCGGCCGCCCATCGACTTTGGCGCAGCCGAGCTTGGAAATCGTCGCTTTATTGTGCATGGTGCAGTGGGGGCGGGCGAGCAGCCCAGCCGACCTCAGGGTGGGCCAGCGAGGGACGCAGGGAGCCCAGCTACACATAGGTGGAGCTGGCGTTGTCGCGGGAACCCCCGCCCGGGCCCTCGGCCTCGGCCTCGGCCTCGGCCTCGGCCTCATCACTGCTGTCCTCGCTGCCAGAGTCGGCAGCGCCGGCCGCGTCCAAGGCGGGCGTGTTGAGGACCACCACGTCGGCCTCGGCCCCGATGTCCTCGCCAAACCACACGGCCTTGTAGCCGCCCTCGGGCCGCCGCTCCTTGGTCAGGATGGACCTCACGGCCGCGGGGCCGCCCCCATCCTGGGCCACCTCGGGGGACTCGGAGGCAGGGTCCGGGGACTGGAGGCTGGGGGGCTCCGGGGGCGCAGGCTCCGGGGCCACGGCCGGGGTGGGGGCAGGTGAGGGGCTGGGAGCCGGTGCCCAGTTGGACTCTTGGGGAGCATGGAAGGCCTGGTTGTCAAAGCCCGAGAGCTGGGGGTGCTGGTGCTCCTGGGGAGGGGACAGGGGCAGCCAGGACATCAACCAGGACCCCAGGCCTGGGCTGGGCCCCACCCCTGGTGCCCTCCCCAGAGACAAGGATCCAGGCTCTCGTCCTTCCTTTCTCTGCCTTTTTCGGCCTCCTCCCCGTTCCGTGGGCTATGGCGTCTGCACCCCGTCTCTCCTCACCTCCCTCTCCTGCCCCTTTTCCGTCTTCCCCTGTCCCCCTCTCCATCTTTCTGTGGCTCGGTCCTCACCTGCACAGCCCTGTCTCCTTGTCTTTCTCTGTCCCTGTCTCTCTCTTCCCCTGTCCCTGTCCTGTCTGCTCCCCCCAGGCCCCCGGGGCCTCACCTGAGCTTTACCAGAGCAGCACTTGAACCGGTGGCCGTAATGCTTATGGACGAGGATCAGGAGGGCGATCAGAGTCAGAACCAGCAGCGCGCCCAGCACCCCGCCCAGGGCCGCCATCTCCACGGTGGAGAAGCGCTGGTCCTCAGTGTGGCTGACACCTGGCTTGCTGTCCCCTGCCGTGCTGCCTCCTCCAGGCTCTGGCGTCCCTGCAGCACCGACAGCCACTTACCGTTGGCGCCTCCGGCACTTCCCAGCCTGCACCAGGCTCTGGATGCCTCGAGCACGAGCCGGGCTTGGCGTCCTCCCAGAGCTGTGGTTCTGGGGAGTGGGTGCTACTGACACCCCAACTAAGGGGCTGTGTGTTCCCAGGGGCCCTGGGGGGGGGCAGGCTGCTGAAGGGAGGCAAGGGAGCTGGGGATCCGTGCCCCCTGGCTCCAAGGGGAAGGCAGGGGCCTAGCACCCTAGGAAGGCGGTTGAAGGCAGTACTGGGGCCTGGAATTGCGGGGCTCCTCGATCCCAAATCTGGCTTCTGCCTCACCCTCCACACACCTTCCCAGTTTACCTTGTTGGGGCCCCCGAACCCGTCTCTGCCCGGACCAGAGCAGACTCCCTTGCGGCCTACGGTCGGCGTGGTCCTGCCGGGCCAACCTGGGGTGGAGCCTCCCTGCTGTTATTCCCAGGACCACTCACGGTATGAGTCAGGGGGCATCCGGGTGACTCTAGGGCAACCGGGAGGTGCTACCTGAGGGCTGGGGGGCCCCGCTGGGCCCAGGGGACATCGGCTGAGAGGTTCCTGGCTTCAGCGTCTGTGTTGAGCCCCCGCTGGGTGAGGCTGGTGGGAGGGAGGTGCCGGTTCCCACACTGGGGGGCCTCCCAGGCGTAGATGAGGCAGGTGGCCTCAGAGTTGTGCCCGAGGGAGGGTGCGGGCCAGTGCTCCACCCAGAACGGGTCGTGGAGGACCCCTGAGAGGGCCCCGGGGGCCTGGGGGCTTCCGCAGTGGTGGCTCTGCTCGATGTTCCTCCAGCCTCTGGGGATGTGGGGGGCTCTGGGGGACCTGGGGGCCAGGGGCAGGATGCGGGCTTGCCTCTGCCCCCAGCGTGCCTGCCTCAGGGAAGGCACCGCCCTGGCTGTGGCAGAAAGCCCCCCCTCCCGCCGCTGAGCCGTCACCCGGGTCCCCCGGAGGCTCACCTGTGGGGGTGGGCGCCTCCTCTTCTAGGACCTGAATTTCCGCTACTGTGGTTGCTCCACTTGCGGTCACTGCGTTCGTGGCCTCGACCTGGGGCAGGGAGGGGGCTTGTCCCTCGTAGGCCCCGCCTTAATCCCTGCCCCTCGGAGACGTCCCCCTGCCCTCACCTCTGCATAGAAGACCCCCTTGTCTGCCAGCAGGGCAGCGGTCACCACGGTCTCGCCATCCATCCGGAAGTCGGTGTTATTGGTGATACGATAGGTGGTGGCGGAGTCCAAGTCCTGGACACTGTCCCAGTGAGTCCTGGGCCCGCGCTGCCCCCACTGCCCCCCAGCCCACCCACAGAGGGGCCGCTGCCTACCGGGAACTCAGGGTCCCAGGCCCAGATCCTCAGAGGCTGGGAGGGGGAGGCCGCGTCCCTGACCGGGACGCCCGCGCCAGAGCCGAGCGCCACGGTGCCGCGGTACCGGCTCTCGGGGAACTGGAGCAGGCTCCCGTTGGCATTCCGGGCCTCGATCGTGACCCGGGTCACCGAGTAGCGGGCGTGGTCGGCCTGCTGGCCCTAGGGGAGGGGGAGGCCGCGGTGACCAGCAGGTTCTGGAGGGGCGGGCGCCGCAGCCTGGAGCTCGGGAGGGGCGCTTGGAGGCCTGGCCGGGGGCCCACCTTGACCAGCAGAGTGAAGGTCTTTGGGCTGCGGACGACCCCGGTCATGGTGAGGTTGCCCGAGTCAGCGTCTATGGCAAACGTGCCGTCGTCTCGTTCTGTGAGGGTGGTGGCAGCGTCTGGCCCCTCGGTCCCTCTGGAGGCCTGAGGTCTAGTGTCCCAGCTGGCTCTGCCCACCCGGCAGGTACCCCTGGGGCTTCCTCCGCCCGTGGTGGGGATGGGGTCCCGGACGTCGTGTGGGGACAGAAGCAGGGCTGTGGCGCACACTCACCACTCACGATGCTGTAGAGGATGCGCTGGTTGATGCCCCAGTCCCCGTCCACGGCATAGATGGGCCCAGGACGCAGGGTGAGGGGGCCTTGCTGCGGGAACGGGGCCAGGAGGAGGCACCATGGGGCTGGTGTGACGGCCCTAGCTCGCCCCCTCCCGCTCCCCTCAAGGGGGCAGCTGGCGGTCTCTCACGACTGCTGACCACACCCTCTGGGACCCGGCCAGTTCTGATCGGATTGATCCGAACAGCTCGAGTTTGGAGAGGTAGCACAGGTGCGGGACAGGGTGAGGTCACACAGGGTCTGGGCTCGGGGATCCTCCGTACGGCGGGAGGCCCTGGAGCCCGCGTCCAGGCCCCGCTGCCCTCCGCTGCCTCAAGGTGACTCTCGGGGCCCAGAGGGGACAGTCAACCGGTCAGAGAGGCGGCTGCCCCCTGGAGCACCGCCGTGGCCCCTCCAAGCCACCACCCTCTGGGTCCCCAGGGGCTGTCTGGCTCCGCCCCAAGACAGCTGAGCCTGCGCCCTCCCTCCAAGGTCAGAGAGGCTGTTCGCGTCTCCCCATCCCGGGTTGGGTGCGACTGGCTTTCGAAGGGATGTCCACATAAAAACGACAACCAAACTTGGCACCCAGGCCACTCCCCCGGTGCCCATTCTGCCCCTCCCTGCCCCCAGTACCAGCATGTGCCCTGTGGGGACAGCCCCGTGGTACTCGGCTTGGATGCAGACGTAAGAGTCTGAATAGGCACAGGGCAGGAACCAGGGGGGCCGAAGGTCAGCAGGCTGCACCTCCAGGATCACGGTGGCCGTGGCCGTGTGGCTGGGTGCTACGTTCTGCTCCTGTGTGTCCTGCAACAGCCGAACCCGGCCGGGTCAGGCCCGGGAGCCCCGGGCTGGGGGCGGCTCAGGTGGGGGCTTGAGTGCCCAGGCCTGCTTACCCGCACCAGCAGCTGAAAGGTCATGTTCTGACACCGGTAGAAGTCCAGGGACCGGTCCAGCCGCAGGGCGGGGAGGTTGGTGCCCACCAAGGAGAAGTAGTTACTGGCGCCCTGGGGAGGTGGGAGGGGGATGGGGCTCAGCCTGAGACCCTGGGAGGACCCGGGGCGGGGCGGAGCGGGGGCCGAAGGGAGGGTCTGGGGCTGGTGCGGAGGCGGGGGACACTGACCGGGGTCACCTCCTGGAGGGTATAGAACAAGATGTCACTCTTGTCGGGATCGTGGGCCTCCAGCTTGGTCTCAGGGACGACGATGGTGTTCACTTTAGTGTCCTGGGGGCACGGAGGGGGAGTGGTCCAGCTGTACCCCTGCCCCCCCACGGACTGATCTCTGAGGCCAAGCCATGGCCACTAGCTCTCTGCTGTCCAGCCCCTCGCCCCTGGCTCCCCTCACTCACCTCAGAGACATTCTCAACCTTGGTCACAAAGGGGAACACGGGTGCGTTGTCATTGATGTCCAACACCAACACAAACACCCTCAGCAGGGTCACCTAGGGGGACAGGGTGGCGGTCAGCTTCCTCCCTGCAGGTCCCCACCCCAGCGGAGGGCCGCTCCGATGGCCTGGGGTACGGTTCACAGGGACTGCAGACAGACAGCAGGAAGCGACTACTGAGCACAGGAGGTGGTGAGTACCCTGGAGAAAAGTAACCGGGCACGGGTGGGCGGGGCAGGAGGGTGGCCAGCGAAATCCCAACTGAGAGCAATGGTGAAGCAGTCGAGTTGCCTCGAGAATAATTCTCAAAGGAAAAGGAAAACAGGAAGGAGAACACACAGGTTGAAAGAGGCTTAAGAGGGAGCGCGCGACTCTTGATCTCGGGGCCGTGAGTTTGAGCCCCACGTTGGGCATGGAGACTACTTAAATAAATAAACTTTAACAAGAAAGAAAAAGGGAGGGAGGGAAGAAGGGAGGAAAGAGGCTTGAGACACAGAGCAGCCAGTCTCATTAGGTGGCCACCCTGGGGTCTTGACTCAAGAAGCTGGGAAAGACCCCCACTGTGGGGAGAGGCGGACATCGGGGGTCTTGTGATGCCGAGAAGTTTCTACTTTTTCCAGGTGACAACAATGTGACGGTCGTGTCTAAGAAGGGTCCTTGTCTTTCAGAGACTCGTCCCGAGATACTTGTGGGCGGTGTGCCATGATGTCTGTGGGGGACACCCACAGGCCTCGAGGACAGGGAGAGTGGACAGTGGTTCCTGTGAGCTGACAGGTGCATGGGGCTGGGGTTGCAGCTTAGAATAGACTGGTCAAGAGATGGTGACAGAGGCAGGCAGGTGCATATCCGGGGAGAGGGCACAGGGCCAGCCGGAGCGGGGTCGGGGTCCATGCACCCAGCCTTGCCCACCGCACAACGCACTTGGCCTTGGCTCTAAGTGAGAAAGCAGCCGGGGGCGTCCAGGGCAGGGATGGGCCGCTTGCTTGATCAGATCGTCCTGCCACGGTGAGACTGGACTGGGGTGGCCAAGGCCGAGAGGGGAGCGAGCAGACCAGTTGTCAGTTTCTAGAAAGGAGATGCTGGTGGCCAAGGGTCTGGTCAGCTTAGAGTCCAGCTTGAGGCAGAGCGACCAGATTTGCTGCCAGACGTGAGGGGGCAGTGGGGGGTGAGGGAACCAGAAGGGTGAGGCTCCTCCCGTGTTGGGGGGGTCTGGAGCCCAGGGCAGCGTCTGGGCTGGAGGAAGTGTGGGCGCCAAGCCGGGAGTGACTCTTGAAAACATGCCACAGGGTGAGGTCACCAGGGAGTGGCCCTGGACCAGGCAGAGTGCTCTGATGTCACAGGGTCAGGGTGGCAGCACAGGGTGGGATGGGGGGGGGGACTCACCACGGTGTCACCTCTTCTGCACTCCAGCTGTGCCTGCAGCATCGTGTGCTTCTGGGGGGGTGGGGGACAGACAGGTGTCAGAGATCACCTGCCCTGCTGATCGCAGCGCGCTGGCCCCGCTTCACAAGCGAGGAGACAGGCCGAGAGGGGCAGGCGCTCACCCGAGGGCCCCGGCATCAGTGCTAAGTCCAAAGGTCACTCAGCGCCCCCAAGAGCCCCACGCCCCCTGGGGTCTGTGCTCTACGAAGCCTTGAGGCCCAAGAGGGCTGGGTCATTGCCGGGCGGGCACAGAACCCTCAGGACCCCTGGGCAGACTGAAACCCAAAGACCCTGGAAAAGCCGCTCTCCGGGGGGAGGGGGGGGAGGGGGGGTGCCCACACAGGTCCTGTGGAGGGAGAGCCCCCCAGCTGCCCCCGCGGGGGTGCCCCGCCTAGGCCCGCCATCCACACCTCATAGTCAGGAGTCACATTGAGGAACAGCTGAGTCCCCTGGATCCGAAACGCCAAGGGGGTGGGTGAGGGTCCGAGGGTCACCTGCTCGCCTTCAGGGACATAGATGTCAGCCAGGGGCTCGCTCTGATTCGTGTTCTCCGGGACTTCGAAGTAGGTGTTGCTCACAGAGCAGACTGGAGAGTGGGAGAGGAGGGGGTCAGTGCCCTCCCGCCACCCGCCTGCTGCCCAGCTCCACCGCCACCGCCCCGCAGGTACCCTGGGCCTGGGCCGTGGCCACGAGCAGCGGCAGCAGCAGGGCCCAAGCCCCCATCTCGGCGGCCGTCCGCCAGCGGGACCCTCTGAGCCGCTGGTGCTGGTGCCTTCTCAGGCTGGGCGACCTTCGCCCCTGCCGGGCACCGCCCCACGTTATGATCCTTTACAAGCCACCGGCCTCCACCAAGGGGGCTCTCGCCGGCCGCCTGGCCAGGCCCGGCCCGTGGCCAGGAGGGGAGACCTGGTGGTTGCCCAGCTGGGCCACATGTGGGGGCCCACGGGGGGCTCAACTCACAGACGCCCAGGCAGGAGGCGGAAGTCGCTCAGAGAGCTGATCAGGGCACCGTGGGCCTGGCTGGGGGCGGGGGGGTGGGGTGGGGTGGTGGGGGGGTGGCTGGGGGTATGCCTAGGGGGGCAGAAGCTGGGGCAGGGCGTTAGAGCCTGGAGGAGCGGGGACTGGGGCGGGGCCTCAGCCCTGGCTCCTGTGTCTGCTGTGCCCACCCCCCAGGCCTGCTGCCCCTCTGCTGGACGCTTCTGCCCGAATCATCTGGGAGCCAGCTTCAGGGCCCAGGTGCTCCCGGCAGGACCACCCTCTTCCCACACCAACCACCTAGGTCTGGAAAGAAAAGGTTGTTTGTGTCCGGGGTTACCCCTGCCTGTCTTGGAAACAAGCCATTCTCCTCCAAGGGGGGCTGGGCAGGGCCACCGTGATGGGGATGGCATCAGGCAGCTGGGGGCTCCCAGGGGGCAACCCAGCTCCCCATGGGCTCTGGAACTTGACAAAGAGGGGGTCCTGGCAAGGCTCCCGGGCCCAGGCACCCGACTGCCCTACCCCCAAGCCTCCCCCCAAGCTCTCAGCAGCTGGGGAGAGGCCACTGGATGGGGACAGGAGAGGGGCTGCCGTGACCGTGGCGGTCGTGGGCCTTCGGGTCTCTAGGCCTTTGCTCTGCTGCTGCTGCACTGGGGGCTCCAGGCGCCTCTGCCTGCGCTGGGAGGGCCTCCATGGCTTCCAGCGACCCCAGCACCACTTGGGGTGTCATCACCGTCCCCATTCCACAGGCTCAGAGTGGTCAAGCCACTTGTCTGAGGCCACAGAGCTCGGACCAGGAGCCAAGACATACGCTTGGGTCTCTCTCTGTCTCTCTGGAGTGGACTCCTGAGCCCCTAGGTGACAGTCCTGTCACTCTCCGTGCCCCCTCAGACTGCCTCCACCACCTGCCTGGCACACTGACCGCAGGGCCCTAGGGCCGGGGCTGGAAGACATCCTGTGCCCCCCACCCACCCAGGGCCCCTGAGTGTTTGCGGAGTAGATGACAGGGGTGCAGACTGTCTCTGGGGAGCTCGGTCAATGGGACAGGAGAGATAAGGAAGGTGAGGCGCCCTGCTGGCTTCCCAGGTTTAAAGGGCAGCTGGGTGTGGCTGCAGCCCCAGAACCTGTGGACAGGGTCCTTCCGCCCTGCAGGGCTGCCTTGATGGCACAGAGATGGCGCACTGAGTGAGCTCATGGGGCCGGTGTCTGAATTCCTCTTTTATTGGTGACAGGTGCAACCCCTCCTCCTCCCGCTCCACCCCTCCCTGGCCTGGGCTCCACGGTGCTCCCCTTGCAGACAGAGGGGAGGCTCCTTCTTCCTCAGGGCCTCATCCGTGACATCTCAGCAGGAGGCACGGCCGGCTGTGAAAATGCGGCCCCAGACCCGGGTCCAGGAGGCAGCTGGGGAGACCAGGCCTCATCCAGGGGGTCCCTCAGGGGCATCCTGTGGAGACAGCCAGGTTAGGGGCTGGACTCTGCCATCCATCTGGCCAAACTGTGCCTCCTCTGGTCACCAGCTCTTTTTTCTTCCC
>NW_024412655.1:790146-803623 GCF_014898765.1 Herpailurus yagouaroundi | reverse complement strand
GCAGGGGGTGCTGAGCGCTGCCGCCGCCGCCCGGGCCCCGGCCGCCCCTTTATAGTGTCCGTGCGGGGCGGGCCGGGGGCGCTCGGCACCGCCCCGGCTCCGCGCAGCCCGGCCGCGCCCCCATCGATCGCGCGGGAAGGTCAGGGCCGCCCCCCCAGCTGTCGCCCCGGCTGGCCCGCCCGCCCTCAGCGCCGCGTCGGCGCCCCTCGGCCGGCTGGGGATGTGGGGGGTTGGGGGGGGGGGACGGGCCTGCATGAGGAACGGCAGGAGCAAAGCCTCAGTGCGCAGAGGGGCGCAGAGGGGCGCAGAGGGGCGCAGAGGGGCGCGGGGTGGGGGGCGGCACGAGGGCGGAGGCCGGGACCAGGGGCCGTCCACCCGAAGCGCGGACTCCGCTGGAGAGGCCCAGGCCGGCTGCAGGCCGAGCTGGGGTCGAGCCCCCCGGGGCGCCCTGCATCTGAACTTTCCGAGGACGGACAGGAGGTGGAGGTGCGGAAAGGGGACAGAAGAAAGATGGCAGCTGGGTGACTCCTGCTCCCTCGTTTCGGGTTTAGGTCAGGTTCGGCTTCTAGAACCAGGACTGCTGACATCCGTGAACATAAATTAGGAGTCCAGTAAACGGACTTACAATAAACTAGGAGTTCTTGTGTTAGACTTCACATTCTTTTTTTTTTTTTTTCTTAAGATTTCATTTTTAAGTAATCTCCACACCAAGGTGGGGCTCGAACTCACAACCCTGAGATCAAGAGCGGTGCGCCACCAAGGGAGCCGGCCAGCTTTCACATTCATTTAAAAATAGTTAGTAGAGGGGCGCCTGGGGGCTCAGTCCATTAAGCGACCGACTTGGGCTCAGGTCATGATCTCAAGGTCCATGAGTTCCAGCCCCACGTCTGGCTCCATACTGACAGCTCAGAGCCCGGAGCCTGCTTCGGATTCTGTGTTTCCCTCTCTCTCGGCCCCTCCCCTGCTCACACTCTCTCTCTCTCTCTCTCTCTCTCTCTCTCAAAAATAAACATTAAAAATTTTAAGAAAAATAATTAGTAGACTTTTTAAAAGAGCAGTTCGAGGGTCACAGAAAAACTGAGCAGAAAGTATGGAGCAGACCCAGGCCCAGCCCCCCTGCCCCTAACATCCTGCGGGACAACTGATGAGCGTCCCCGGTCCAAACATTAGCTCTGATGGCCTGTCACATAATTTACTTTAGCGCTCATCCCAGTGTGTAAACAAGGGTTTTCGCAGATGCACGATGAGTGCATCCAGCTCTGGCCTGTCCTGGCTTCAGTGCCCCTAATTCCTTGTGCCCCAGCTGCTCGTCCTTCAGTCCCCAGTCCCTGAACTTTGCACCGACCGCACTGTCATAGTCCCTGGTGTGGACGCACCACAGCTAACCCACCCACCTACCAAAGGACACCTTGGCCGCTCCCAAGGGTTGGCAGTTATGAACAAAGCTGTGATAACCGTGTGCAGGCTTTTGTGTGGACATCAATTTCCAGCTCTTTGGGATAAATACAAAGCGCGTGATTGTTGGATGGGACGGTCACTTTTGTAAGAAACTGCAAGACTTTCCCAATGCACCGATCCGCGCTCCTCCCGGCCCCGAACGAGACGCACATCATGGTTGCCGGCGTTTGGGTTTTGGGCCATTGTAACAGGCGTGTAGTGATAGCTGCTTTCTTTACACGTGTTTTTAAGCAGCTGCTGTGGCTTATTCCTGCACGCAGTCGGCAGATTAAAACGCCCTGTGCTTTCGCACCGTTCACGGGTCGGTCGCGTCCACGGGAACACGCCCACTCCCGACACTGGTGTCAGTCAGACTTCTCAGCGCCTCAAACACTCAAGCCCCCGGGGAATAGCTTCCTAAGAAAAATATTCCCGTTTATCAAAAGTACACTAACCTTGAAGTTTACAAAATCTACCGCAAAATTAACGCGCAGCAAAAAAATGAATTTTGGCACAGGTCTTGGCTCGTGTAACCACCACCACAGTCGGGACACAACACCTGCACTCCGTCACCCCAGAGGCTTCCCTCCCGCTGCACCTCTGGGGTCACAGCCTCGGCCCTGAGCGCCTCTGGTCACAGCTTCATGAAGTCACAAGCAGTCACTGGCTCAGAGGGACAGACGGAGGGTGCGGCCAGGGAGAGGCCTCCTGTCACAGGATATTTGTTTCTACCGCCTTCTCCGCTGCCCAGGGTTTCTCCAGGGACGGCCCCTCCCTGTGCCCTCCCACACCTGCTGTGCGGGGGTTTGTCCCGCGTGGGTGGAGACTCGCCACCGAGACACCCCTGCCTATGCCACCACCGCGCCGGGAATCAGGAAGGAGGACGCCTAAGAAACGTGGCGCTGCCTCAAGCTTCGCTTCCCGTTCTGTGCTCTACTTTGAAACAAACAACATGGGGTACAGGCCACGACTGCAAAATGCCACCTTTATAAAAGATGTTAAAAACTTCTTTTTAATTTTTATTTTACATTGATTTATTTTTTGAGAGACATAGAGAGACAGAGTACAAGTTGGGAGGGGCAGAGAGACAAGGAGACACAGAATCCGAAGCAGGATCCAGGCTTCGAGCTGTCAGCACAGAGCCCGACGCGGGACTCGAACCCACGAACCGTGAGATCATGACCGGAGCCAAAGTCTGACGCTCAACCGACTGAGCCACCCAGGCACCCCAGGATTTTTAAAAGTTTTAAGTCATCTCCATCCCCGTGGGGGGCTCAAGCTCACAACCCCAAGATCAAGTGTTGCACCAGCCAGGTGCCCTGCAAAGTGCCACTCCCAACCCACAGGTTTCAGGGAGCACCCCCCCCCAGCCCGGGTCCCCAGCATTTCACTCTCAGCCGAGTCCTTGTTACAAACGCACAGAGATGTCGCTTACATGAACAGCCATTCAAAGCCCCGGATGGGACATCACTCTGTGCAGAGATCCTCATAATGGCCAAGTTCAGGGTCCAGGATTCGCAGGAAGAGGAAGCTTCATTTTCCCGGGGTGAGTGTAGGAGGCGGTGCGTTCCAAGCTGGAAACGTAGCTCAGTGTGACGCCGTTTCATGCCCTGAATAAGCAAAGAGCAGAAAGCAAGCTCGACTCCTTTTTGGGGGGTTTTGTTTCAACCAAGATTTAAATGTCAATTTCAAGTTAATTGTATCTACCGTTGGTTCTCATTAGGGGCGTTGTAGGAAAGCACTGAAGAGAATCCTCTCTCAAACCTACACTCCTCTACTCTTCCCTGCCTTCCCTCGGCCACACAATTGCACCGTGGAACCTGATTCAGGTGCTGGCTTCATACTTTCAGGCTATCAGCCTGGCGCTCACAGCGATATCACGTAACCTTATTTTAGTCTTAATGAACATACCCTCTTAAGGACTGGGGGAAAAACAACTTGCTTTTATTATCACGGGGAATTAACACCACACAAAAGTAGACAGAATAGTATAATGAGCTCTTATGCACCATTGCTCAGCGTTGATCATTTATGACCAATCTTACCTACCCCTACTTTCTCTGTTGTTCTCAAATGAATTTTGGAGCCGAATTTGTATCATTCTCAGAAACCGCATCGTTCATCTGAAGGATTTCAGTATATATCTCAAAAAGATAAGGACTGCGGTCTGCTCTCCCCACAGATCACCCAGGAAACCTGCTGGTCAGACAGAGCTGAGTTATCGAGCGCCTGGCAAGGACGGACATTAGCTGACAGTCTTAGTAATGATTCTAAAGGAGGTATGAAAGTGAAGTGGTTATGGGGATTCAGGATAAGGGCTCAATTGCTTTAAAACGGGTCTTTCAAAGCAGGGATCTGGTGGGGACTACAAAAGGGTCGTGAATGGTTTAGGGTTGGTGAACACAGGGAGGCAACAGTCCTAATATTAATGAGGTGGAACTTAGAGTATTTTGTTGCATTTCCGTCTCCTGTGCAAGATAAGACACCTCCCATATATCACCTCCCAAAGCTTCGTTATTTCAAGTCCCAAACGAGACCTGGAATTTATGTTGTGTGTGACGTGAGGTAGTAATTTCATTTTTGTCTAGATGGCTGTCCAGTTGCCCAGCGTCAGTTATTACAGAGGCCATCCTTTCTCCACTGCCCTTCGATGCGTTTTATTTGTAAGTCGCCCATCTGCGTACGCTCAGGTCTATTTCTGGGCTCTCTGCCATGTGCCAGCGGCCGAATCTCACTCCTGCGGCGTCTCAGGTGCGATGCCTTAATTATTCACCGTCTGAATCACAGTAACCATTTAGGTCTTACTGTCTAATACATCAAATGCTGTCCCTGTTTTGCTTCAAGGACGTCTGAGCTATTGTGACCGTTTGTATTTCCATTTAAACTTCAGGGCAACTTGTCAGGTTCTACAAGAAGATACTGCCAGGGGGTTGATCGGAACTGCATCACACTTAGATCAACTTTAGGAGGGCATCAAACTGTGGTTTTGGGTCACATCTCCTCAATTACTAATAATGTTGAGCATCATCTCATGTGCTTCTTGGCCATTTATGTACCTTCCTTGGAGAAATGTCCGTTAAGTCCTTTGCTGATTTTAAAATTGGGCTGTCATTTTGCTACTGAGTTCTAAGAGTTCTTTATATATTCTGGATACTAGGCTCATCAGCTATGTGATTTGTGGATATTTTCTCCCATTCTGAGTTTCCTTTTCACTCTCTTGACAGTGTCCTTTGATGCACAAAAGATGTTAAGTTTAGGGGCGCCTGGGTGGCTCAGTCGGTTGGGCATCCGACTTTGGCTCAGGTCATGATCTCACAGTTCATGAGTTCGAGCCCCGTGTCGGGCTCTGTGCTGACAGCTCAGAGTCTGGAGCCTGCTTCGGATTCTGTGTCTCCCTGTCTCTCTGCCTCATTTCCACTCATGCTCTGTCTCTGTCTTAAAAATAAATAAAAGATTAAAAAAAAAGATGTTAAGTTTATGAAATCCAATTGTTTACTTGTTTTCTTTGTGCTTTTGGTGTTAGGATTAAGAAACCATTGCCAAATTCAAAGTCATGAAGATTTGCCCCTATATTTGCTTCTAACAGTTCTATAGTTTTAGATCATATATTTAAATCTTTGATCCATTTTGAGTTATTTTGTGTGTGTGGTGTGAGGTAGGGGTTCAACTCCACTGTTTTGCATGTGGGCGGCCAGTTGTCCCAACACCATGTGGAAGAAACTCTTCTTCCCCCAGTGAACAATCTTACACTCTGGTTGGAAACAAATTGATTATAAATGTGGGGGTCTACATCTCAATTCTCAACCCTATTCCATTGATCTATAAGAAATCAAAACCGTACTGGTTTGATTCCTGTAGCTTTGCAGTAAGTTTTGAAATCAGGAGCAGTTGAGTCCTACAACTTTGCTTTTCTTTCTCAAGATTGTCTTGGTTATTTGTGGTTCCTTACATACAATTGCATATGAATTTAGGAGTGACTTTTCCATTTCTGTAAAAAGGGGGCCCTTGGGGTTTTGATAGGGAGCATACCAAATCTGTATGTTGGTTTGGAGAGAAAAGCCATCTTAATGACATGGAGTCTACCAAGCCACGCGCATTGGATTTACTCATTCTTGTCTTTAATCTCCAACCCCCCCCCCCCCCGGCAATGTTTTGTAGCTTTCGGTGAACACAGCTTTCACCTTCATGGTTAAATTTCTTTCTAAGTGTTTCTTCTTTGCGATGCTGTTGCAAGTGAATTATTTTCTTCATTTCATTTTTGGATTGTTTGTTGCTAGTGTATAGAAATATAACTGGTTTTTATACGTCGATATCATACCCCACAACTTTGCTGGATTTATTTATTAGTCGTAACAGGCTGAGGCTGAGGGTGAGGGTGAGGGTTTTGTTTTGTTAGATTTTCTATACATTAGATCATGTCATCGGCACAGAGAAATCGTTTACTTTTTCCTTTCCAATCTTGGATACCTTTTCTTTCTTTTTCTTGCCTAATTGTTTGGGTAGAACTTCCAGAACATGATACAGAGAAGCAGAAGTGGGTGTCCTTGTCTTATTCTTGATCCTAGGGGAAACGCTTTCCATCTCTCACTATTGAGTCCGATGCTCGTTGTGGGTTTTTCAAAGATGTCCTTTATCATTTCGGGAGGTTTCTTTCTATTTGTAGTTTATGGAGTCTTTTTATCATAAAAGGGTATTGGGTTTTATCAAATGCTTTTTCTACATCGGTTGAGATTACTAAATGGATTTCCACCCTCTGTTCTATTAATGTGATATATTACATTGAGTTTTGTCTGTTGAATCACCCTTGCATTCCTGGAGCAAATCCCCGCTTGGTCATAGTGCATAATCCTTTAAAAAATGCTGTTAGATTTGGTTTGCTCATATTTTGTGGAAGAGTTTTGTATACACATATTCATAAGGGTTGTTTATCTGGAGTTTTCTTTCTTGTGATGTCATTGCTGAGCCCTGAGAGTTCTTTATATATGTTGTATAGAAACTGCTTGCTGAAAATAGGATTTGCTGATATTTTCTTACATTCTATGAGTGGAAATTTCAAATTTTAATGAAGTCCAGCTTATTTTTGCTTTAATTTGTAGACCATGCTTTTGGTGTCATGTCTACAAACTCTTTGCAAGGGGTGTCTGGCTGGTTCAGTCAGAAGAGCATGTGATTCTTGATCTTGGGGTTGTGAGTTTGAGCCCCATGTTAGGTGTAGAAATTACTTAAATGAATAAATAAAAACTTGAAAAAAATTCTTTGCCAAATCCCTGGTCACAAATATGTTCCCCATATTTCCAAAATTTTTATAGCCTTACATTTTACATTTACATCTATGATTCATTCTGAGTTAGTTTTTATGTAGTGTTAGCATTAGATCAAGGGGCTGGGGGGGGTACATGTGAACATCCGATTGTCTCAGTGCCCCTTACTGAAAAGACTGTCCTTTCATTTGTGCACAAGATATATCTCCCAATTTATTTAGGTTTTCTTTTATTTATTTTACCAATATTTTGTAGTTTTCAGCATATGGATCCTGTACATGTTTTTAGATTTAAACATATTTCGTGTATTTTTATAGCTGTTGTAAATGGTAATGTGTTTTTACTTTTTTTTTAATTTTTAAAATGTTTATCGTGAGAGAGAAAGAGAGAGAATCCTGAGCAGGCTCGCTCCGCCAGTGCAGAGCACGCTTTGGGTCTCATCTCACGAACCTCGAGCTCTTGACCTGAGCCAAAATCAAGAGTGGGACACTTAACTGGAGCCACCGAGGCCCTCCACGTGTTTTTACTTTTTAATTTTGGCTTCCAATTGTTTACTGCTGGTATACCAAGATATAATTGATCCTTGCGTGTTGACTTTGCATCCTGCTATCTGGTTAAACTGACTTATTAGTTCCAAGAGCTTTTGTAGATTCCCTGGGGGTTTGCTTAGACAGTTGTGTCATCGGTACACAGGGACATCCTTTCCAATCTGGATGTCTTTTATTTACATTTTTATTGCCTGACTGCACTAGCTAGAGTGGCAGCACAATATTGAACAAAAGGTGAGAGTTGGGCGCCTGGTTGGCTCAGTTAAGTGTCAGAACCTTGATTTCAGCTCAGGTCATGATCTCATCATCATGAGATCGAGCCCCGTGTGGGGTTCTGTGCTGACAGCACAGAGCCTGCTTGGGATTCTCTCCCTCTCTCTCTGCCCCTCTCCCGGCATCAAAATAAATGAGTAAACCTTTTTAAAAAGGTGGGAGTGGACATTCTTGCTTCTGAGTTTAGCTGGAAGGCACTCGGCCTTGCACCACAAAGTGTCATGCTGGCGATACGGTTTGAAGGTGCCTTTGTTGGGTTGAGGGAGTTCCTTCTATTTCCAGATCACTAAGCACTTTTATCGTGAATGCAGGTTGAATTTTGTCAAATGTCTTTTCTGCATCAGTCAATATGATCATGTGGTTTTTCTTCTTTGGATTGCTAACTGGTATTTTACATTAATTTGAGTCTGTCCTTTTCTTTTTTTTTTATAAAAATTTTTTTTTTAACATTTATTTATTTTTGGGACAGAGAGAGACAGAACATGAACGGGGGAGGGGCAGAGAGAGAGGGAGACACAGAATCGGAAACAGGCTCCAGGCTCCGAGCCATCAGCCCAGAGCCCAACGCGGGGCTCGAACTCACGGACCGCGAGATCGTGACCTGGCTGAAGTCGGACGCTTAACCGACTGCGCCACCCAGGCGCCCCGAGTCTGTCCTTTTCAAAGTGAGCAGCTAATGCTATGAATTTTCCTCTGAGCATAGTTTTGGCTCTATCCTATAAACTTTGATGTGATGTATCTTCATTTTCCTTAGTTCTGAATATTTTATAATTTCTCATTTGACCCACGGATTACTTAGAATTGTGTTAATTCCAACATTCTGGGGGATTTCCCTGTTATCTTTCTGTTGATTTCTAGTTTAATTCCTTTGTGGTCAGAGAACATACTTTTTATGATTCTCATTCTTTAAAAAATGTCTTAAGCTTCTTTTTTCGATGCAGAATGTGGTCTATCTTGGTGAAGTTCCATGTGTATTTGAAGAGAATACGTATTTCTCTGCCGTTGGATGGACTGTTCCATAATGTCAAATATGTCTGCTTGGTTGGTGGTTGTTGAGATTCTTCCATAGCTTTGCTGATATTCTGTCTGCTTGTTCTATTAATTAGGAAGAGATTCTTAAACTTTTGAACAACTCTTGCGAGCCGAATGAACATTATCGTGAATGTCTTAAGCGTCCCATAAAACTCTGTGGCGAATGATTACAAAACTGGCCCCGAGACCTGCTCAAGTGTCACCACCAGGGTGACGGCTCCAGCTTCTGTCCTATCCTAGAGGGTCATAGACCTACTCCTCAGTCCCGGGAGGATGGAGTGGCCTCTCAGGACCCATCCAGCCTTAGAGGTGGCACATCACAGCTTCACTGGCCAGAGGCTCTGGACAGAATTAGGACCTCCTCCTCTCAGGCTGCGCTGCCCAGCCCCGTACATTTTATTGAGCCTCACCAAAGTTGGTCTGCAAACCTGGGGTCACAGACTTTTTGTGAAGTTCGTTATTTATGGCTAATTTTTTTTTAAAGGAGGCTTCACACCCAGTGCAGAGCCCAACGTGAGGCCTGAACTTATGACCCTGAGATCAAGACCTGAGTGGAGGTTAAAAGTCAATGCTTAACCACCTGGGTCGCCCAGGCGCCCCTATGGCTAGTCTTTGTGGATGTATGGTTCTGTGAGTTTTGAAAGCTGTATTTGGACACCTGCCTGGTTCAGTCCAAAGAGCATGCAACTCTTGATCTCGGGGTCATGGGTCCAAGCCCCATATTAGGTGTAGAGATTACTAGAGAAAAAAAAAACTAAGCTTTAGGGGTACCTGGATGGCTCAATCAGTTAAGCGTCTGACTCTTGATCTCAGCTCAGGTCTTGATCTCAGGGTCATAAGTTTGGGCCCTATGTTGGGCTCCACGCCGGGCATGAGCCTGCTTTAAAAAAAAAAAAGAAGAAGAGGGGCGCCTGGGTGGCGCAGTCGGTTAAGCGTCCGACTTCAGCCAGGTCACAATCTCGCGGTCCGGGAGTTCGAGCCCTGCGTCGGACTCTGGGCTGATGGCTCAGAGCCTGGAGCCTGTTTCCGATTCTGTGTCTCCCTCTCTCTCTGCCCCTCCCCCGTTCATGCTCTGTCTCTCTCTGTCCCAAAAATAAATAAAAAACGTTGAAAAAAAATTAAAAAAAAAGAAGAAGAAGAAGAAGAAAGAAAAAGAAAAAAAAAAAGCTTTAAAAATAAATAAATAAATAAAAAAGTATTAGCTTTGTAGGCACCACCTAGTCCCATCACCTCCCAAACTCTCACTCTTTGTGAGCCCTAGGCGCCACTTTTCTTCTTCTTCTTTTTTTAATGTTTTTGGGAGAGAGAGAGAGAGACACAGCATGAGCAGGGGAGGGGCAGAGAGAGGGAGACACAGAATCCGAAGCGGGCTCCAGGCTCCAAGCTGTCAGCACAGAGCCCGACACGGGGCTCGAACTCATGAACCACGAGATCGTGACCTGAGCTCAGATGCTCAACTGACCGAGCCCCCCAGGCATGGTGGTCACTCCTCTAAATGCATACGCCCCTTACAAGAAGTCTTCAAAGAACACGCGCTGGAGCCGAAGGGAGAAATCGAAAATTCCACCAACTGTCCAGGGAGGCTCTAACACCTCTCTCTCAGTAATTAACAGAACAGACCGGAAAGGAGCCAGGACACAGAAATCCGAAGAGCAGCGTCCTGATCCGACTGATGCACACGTCCACCTCATCACAGAACACACTTCCTTCCAAGCAGAACATCTGCGGTGACAGATCATGTTCTGGGCCATAAACTAGACCGTAGCAAGTGTAAAGGAGCCGAGGTCCTCCGCAGCACCTTTTTCTCACTGGGATGGAACAAACAAAAGGCAAACGACAGGAAGTCGACAAGGAAATCTACCAACATTTGGAAACAAAACATCACAGTTCTACGTGACCGTGGTCACAGAAGAGAATTTTGAGCTGAACGTGACTGGGGGTGCCTGGAGGGCTCCGTCGGTGAAGTGCCCGACTTGGGCTCAGGTCATGATCTCGCGGTTCATGAGTTCGAGCCCCGTGTCGGGCTCTGTGCTGACAGCTCCGAGCCTGGAGCCCGCTTCTGGTTCTGTGTCTCCCTCTCTCTCTGCCCCTCCCCTGCTCATTCTCTCTCTCTCTCTCTCTCTCTCTCTCTCTCTCTCAAAAATAAATAAAAACATTTAAATTTAAAAAAAAGATAATTATCTATGCAGAAATTCTGAAGAAAATTAAGAAAAAAAACCCTTGCATTAATGGGGTTTTGCACAAGGGAAACACAAAACTTGTATTTCTACACGTTAACAATGAACAGCTGGAAATGACAGTTTTAAGCAGAACCACTTACCAAATACGCCAGAAGCCATGAAGTACTTAGTTGTGAATCTTACAAAATATGTGCTGAAAACAAGATACTGATGAAAGAGATCCAAGAATATCCAAATAAATGGAGAGATACACCTACGTTCATAGATCAAAGACTTAACTTCATGAAGATGTCCGTTTGCCCTAAATCATTGTATGGATTCTGCACCATCCCGATCACATTCCCAGCAGGATTATTTTTGTAGATACAGACAAGCTGACTTTAAAATCCATACATACAGACAGAACTGGAGAAGCCAAAACAGTGTTGTGAAGGAACAAAGTTCAAGGGCTCACAGAGCCCGATTTCGTGACTTGCCGTAAAGCCAAAGTGGCTGAGGCTGTGTGTTGACGCTGGAAGGAAAGACAGACAAAGAAAAGGCGCTCAAGTGATTTTTTGACAAAAGGTCAAAAGCAAGCCAGTGGTGAAAAGATGGTCTTTTCAACAACGGGAGCGGGTTGTTGTTGAACAACCACAGACGAGAAAAAAAGAACCTCAGCTTGTGCCTTCCACAGAAGAATCGCCTCAAATGCGCAGTTGGGAGAAGGAAGCGTCAGGCTGCAGTCCGGGAGAGTATTTTCACATCATACGTCTGGCTTTTTTTCCCCTGCCATTCTAGTGTGCGACGGCACGTCCTTGTGATTTTTATTGTCATATCCACGGTGGCCAATGACACCGAGCACTTTCTCACAAGCTTACTGACCGTGAGAGTTCTCTGTTTGTAACGTGCCTCCTCCAGACCTTTCCCCTCGTTAAAACTGGACTGTCTTTTCTCGTTGACTTGACGGGGCTCTTCGTATATTCTGGATCTGCACCCTGTATCAGAGACCCACACTGTACGCGCCCTTTCCCGGTCCAGACTGCCTTTTCACCCATAATGCTGGCAGACATCTGGGGACCAGGAGGAAACGCCAGGCAGATCAGACACTAAAGATCCGCTACCTGGCATCCAACCCAAGATCACAAAGCCACCCCTGTCTTGGGACTTGTGTCCTGTGAGAGAATGACCTTCCTACTGCTCCAGTCACTAGGACGGTGAGTTCTCTTGCTTGAAGCTTCAGAGAGGAAGAAAGCCTTCCTCCCTCTACTAATGTGCATGAAAGGGATCGAGCTCAGCAAGTTGGCCACTCTGTTCCCTGCTGTCTTTGAAATCAGGATCCCGGATTCCTGGCAGCAACTCTGTGCTCCAGACCCATCCTGAGTGTCCCAGCCTCCCGGGGCAGGGGGCAGCCAGAAAGGGAAACTGAGGGGTCCCATGTGCATCACATGATCCCACAGAGGGATGCAGGCAGAGCGCCCACTCCACGGCCCCTTTAGTGACACTAAAGGTTGGTGTCACTCTGATTTTAGTAAGTCCATAATGGAAATTCTGGCTGAGGGGCGCCCAGGGTGGGGGGCTCCTCGGTTGAGTGCCCGGCTTTGGCTCAGGTAGTGATCTCGCAGCTCGTGGGTTCGAGCCCCACATTGGGCTCTGTGCTGACAGCTCGGAGCCTGGCGCCCGCTTGGGATTCTGCGTCTCCCTCTCTCTCTGCCCCTCCCCACTCACACTCTGTCTCTTGTCTCCTTCAAAAATAAACATCAAAAAAATTTTTTAAAGAAAATTCTGGCTGAAATACATTTTCCATCTACGTTCTTTCCGTGCACATTTGTGACCCGATAGAGGACAGTCCAGGCCGATTCTGTCACGTACAGCTGTCTCTGGCTGACTCTGAGTGTCCCACGCATCTGCTCTGTGATAGTCTTACCTTCGTGGACCTGGGGACACTGCCCCCGGATCCTCCCATGCTCCCTAGGTCCTGGGGTGGCAGGTGGGGTGATGGACCCCGGACGGCCTCAGTGCTCCAGGGAGGAGGGCCCAGGATCTAGTGATTGTGGGCTTGGTGGGTGCAGGCTGAGAGGGTTCTCATTTGGGGCTTTTCCTTCTCTGTGAAGGAGGTGACTCCTTGGAGAGCGCCTTCCTCCTGTTACGTCATTTAATGCTGAGCAGTAAGCACCAGGCAGTGGCCGTGGTGGGGAGTAACTGGGCGTGGTTTCGGTCAGGGACGAGAGGATGGGGTGCAGGGCCCCAGACCGGCGTCTGCAATCATTTCGGGGGGATGTCCTGGGGCACGTGAGGTTGGGTCGGATGAACGAGGGAAGCCTCATCAGGGGGCCCACGGGGCCGCCGGCTAGGAGTTCGGGTCTCCCGGTGCCGGGTGAGCAGCGGCCCCGCCTCCGCCTGGAGGCGCCTCCCGGAGCCCCCCCAGCCCCCCTCCCCGCCCCGGGGAGCACACAGCCCTCCGGCGCATGCGGGACGCGGGGTGTCCGGGGACCGGCGGGACGGCGCTGGCGTCGGGTGCCCGCACTCCCCCAGGGGTGATCCGGCCGACCTTCCACCCGCGGCGTCTCGGGGCGCAGACCCGCGCGGACCTCCCCCGACCCTGCGCCGCGCGGCGCGACGCTGGGCCCGCGCGTGCCAGTCTTAACGCCTACCTCGAGGGCGCCCGCACTTGTCCGCCCGCCCGCCTCCCGGGGCGCAAAAGTCCGAGACGGGGCGCCCCTCCGAGCGCCCGGGGGCCGGCCGCGCGGGGCGGATCGGGGCGGGACTC
>NW_024412655.1:691643-785146 GCF_014898765.1 Herpailurus yagouaroundi | reverse complement strand
TGGGGGAGCGGTGTGGGGGGAGGGTTGCAGTGGTGTGGGAGGGGGAGGGAGTGTGTGGGGGGTGGGGAGGGGGTGGGGGAGGATTGGAGGGGTAGGGAGGGAGTATGAGGGGAGTGGGGAGGGGTGGGGGGAGGGTTGAAGGGGTGGGGGGAGGGAGTGGGGGAGGGGTGGGGGATGGACGGGGAGGGGTGGGGGAGGGTTGTAGTGGTGTGGGAAGGGGAGGGAGTGTGTGGGGGGTGGGGAGGGGTGGGGGAGGATTGGAGGGGTACAGACGGGGTGTGAGGGGTGTGACGAGGAGTGGGGGGAGGGTGGGGATGGGAGTTGGGGGGACCCTGGGACCCTCGCCCAGCTCAATGTGAAGACTGCTGGGCCTGTGGACCTCTGGCTCCTTCCCGCTCCCCGCTGATATTCAGTCCCCGCTCCCCCAAAAAGGAGGGGGGTCGGATAGAGCCGGGCGTCGGGTTCCTGGCCCCGGGCCCCTGCGGGAAGACAGTCAGCGGGTCTTGTGTCTGTTGCCCCCTCCCCACCTCCCCGGGCGCAGGTCCAGGGCGGCGTGTGGCTGTTCAGTCCCGGCCTCTGCGACGCGCTCATGGCGATGGACGTCATGCTGTGCACCGCCTCCATCTTCAACCTGTGCGCCATCAGCGTGGACAGGTGAGTCCCTGCCGCCCGGCCGCGCGCGCGCGCCCCCTGCCCCGTGCCGCCCGCCCTCACCGCACCCCCCCCTGCAGGTTCGTGGCCGTGGCCGTGCCGCTGAGCTACAACCGCCAGGGCGCCGGGGGGCGTCAGCTGCTGCTCATCGGCGCCACGTGGCTGCTGTCGGCGGCGGTGGCGGCGCCCGTGCTGTGCGGCCTCAACGACCCGCGCGGCCGCGACCCCGCCGTGTGCCGCCTGGAGAACCGCGACTACGTGGTCTACTCGTCCGTGTGCTCCTTCTTCCTGCCCTGCCCGCTCATGCTGCTGCTCTACTGGGCCACGTTCCGGGGCCTGCGGCGCTGGGAGGCGGCTCGCCAGGCCAAGCTGCACTGCCGGGCGCCTCGTCGGCCCAGCGGCCCCGGCCCACCGCCCCCCGAGGTCGGCGAGCCCCCCGAGGCCGTCGCGCCCCCCGACGCCGTCCCAGCCGAGCCGCCGCGGCCGGCACCCAGGAGGAGGCGCGCCAAGATCACCGGCCGGGAGCGCAAGGCCATGAGGGTCCTGCCGGTGGTGGTCGGTGGGTACCTGCCCTGGGGTCGGTGGGCGGAGTGGAAGGTGTCAGTGCCCCCGGTGGGAGGAGGTGCCCAGGGCGGGCTGGGAGCCGCGGGGACCCGGGTTCACCGCGCCCTCCGGCCCCGCCCCCAGGGGCCTTCCTGGTGTGCTGGACTCCCTTCTTTGTGGTGCACATCACCCGGGGACTGTGTCCTACCTGCGCCGTGCCCCCGCGGCTGGTCAGCGCGGTCACCTGGCTGGGCTACGTCAACAGCGCCCTCAACCCCGTCATCTACACCGTCTTCAACGCCGAGTTTCGCACCGTCTTCCGCAAGGCCCTGCGCCTCTGCTGCTGGGCGGATCCCTCCGCGTGCGCCCACTGCGTTCTCTGCGAGGACCAGGGCCCAGGACGACCCGGCCATGCCTCGGGGGGCAGGACCCCAGTAAGGGAGGGGGTTTTGTACGACTAAGATTAAACAAATTCCTTCCTAAACACCCGCTGGGGAGGCTGCGGGCTGGGGGGTGTGGGGAGGAGCGGGAGGAGGGGCCTCTGCCCCACCTGGAGCCCAGACATCCCCCCCCCCCACCCGCCAGGCCAGTGAACCCCTCCTTCCTTCTGAGGAAGCCCAGAGAACAGACCCCACCAAACTGGCTCCTGGCTCAGGGTCAGGTGGGAGGGATGCCAGTTCTGCCCCTAGGCTGGGCAGGGAGGCTCCAGAAAGGCCCATTCAGCCTCGCCCATGGAGAAGCTTCCAGAACCAGACCAGCTCTTGCCTAAGAAGGTTTGGGCTCTGCTTGTGGGGCTGTCCACGGGCTCACCCATGGTGACTCACACCCTCCTCCAAACGGTTCCCTCCCTGACACACCGTGGCACCAGCTGCACCCCCGCCCCCAGCTGTTGCCCCTCTTTCAGTGGAGAGTGTAGACAGCTGTCCTGCAGGGAGGAAGCAGTTTCCTGAGATTTCCCCAGTGGGAAGGCAGCCACCGTGGGCCATCAGCAGCCGGGCCCCCTGCTTCTGCAAGGACCAGCCAAGCGTCCACTCCACTGTCCTTACAGACTCAGCAGAGCCAGGCCCAGGTCAGAGCACGGCTCCCGGCCAGCTCCCGGCTTTGGTGATGTCCCAGGCCCCAAGGAGATGGGGCCGGGTGGGTGGGCCCACCAAGGCAGCCTCCTCGATCCTCTACCTTGAGGCTGCCCGTGAGGTGGCGAGGCCCAGAACAGGGGAGCCAGGAGAAGGTGCCCGGCCTGAAGCAGGGCAGAGCCACCAAGCTGCCCCGTGTGCTGTGGCTGACTGGCCCCCCTGCTCACAGCAAGGCTCCTGTTCCTAGGGAGGAGGGGGCAGCTCTGAGCCCCTCCGACCAGGGACAGCTCAACCTGGACTTCATCTGGGCCCTCCCGGTCCTGGGGCCCCAGGGTTACTATTCCCGTGTCGGGGACGCTGTCTGTGGTTCGAGGCGCGAAGTTTTCTTGCGAACCTGAGAAATGACGGGCTGTGAGGCTGGGTGATACCTCAGCATGTTAAACTCTTCTGTGGACAGAGGGGGGCCGCCCCTTCCCTCCTGCTCAGGGTCTCAGTGGGAGTGGGGAGAGGGGCACCCAGTGGACCCTGGCTCTGGCGGCTGCTTGAGTTTCTGGCACCTTCTTGCCCATGAAGTGTGAGGGCAGCTGCAGCAGACACCGAGTCTCCCCACAGGGAGCAGCCCCGATATTCAGACAGGAGCCCCGGATGGCTGTCCCAGGCACAGACACCTGCTCCGAGCTGGGTCTACGGTCCCTCCCGGGGGTCTCAGACTTGGAAGTAAAGGGCAGGGACAGGGCCACTGGGGCCCTCAGGCTGAGGGCAGGGTCAGATTCGGGGCCCCACGTGCCCCCGATGCTCCCTTCACGCGTGTCCGTGGAGCCGCGCCATCGGGACGCGGCCAGCAACTCCCCTGCCAGCCAGCCGTGGGCCCCTCCCCACCGGTCTGCGGGCTGACCGACCTCGTGAGCTGCACCCACCCTCGGCGACAGAGCTGAGAATGGGCTGGGAGCTGCTGGGGACCCCACCTCCTCCCCGCTGGCCCTCTGGACAGAATCTGCAGCTCCCGACAGAGGGGGACAAGGTGGGCGAGGGGGACGGGGTGGAGCAAAAGGTACATGGGAGCCACAGGGGGCCTGGTGGACTGGGAGGCCCCCCGGAGGCGCCTCGGCCATCAGGCTCACTCAGCCGTGCCCGATGACGCCAAGGGTCACCCCAGCCTGCGGCGCCCTGAACAGCCCAGCCTGTGCTGACCGCCGGCTGACAGAGGCCGGCCCCTCGCCTGTCCCCGGAGGCTGGAGATGCCCTCAGAAGCCCTGACGTGGAACTCTGTGGACCAGCCGCGAAGCCTGGGCCCCCAAGGGCAATTTCCAGAAGCCTTCCCCCAGCCAGGGCTAAGAACACTTCACAGGCCTAGAAACGATACCCTTTGAAGCGCTGCCCCCACAACGTGCATTCCGGAGTGTTGTTTTAAGGAGTTGGCCGCCAGAGGGAGGCAGTGGCTCTGGGGCCCGCACGTGAAGTCTTTCCGGGCAGGCGGGTGGCCGGCTCTTCAAGCTGGGGGGGGGGGGGGGGCCCCCAGACCCCTTCTGCTGAGGCTGACGTGCCCCCCAGTCCCCTTTCCTGCCACCTCTACGCCGAGCAAACCCAGGGAAGCAGGGGGGTGGCCAGGGCTGAGATGTGCCCCGCCCCCCACATTGTCTGCAGCACTGCGCCTCTGAAGATTGTGCCCAGTGGGGGGCGGGCAGTCTGGGGGGCATCGAGGTCAAATCCCGGCGCTCACCACGGCCTCAGCTTGGGGCACATGCCCAGATTCCTCAGCCTCTATCTCCCTGAGAGGTGCTGGCAAAGGCAGGAAGGTGAAATTCGGTGACTCCAGTACATGCTAAACTCAGTAAAAGAAAATCCAAGCTTAGTCTGCAGAGGTCATGAGGGCAGAGGCAGCAGCTTCTGGGGAGCGGGACCCACAACGGGCTCCCTGAGAGCAGCCGACTGGGGTCTGTGGCGAGGCCAGGCCAGGCCCACGGACCCGAGGGCGCCTCTGGGAGCCAGGCTCGGCTCGGGAGACAGAGCAGCATCTCCGGGACCCCCATGCTCACACCCCTTCCTTCAGGACTTGGGCCACCCCCGCAGCTCGTTCTGGAGCCAGCGTCCCCAAAGCCAAGTCTCTAGGGTGCCACAGACTTGGGAGAACTTTCTGGAAGTAGGAGCCCAGGAAGGGTCAGGGCTGGGGGAATTCTCCCCCTCCCACGGGGGTGTGAACATGCACAGTTCGCAGAACCGGCAGATGAGCGTGAGAACCCAGGGAAGCGTGCCATCGTGCCAGCGCCCAGGGGCTGTGCCGGCTGCACACACAGGGCGTGTCTCCGGCTGGGGTGGGCCTTCACCTCCCCCCTGCCCCCGGAACAATGGAGCTCCCGAGCCTCACGAGCGCAGAGAAAACAGGGCGACGGCAGGCCAAGGGCTCGGGGGCCACGAGGGCACTTCTGGAAACCCGCAGAAGCTTCCAGAACACGGGCAACTTCCTCAGGCACCACCCTTGGTCAGCAGAGGAGGCAGGTCTCGTTTCCAGAGCCAGCCAAGTGCTCCAGGCGCCGATCCCTCTCTGGCCCCCTGTGCCCTCTGCCCCTCAGTGCAGGTGGAAAGACACAGGGCTGGCCTGGCCTCTGGGTGGTCGGGGTTCTCGGGGTATAACCTCATGCTAGAGAGAAGGAAGGCCGTGTGGCGGCGGCCATCAGGCAGCGAGTCTGGGCCGTATCACCTCAGAGACAGGGCCTGCGGCTCCCAGCAGGCGGGTAGCCAACGGCCGCCGGGGTCAGTGCCACCGCCCACTCGCTGGTCCACACACTTGGGAGTTGTGGCCTCCGGACTGCGCGTCAGGAAACACAAAGCTGAGGCCCCCCCACCTCCGGGGCATCTGGGAAGTTGGAGCTGGAGTCACCCGTCCAGTGGGGCAGAGACGTCCGCTTTATTGACAGACACGTTATGTACACGCGTGTTACGGCACACGACACACCCGTGGGGAAGACCAGGGGATAAAAAGAGCACCGAGAGAAGGCGCCAAGGGCCCGGGGCCGGCGTCCAGCCGCTGCCCCGACCTCCCTCAGGGCTTCTGGGCAGCAGGGGCTCATTTCCAAGGGCGCAGGTCACTTAGAGTCTGTTAACAACTTGACCAGCAAGCGTTTTCACCTCCTCAGCATCCTCCGGAGTCCCCGACCTGCGGCAGCCCGGCGGCACCGTGGAGAGGGGACCCAGGGACCCTTACACGGTGACTTTCTCCATCACGCTGTCAGTGACGTGGACTTCGTCCGCCTGGACGGTGACAGCCGCCGACTGGCCACACACGTGCTGGTGGTCCTTCCAGTCCTGAAAGGAAGGGCACGCCCCACGTGACCTGAGTGTGACCTGGGGAGCAGAGCCCGAAGCCCACCCCCACGTGGGAGGCGCCGGCTCAGATGGCAAACAACCGGGGTGAGCCCCGAGGACACCGACACCGCGAGGCCCACCTGCACTCTGATCCCTCTGTCGCCTGAGATACAGAGAAAAGAAAGTCATACCTGCAAAGAAATATTTGTACCCGGTGCCGTCGCCCACGGTGTTATTTATACCGGCAAAAACGAAAAAACAAAGCTGGGGCCAGCCTCATGTCCACAGAAGGGTTCAGTGGCTGTGGCCCACGAGAAGACTGGGGACAGGGCAGGTGTGCTGAGCAAGATACCACCTCCTCGTGAGGGGGAGCCCACCAAGTCCCTGGTCAGGGCAGATGCTGTCGGGCTGTTGGCAGGGGGAGAGGGGGCTGAGCTCAGGCAAGGCTGGAGCCCGTCTGCAGGCAGTGAGAAGCCACCTCTCAGCCCAGACTGGGGCTCTGGACGAGGACCCGGGGGCTGGACAAACGAGGACCGTGTTAGTCGAAACAGACGTAACCCTCGACTGGAGGTGAGGCTAGGGCTTGGTCAAGAAATGACGTGATGGCGGGGGCGGGTGCCTGGGTGGCTCACGCGGTTAAGCGTCTGACTTCGGCTCAGGTCACGATCTCACATTTCGCGAGTCCGAGCCCCGTGTCGGGCTCTATGCTGACGGCTCGGAGCCTGGACCCTGCTTCGGATTCTGTGTGTGTCTCTCTTTTTCTGCCCCTCTCCCGCTCGTGCCCCACCCCCTCAGAAATAAAGAAACGTTAAAAAAAGAAAGAAAGAAAAGAAACGACGTGATAGGAACGAACACAAACACGCTGGGCAAAAGCAAGTACAGATGGGGTGCTGTCCAGGACGGCAGGGTTCCGGCTGGTCGTCTCTGTGCTGTCCTACGTTTCCTAGGTTTTCTACAACAAGCCTTCCCTGTTCTCACAGTAAAATAATTATATCCCAAGAACAGAAGCCTCCCCGGGAGTCACCCACAAACTGTGGGAACGCACAAAATGTGTACAACTGCACGGGCCGGCCCGGGTCATGGCATCACACCGCACGTGACTGTGAGCTCGAAAGGCGTCGTGGTGCAAACACGACAGTGTTTTAGGGGAAAACAGGAGGCTGGCACAAGTTCTGAGACACAACACCCACAGTGTGATCTCCATGAAAAACTTTTTTGATACACTGGACTTCACCAACATTAGAAACTTTTGCCCTGCAAACCTGCTACTAGGAAATTAAACAGACAAGTCACAGGCTGGAAATCCTGGTAAATCACGTATCTGATGGAGGCCCGTGTCCAGAGCGTGCACAGAACCCTCTATACTCTTACTGAAATGACCCAATTCAAACGGGGGCGAAAGGTCTGAACAGACGTTTCCCCAAAAAAGACACATGACTGCCCGCTAAGTGAATGCGAAGGTGCCCAAATGACTGGTCGTTACAGGAATGCCAGTTAGCACCTGGTGGACAGCTGGTGGACAGCTGCGGCCGCTGGACCACGCCACGTGCTGGCGGGGGAGGGGTAGCACCCGCAGCCACTTGGAAAAGCGGTCTGGAACTTTCTCGGCAAAGCCAAACACAAACTGCCTGCATGACCCCGCGAGCCCACGCCGAGGTCCCAGCCCGGGCAGGGGAGGACACGCCCACCTAGGAAGGGGCGCGAACTCACAAACTCGGAGAGAGCGGCACTCCTGGTGATGGCCAGAGGGAACAGGAGAAAAGGGGCAAAGCCCGGGCTCGTGCCCTGGAGCGGAAGCCGCGAAAATGCGCCAGCGTGAGGAGCCAGGTGGCCGAGACCACACATCACAGCACTCGCCAAGTGACGTGCTCAGAGGAGGCAAACACACGAGGACAGGAAGTAGACTCGTGCTTCTCAGAGGCTGGGGAGGGGCCCACGGGGTCCTTCAGGGGTGGTGGACCGTTCCACGACCGAAGTGGGATGTCGGCGCTACAAGTACTAACGATCACCAGGTCGTACCCTGAAAACGGGCCCATGTCGTGGAGTCCATGCACACACGGCAGACGAGATACGGAACGGAGACCACATCTGCGAGTTAAAACCTACCAGGTCATGGCCCTTGTCACCCCGCAGCACTGACCTCCCGCCCACGTGTTCGCAGGAGGGATCGAGGGAGCCGTTCCGGACGGGACTGCTGGCCGTCACATCAGCTTTTACCGGTCACCACGAGGAGCCCAGGCCTCTGTCTTCACACCCCCCACCCGCTGTTCATTTTGGGTCCAACATGAGAATTACGGATTTTGAGATTCATTTTGTATCAATTTACAGAAATAAAACCAAAGCATGTCTTTATCAATAAGACACATCAAAGGAGAACAAAGTTAACATAATCCAGGGAAAAAGGGAGTCTTCGTCCACAAAATTATACCTAAAGTTTAGCCTGCCTGCTTCACAAGCACACAGCCCCAGGCTGCAGTTCAGACAAAATCTCATCTGAAGCGATTCCATCGGGAAGCAAACCCACGAACCGTCCGTCCGTGTGATCGTTCCGGTTCAAGGAAGATGCAGAAAGCGAGGCCCAAGGTTGGCCACATGGCAGCACCAGCCTGGGGCCCGCCACCGGCCCTGGCCACCCCATGCGCCCGCTCCTGCCCGCTCCTCCTCCGCAGCCCCGGGCACAGGCTGCTGCCCTGAGGCTCTAACAAGCCCGATGCCCCCTCCTCGGTGCTGACACCTACAGGGGAAGTGCAGACTTCCGGTCCCCAAAACTCTACCAATTGCGGGTGGAGGGACCGACGGGCTCCGGGCTACCAGCACGCGTGGGAGGCAGGTCCTGCCCACAGACACACCTACAGGCCACCTAGCACTTGACTGCAAGATGCTCTCGCGCACTCTCCCGGGGCCGCGGGATGTGCACACATGCCCTTCCCCCCCACGGCACTGTGGGGAGCGCTCAGCGCTCAGCCATCTGCAGACCCGCTGGAACTCGATGTGCACTCGGCCCTGACCATTGTCCCCACCCACCTCCGTCTGCCATCTGCTATTCCTGCTCCAGAAATGCTGGCGACAGAGGCTCCAGAAAGCCACCTGGCGGGGACAATGGTGTCGGCAGGCACACAGCTACCTCTTAAGGCAGCATGGGGGCCACGCTAAGGGCTCCATTAGCCACTATTTATCCATGAAATACACTGCCCTTCTTAACTCTGCTAAGTTTCAAATCAACACCAAGAAGAGACAGTGACAGCCTTGCTGAGTGTGGGTGGGAGAAATTAGGGACACCTGAACCAGCTAGCACCAGCGACTCCAGAAAACAGCGGCCGACAGGGGAGACACACACACACACACACACACACACACACACACACACACGGGAACAGCCGCTTGCCCAGGCCACAAATGCCTGACCATGAAGGCCTCGGGCCACTGCACTCAAGGTGTGTGGCTTCTTCAGGGCTTTGGTCCTGCGGACACTTGCAGGAGACTGAGGCCAGGCAGACAGGACTAATGGGCGGAATGTGCTGCAGTGGGCGAGGGAGGGAGCCAGTGCAGCTGCCTCTCCTAGCGGGTAGGCGGTGGCAGTGCAGAGGGCACGTGCTTGGGGCGGCAGGGGGGCACGTGCGTGGGGACAGCGTGGCAGGGGGGCACATGCGCGGGGACTGGGAGGCAGGTGGTGCACACTTGGGGACCGGACAGCAGTGGGGGGGGGGGGCGGGCCAGGGGATGGGGCAGCAGGGGGGCATGTGCATGAGATCAGGACGGCAGGGAGCACCCAGGCGGGATTAGGCACGCACCTTGCGCTGGCAGAAGGTCGAGCAGTAGTTGACTTTGTGGCAGCCGGTGCACTCGCTCAGGGCCTCGCGGCCACAGTTCACACAAGACTGCTGCAAGAAGGGACACGGGCGTCAGTGTCGCGGGGACGCCTCCCAGTCACCCCAAGAACCAGCTCCCTGTCTTCACCTAAAAGGGTCTGCGCTCACCCGGGGAGAGGAGCGGCCGCGGGGGCACAGGAATGTCTCCGGAGGCTGGGAAGGCTCGTCTCTGCCAAGTAAGCAGCCAAGTCCGAACCCGGGAATGACCAGCCTCTTCCTGAGCCACCCGGACCACGTCACCGGCTGCTGCGTGTCCACAGCCCGCACCCCAGCCACCAGCCCAGCCGGTCTCTGTGGCTTCACAGAAGTGCACACTTTGTGCCCTCTCCCCCGAAATTCCACAAGTGCAGCTTTTCCCTGAACTCACTGAGAATGGCTCACGGTAAAGGACCCGCCCATTGCAATGCGGGCACCGGGCAGCTGTGACCACCAACCACCCCCACCCCCGCCAAAGCAGGGAGCTACGCCAGGCACAGGCTGGAGCATGGGGTCTGTGCAGGCCCGACCGCGGCGAGGGCCCGCGAGGAAGGGTCAGCGGGCCAGGGTGGAACCACACGCACGTTAAGTCGGACTCTTTACGGAAGAGTCCGGGCTCTGCGAGGATGCGCGCAACCTGGTGAGCCGCGTCTGGGTTCTATTTGAACTTCAGCTTCCTTCCTTGCTGGACATTATTACATCTGGCACTCTCACGTTTTCCCACTCATAAGCCCCCCGGAGTGTGCTCGGTCACTGCCAGGAATAGGAGAGCCAGCTGGAATCCGAGGCGCTCACTTGGCGCCCCTGCCTCTGCTCTAGGAGACCCAATACTTAGACCTGAGACAGTCTGTGGCCTCATACAGAAATTAGCCTGGGGAGAGGGAAGGCTTCACGCCGAGAGGAAGCGGAGCAGTGGGGAGGGGGGTGGAAGGCGGCGCTGGAACCCCACAGACAAGAGGCTGTGGTGCACGGGGCTCACCAGGATGGTGCCTGCACGCACCGGTCTCCTGTGCTGGGTGAGCCTTCCTCACCGCCCTCGGGGCTGCACGCCGGAGGAGGAAGCAGGGGTCTGAATCCTCTCCTGGGACGTCTGGCCCTGAGGGCCAGACAGCACGCGCTCACCTGGGCCTCCCGTATTTGCGCTCCCAGCACCCAGCAGTGTTGATGGGGTGCAGTGACCCTGTGACCTGAATCAAAACGTCAGAACGAAGAGACCGAATGGGGCGGTTCCTCTACCACGCGTACGTGCCTTTGGTTCCTGGGCCTTCCCAGGGCACTCTGGGAAACGTTGTTTTAAGTTTATTTATTTATTTTAAGAGACAGAGAGAGACAGCACATGAGCCAGGGGAAGGGCAGAGAGAGAGAGTCCTAAACAGGCTCCGTGCTATCAGTGCAGAGCCCAATGTGGGGCTTGATCCCACAAACTGTGAGATCACGATCTGAGCCAAAATCCAGAGTCAGACGCTTAACCCACTGAGCTACCCAGGCGCCCCCGAGAAAATTATTTTTTTACCAAAAGTAACTCTGTGGTCTGGACCAGAGTGAGACACGCCAGCACGAACCGGTGTCCGCTCAAGGTCCGGATACCGACAGACAGGTGCAGAAACCCGAGAGCCGTCTGTACACACGGGTCTTTTGCACACGTGGCTCCGACTGTCGGCCGAGAGGCCCAGAGTGACAAGGAGCACGCCAGCCCCAGAACGTGGCTCCCAGGACCATCCTCCAGGGAAGGAGCCAGGGCTCCCGGAGAAACGGCTGGGCCCGGGCCCGGGGCAGGAGACGCCAGGAAGGAAGGAAGTGCCCACCGGCAAGTGCACTGAGGGGACGCCGCCAGAGGGACACAGGAGGAGCCAGAGGCGAGCTCCCAAGGGGCAGAGGTGCCCACATGTGAGCAAAGTAAGGCCTAGAGTATAACCTGGAGTGTGAAACATGTGGAAACACACCCATCCCAAGTCAGACAAATGGATAAAAGACAAATCCCCAAAGCAGAATTCCAAAAACACACCCAGACTCCCCACGCCCCCATCCAGGAGGAGGACAGCCCCACCCCCACCCCGGGGTGGACAAGCTCGGTGACTCAGTGTGCAAAGGGAAAAGACACTTTTACAGAGAACAAACCTCCGAGTCTGCACCCTGCCTGTGACATGCCCCCAAAATGTGCACGCTGAGCGTCTGGGCGTTGGGGCCTCTAGGTTCACATCAGGTCGTGGGGGTGGGGCCCCTATCATGGGGTTAGTGCCCTACAAAGACAGACACCAGAGAGCACTCTGGGCCCATGTGGGGTCTGAAGTCAGGAAGAGGCCCCACGGACCAGACCCTGTGACCTTGCCCCACCCTGACTCCAGCCCCTGGCCAGCTGACGACCACACCCCAGGCGTTCCACTTCCGCTGGTGCACTTGGATGCCAGGTTACACGCACCTCTTAACTAAGCACAGAAGAGCAGTGGGGAGGCCACCACTGGCCGGGAGAAGCCCCTGTGGCGCCCCCAGCCAGATGCCGGACACCGTGCCCTGGGTGGGGGAGACAGGAAGGACGCTGTGCCCTGGGCAGGGAAGGGCATCTGCTCTTGGCCCAGGTTAACCTCTGGCGAGCTAAGTACACACAAACGCAAACGGCTCATGACGACAACTGGAGAAACACCCTGAATGGTCTCAGCCAGCCTAGACTTGATCTTCTGTTTAAATTCCAAACAAAACGCGGGGAAGTGCGAGGCCTCCTCCCTCTGCTGCAAACACCTGGCTTCTCCTCACTTGCGGAGATCACGAGGCCAGCGGACCCACCTCTTCCTGACTCCCATGGCCTTCCCAGGTCGCATTTTGTCCCCCTGGTCCCCCTAGCACTCGGGGGACACTCTGGGACGGTGTTACCAGCATCCGCCTCTGCGGTGGCGAATGGGTCCCCACACTGCAATCAAACAGGAGGACCGCTTGCAAATAACAAACCTTTGAGGGCACAGAAACTTCTCCTGCTCTCCCAGGGAGGGGCTCTGCAAAGGGAAATGGGCTTTCACCCCGGCTGATGCCAAACGCTCCCGCCACACCAAGTCCCAAGACAGAAAGCCCCCCCTCAATGGGGCTCTGCCCCGAGGGGATGCCGCATCCCCAGGCTCCGAGGGCCGCTTCCCGAGGCTGGGAGTGCTCTGGGTCTCCTCACACGCTGTTGCTCGAGCGGGGGCCTTCCCGCCCTTCTAACCCCTCCCGACCCTGTGAAGTCCCCGGAGAGAGGGCCCTCCACAGTTCAGGCAGATGTGAGGGCCCCTCATTTCGAAATCCAAGGGCCCAGAGTCCAGCTGTGGCCATCAGAGAGCCACACAAGCCAGACCCGTCGTCCCCGTGTGGAGCCCGGGTCTGCCAGTGCACGTGACCTCACCAGGCTACCCAGGGAGCAGGGATCCACTGTCAGGAGCGCAAAGCTGAGCTTTCTGCCCAGGTGGCCCTTCTGTCTGATGGGAGCCCTGCGTTCACAGGGCAGGACACGTTGGGGGGAGAGCTGCACAGGGCACAGGCGGAGCACGACGGTGTCCCCAGGCTCCGAAGCACAGAGCCGCCCTCTGCCAGCCACCAGGGCTGGGGCACCCACCAGGTCCCTGGCTGAGAGCCCACAATTCGGCGATCATCTAGGTAAGAACACAAACTGCTGTTTTCCAGTTTATGCTTCTGCATCCGATCTGAACCAGCAAGACGCAGACATTCCTTCCCTTCCGTTCCTTAGATGCTCCAGGACAGCTGTGCAGACACAGGCTTCCTCCCCAGAGGGACGCTGCTGGACAGAAGGACGGACAAGCCCACAGCTGGCGGCTTCCCGGCACACGGCCTGGGCCACAGGACATGGTGGGGGCGGTCCCCACAGCCTCCCTTCACCCCTCAGATCCCTTTTAATTCTGGGGGGAAGGTACCGGCAACACCCGTTCAGTGACTCAAACGGAACCTGCCACTGAACAGGCGACCGGCGAACAACCTTAACTTGTGCGACGACAGGGTTTTTTTTAAAGTGCTTTTTCTAAGGAAACACAAATCACCAAATTGACAACAGACAAAAAGGGTGCCTGGGTGGCTCAGTCAGTTGACTGTCCGACTCTTGATTTCGGCTCCCGTCACGATCCTAGGGTCACAGGATCGAGCCCCGTGTCTCAGCGTGGAACCCTCTTTAAGATTCTCTATGTCCCTCTTTCTGCCCCTCCTTGCTAGTGTGTGTGCACTCACACTCTCTCTCAAAAAAAGGTAAATAAATAAAAATAAAAACAAAAAAAATGGGCAAACGGTCTGAGGAGAAACTGCCCCAAAGCAGACACACGAGTGTCCAGCAGCCCCTGGCACGGAGCTCGGCGCCATCGGTCAGGGAGGAAAAGCAAATCCGAGCCACGTGAGACCCCACTTCACACCGACCGGTGTGGCCAGAGTCTCACGACCTACACGCCACACCAAGCAGCCAACGTACACATGTAACCGGAAGGGAGCAGACAAAGAGACCGGGCGTTAAAAATAGTTCTAGAAACAGTGACTGACTCAAACTGAATCAAAACCAAGGTTCCAGCTAATCCTGCCCTCTCGTTTACGGTGTTCTGTTGCCCTGACCGGTCTGGCCTGGGGCCTTGCTATGAGCCCGTCCCTGGAGACACTGAACCGTGTCTTCCCGAGGCCACACCCCCATGCCCTCCTCCGTGGTCTCCCACACCCCACCCTGCACCTGCCCAGGTCACCCGAGGTCAGGCCCCAACAACCAGGCACAGAGGGCTCATCCTGCTGTGTGCGTTCCTTCCCGCAGAAGCCACTGTCCACACCCGCCCCCCATCTCCCGACCCACCCACATGCTTCCCCCCGTGGCCCAGTCTGCTGCCGCGTGGCACGCTTGTGTCCTGTGCATCCTGTTTCCACGGAGCTGTGAGCCCTCACTTCTTCCTTGAGAGAGTCATCCAGCCTCTGCGTGCCTTCGCGCACCCCGGCGCCCTGACATCATCAGCAAGCCCACCAAATTTAAATACAACGACAACCACACTCAGGTGCATCACAGCCAAACTGCCAAACACCAAAGGCAGAGACAGAACAGTCCTCGACACAGCCAGAGAGAGACGCAGGGCGTGTAAGAGATCGAGAATCCCGGCGGCACAACGCACGACGAGGACGGGCTAGCGTCAAGGTGCTGGTGACCACCAGAAGGCGAGGTCACTCAGGATGTGCTTCCGAAAGGAAAGGTGACACACGGGCGTCTCCACAAAAACAAAGGACAGAAAATGCGGCACCGGAGGCGCAAGCGGGGCTGAGGAGCACGGCCAAGGCCAGCACGGGTGAGCGCACCAGCACCGCGCACGCGGGGGTAGGACACCAGCCTGTGACATCAGCCCGCGCACGCGGGGGTGGGACATCAGTCTCAGAGACTGAAGCTACAGATCCTGTCACGGAAACAAGACTCTGTCAGAATCCAGTGATGCCAAGAAACCTAGAATTCTCAAACACTGGAGAACCCAGCAAGCATTATCTTTGGGTAAAGAGATTAAGACCTTTTTTTCTTCTTTTCTCTTTCCTATAAAATTCATCACTGATTATGTATTAGTTTGGAACTCTAGCTTTTAAAAAAGGTTTTTTAATTTATCTCCTTCAGGAGAAGCAACATTTTTCTTCCTTGGAGAAACATTAATCACACGTTAAGTCATATAGAAAATTGAGAACCTGCAAAGCTCTTCTTCCCTCTGATTTATAAGAAATGGGAATAAACTAACAGAAATGTTCATATTATAGATATGATAGGGAAGAAAACCAATCTAACTTTTGCTTACAAACCGAAGTCCACTACACATCGCTGGTGGGCCCCCCACCCCCACCTCCCGCAGGACGCCTCCGAGTGCACCACGCCTGCCGCGCACACGCTTCGGCTGGTGCTGCTCCGACCCTGGTGACCCTGGTGGCCTGCGCCCACCGACACCTGGGAGACTGGCCCTAAGCAACCTCCAGGCCGCGCACAAAAGGCCACAGGGGCTGCAGTGACGAGCTGAGAGAACGTCCCCCGGCTCTGCTCCGTGAACCCGGACGCCCGGGATCCTCCTTCAGAAGAACCTGCTGGAAGCTGGAAGTGAAACAACACGGAGGCGGCCTCCATCAGGCATGGAGGTGCAGGCGGAGGAGCTCAGACGCGGAAGCTTCCAGCTGGTAATGGGGGAGACGCACGCCTGCCAAACACCCCAAGGGACGCATCTCCAAGCTCAACAGAACACAAGGCACGTTTTCACCACGTGACAATAATCTGAAAGTATAAATAATGCCCGTGACAGGTGAGTGTCCAAAAACTATGGCCGGTGTGTAGAACATTTTGTCCCTTTTGAAATAAGCTGATTTTATTTATAAAAGCACAGGGGCGCCTGGGGGGCTCAGTCGGTTAAGCTTCCGACTTCAGCTCAGGTCATGATCTGTGGTTCATGAGTTTGAGCCCCACGTCGGGCTCTGTGCCGACAGCTCAGAGCCTGGAGCCTGCTTCGGATTCTGTGTCTCCCTTTCTCTCTGCCCCTCCCCCCTTGTGCTCTCTCTCAAAAATAAATAAACTTAAAAAAAATTAAAAACAAAAGCACAAATATCTTCCCACCAACAGCATTCAGTTATCTGTGAGGAAGGCTTCACTTGTAAACGATTCTCGAGCGGTGCTCTTCCAGGAAGGTAGGGGACGGCCGCCCCCGGAGCCAGCGGAAGGCGGGGGGGCAGGTGGCCGCAGACCCCAGCATCTGCCTGCACCGACATCACCTCCCCCGGCATCTGCCTGCACCAACGTCACCTCCCCCAGCATCTGCCTGCGCCAACGTTACCTCCTTGCGATCTGCGTCCGCCTGGACTCTGGCCTGGGCCGCGGCGGCTTCTCTGTAGGAGCTGGCCTGCTTGGCTTGTTCAAACAGTGTCTTCAGTTGCTGGGCCGTGCTGAGCAGGGAGTTGACCATCTCTTCCAGGTACAGCCAGTTCCGAGGCTCCGACATCTCCAGCCCGCTGACCACCGAGGGGGAGACGGCTTTGGTGGGGGTGGAGGGTGGGACGGCCAAGGCCGGCAGGGAGGTCAACACTAGAATATTCGGAATGCAAATAAAACAAGAAATTAATGTGTCTCCTCCCTTCAAAGAGGTCTCTGTTAAAACTTCTAATCCAATGTTGGAAAGTGGAGGCGCCTGGGTGGCTTGGTTGGTTGAGCATCTGGCTCTCGGTTTTGGCTCAGGTCATGACTCAGGGTGCACGGGATCAAGCCCCACATCAGCTTCTGCGCTGAGAGACAACCTGCTTGGGACTCTCTTTCTCCTTCCCTCTCCCTGCTTGCATTCTCTCTAAAATTTACAAAAAAAAAAGAGAAAAGAGGGAAAGAAAGAACAAACGAACTGCTTAAAAAAAAAAAACTCGGAAAGTGTGGGGGCCAGGGACAGACATAAATACCACACACCACACGGCCTCCCTGTAAACTGCCCCAGAAGACGGGGAGACATTCTTCCAGTCACAGCACCACACTTGAAAGCCCCCAGTGCCAGCACCAGAAAGCGCACACGAAGGCCCAACCACGGACGTACGGGGCCAGAAGCCAGGCGCTCACGGATGACCCAGACCACAACGAAATGTGCCCCGTGCAGGGGGGCCACCCAGACAGCAAGGGGACAAGGACAGCCTGAGGCAGCGGCTCCGACCGCGACGCATCCCGTCAAGTCCTCCCCGGCATCCACGGCCACACGCGGGGTCCTAATTAAGGGTCACGGAACTCAGGTGTCACAGGGGGAGGACAGCGTTACAAAGGTGGAAAGGAGGAAACCAGGAGGGACCCTGTGGTCTGGACGGGGCCAGAGCGGAACACACGTGCGCGTACGTCCCCACCTCTGTGCGCCGCGCGGCCCGCGGGCAGGGACACCCGAGTGCGGCGAGCATGCCCCTGGCTGAGCGATAACGGTCTCGCATCCAGCCTCCCAGGACAGACGCCCCGATGGGCCCGTGCAGGGGGTGGGGAGGGGGAGGCACACATGGTGAGCAAGCCTGCGAGAACGGAAGGAGGGTGGCGCGTCTATAAAACTACACGTTTCTGTCGCCGCGTCATCTAGAATGGCAGAAACGAGACACGCACAAACGCCCGCCAGCTGGTTTCGGAAGCTCCCTTTAAACGAAGCGTACAGACGGGGACGTGCCCCAGCTGTGTGATTAAGTGAAGGACCAAAGCCGCCAAGCGTATGCGGTGCGAGGCCGTCCCGTGTCAGACCGGGAGCGAGGCAAACACCTGCACTTCCGCTTCCACCCGTACCGAGCCCCGCGCCGCCCCAGGGAACACGCCAGAACTCACAGCCTCCCTCTGCAAGGGCCTGGCGTCGTCTCAGGCCCGTGCGGACCACCCAAGTGCGTTCACAAACGCAGGCCCCGATCCGGCGCAGCGACGGGAAAGAACCCACGCGAAACCTACTTCGTCAGAAAGTCTTTCCCAAGAGCGACCCCAAGGCCGGAGTTGGCGGGTGCCGGATGTCTCTCGCACCCACCTATTTTGGGATGAGACGTTGGCAGTGCTGCTTCCGGGAAGGGTGCGATCTGGCAGCTGTCCTGATACCCTGGGTAGTGCGGCTCCGGGTGGCCGACTCTGCACGGGGGCTGCACGCCTGCCTCTTGCACTGTCGGGGACGAGAGGGACAAGACAGCCTTGGGACCCGGCTGGGGCCTGGCTGGGGCTGCACGGATTTTAAATCTCGACATGTCTCCAGCTGCACCGTCCAAGGAGGTAGCTTCTGAGCCCCAGAAACGCGATGAATTGTTTGAATTGCTAGTATCCGGGATCTACCGGGTGAAGTACAATGTTAAACGTTAACCTCCACTTTCTTTCCGCTTTCCTGACGTGGCTAGTGGAACGTCTACAAGCACCCGTGGCCTCAGGAGTCTCTGCCTCGCAGCCGGTCCACAGCAGGAGTCGGCAAACCGTGGGCATTTTGTGCCACAACTGACAGACCCGCACGCCTGCCCGGCGCCCGCCCGTGCACGCCAACCCGGCGCCCCTGCTCCAGGCTGCTCCCAGCCCCAGGTTAACAGGGGTGACGCGTGTGGCCCACAGGGCAGGTGCCAAGGACAACTCACCCGTGGCTCCCGTGAAGACGTCGCCCTGGGCCGGGCTCTCTGAGATGACGGCAGTGGCCTCCACGGTGGACGCCCGGTCAAAGGTCAGTGCGCCCGAGGTAGTGATCTGTCCTGAGGGGGTCACGGTGACTGGAAAAGCGGAAGTGCTTTTTACCACCGGCTTGACCACAGCGCAGGCCAAAGCCTGGACACAGCACATGCCCCAGGCACCTCTGCGGGGGCTGGAGAAGACCAGGGACCCTGCACCTCTGATGGGAACCAGGGCGAAGGCGGCGGGCTCTCTAAGACACCCTGCTCATATCTGAACCGGCAACAGAGGCACGAGCTGCCTTGTTGGAAAACAAAACATAAAGTTGGAGGTAACTGAGACACTCCTCTGTGGCTGGAATTAAGAAAGACGTTCCCAGAGGTTGGGGCACCCGGGTGGCTCAGTCAGTTGAGCGTCTGACTTCGGCTCAGGTCGTGATCTCACGGTTCACGAGTGTGACCCCACGTCAGGCTGTGTGCTGACAGCTCAGAGCCTGGAGCCTGCTTCGGATTCTGTGTCTCCCTCTCTATCCCTCCCCCACTTGCACTCTGTCTCTCTCAAAAATAAATGTTAAAAAAAAAATTAAAATAAAGGAAGATTCACAGAGGTTGAAGACGAGAGCAGACTTGCCCCCACAGCCCTTCTGCTGCCCCATCCCCTTGGCCGCAGGAACCACAAAGAGAGAGCGCCGGGGTGGGAGGGCTGGGGCGGGGGCGAGGGGTGGGGGGACCGCTCTCCGTAGATGCTTGTTCACAGCCTCGGGCAAAGGCGCTGGCTGCAGACACCTGTCTCGTCCCTGCCTCGCTCCACTCTGGTTCACACACAGCCAGGGTTTCCCTCCGTCCACCTGGTCCCCACCCCGAGACAACCATGTGAGGCATCTGGACACGGGGGCTGAGCAAAGGTGTTCCTGCGGATGCCGCCTCCCAGAAGGCATGGCTCCTGGTTCGTTCCATTAGGAAACATCTGCCGGGGGCACGACAGGGAGTCCACGGAGATGAGGAAAACCCCCCCAGGGCGGCCCCCACAGAACAAGGGAGCCCCAGGGGTTGGAGGGGCCGCGCCTCCGCCTCATTCAAACTCACAGGCGGTGGCGGCGGTGGCGGGAAGCAGCGTGATGTTCTTGGGGGGCTCCTTCTTCACGGGGGTCGCAGGCGGCTCATTCTCCTTCTTGCGCCTTTTGTAGGGGACGAAGAGCCTGACTGGGCCGCTCTGCGGGGAGAGGCGCAGTGAGACGGGGCCGAGGCGCAGTGAGACGGGGCCAGCGCTGTCCCCGCGCCCGTCTCTGCCCACACGGGGGAGGGGAGGGGGCACAGCAGGACCGCGGGCGGGAAGCTGCAGAGGCCCGACCTCTCTGCAGGCCCCAAGGTCCCTGAGGGACAGAAAAGATTCTTTCTAAAAGAATACACGAAAAGCAGCATTTAAAAACAAGATAACGTTCGTCAACACAGGATTCCCAGGGACTGCTAGAAGACAGAAAACAGAGAAGGACCTGGTAAAGGAGAGCCTCTGCCCCATGGGACAGAACATTCCAGCAGGACTGAAAAGGCTTTGGGAACAGACGAGAGGAGTAGCAACGGCAGAAGCCAGCCCTGCACCTGCCACCTGCCAGCCTCAGGCAGGAGGGGAGGCCAGTCTCTGGGGTCGCAGCCCTGCCCCGGCTGCGGTCCCCTGAGGCCACCCGAGCACATGGCGCCCTCCGCTCTGTGAGCCTAAAGGGGGTCCTCGGAAGCCCTGGGTCGTGCCTGCTGGCCATTTTCTTCTGTGTGGCTCTCGCGTCCCGTTTCTTTGCAAGTCTTACAACGTTTTGTCGAAAGATGGACGCTTTAGTGATGTCCTGTAGCAACACTGAGACGGACTCCTTCTCTCCAGGGTTCCTGCTGCTGATCAGGTCAGCAACCTGGCTGTCCCCAGGCAGCAGGGAGGGTGTCACACCCAGCAGGGGCTGCGCTGTCCCCCAGCAGACTGCTCACGGCTCCGAGGCCTGGGGGCAGATCCGACTGCATTAGGGCTCCTTCATGGGGAGTTTTTGAGGCAAATCTTTGAGGTCTGTTCTTATCCCAGACGGATTCTTCTTAGCTGCCACCTTCCCTGCTTCTTGGTTTAGCGGTTGCTCTCACTGCCGACCAGCCACCTCTCCAGGGCTCGAGTCCACGTGGCGAGGCTCTAGAGCTGGGGGGAGGACGCTGGTGGCACGGTGTTCCTGCCCTGCCACTCCTGGGGGTGGCCTCTGGCCTCAGAGAGGAGGCTGGTGAGGGAAGGAGCCCCCAGTCTCTTGGCCACACCTGCCCAGAATTCAGTTTCTGCGACTCAGAACCAGGGCCGGAGATGTCCCAGTAGGCGGAGGGAGCCCTAGGCCACGAAGTTCTCCCCTGTGTTTTCTTCCCAAAATGTGGGTTTCGTGTTTTGGATAAATTTGGATCTGTGAAACATTTTGAATTCATCTGCACATGAAATGCCAGGTTGGGGCCGAGAAGCATTTCTACGCCGAGTGCAACTGTCCCCACCGCCATGCAGCCGACACCCTTTGCGGCCCCGCCGACCCCTCGCCCTGCCGACGCGTACGTCTCCATCACAACAGCAGTGGGAAAGGTCCTCAAGGGCCGGGACCCCTCCGACTTCAGTCTTTTCCTCCAAATTGCTCTGGCTGTCCTGCTTCTTTGCCTTTCTTACCAACTATAAAACCAGCTTGTTTAAAGCTCCACAGAGCCCCGCAGGGATTCCGAGGAACCATGTGGAGCCTGCAGACCGTGAGGACAGTGCCCGAGCCCTCCCTGGGCCTCCAACCCCGGCCACGCCGCCTCGGCTCAGGGCTTCCCGCGTTTCTTTCCACAGCCGGGTCTAGGTGTGTCGCACATGCATCCCGCATGTGTCCTGTTTACACCCGTCTCCACATTCTGCGGCAACTGCAAAGAGTGCTCACAAGTTTTCTAAACTCCCTAACGGGACGATTCCCTCCTACTCTCTTCCCCGTACGAGATCTCGGAGTGCTCTCCCTGGTAGTTTCTCCAAGTGAACTTTATTTTATTTTATTTTATTTTATTTTTTAATATTTATTTATTTTTGAGACAGGGAGAGACAGCATGAACAGGGGAGGGTCAGAGAGAGAGGGAGACACAGAATCTGAAGCAAGCTCCAGGCTCTGAGCTGTCAGCACAGAGCCCGACGCGGGGCTCAAACCCACAGACCGCGAGATCATGACCTGAGCCGAAGTCGGACGCCTAACCGACTGAGCCACCCAGGCGCCCCATCTCCAAGTGAACTTTAAAGCTACTTCATTTTCACAAAAATATCCCATTGTTCACTCCACGAGAATATTTAATCCATACACGAACTAGACGATTTTAGGGTATTTCATTTTCCACCCAAGACGGTGATAGGTCTCTCCAATTACATCTCCTTTCAAATCTTCTAAAAATTAACCAGATAGCTCATCAAAATAAAACCAGGATATCTCGTTACACAGCTTTCTAGTTCACTTGAAAACATCTCAAAATAGAACTTAACGGTAAGGAAGGCTGAAACCAAACTAAGACATTCAGACACTACACGTTACTCTCACGTTTTTGAAAGCTACACGGCCACAAAGGTTAAAATCAATGAAAACGTTCATTCTTTTTGAAACTGTTAGTTGAGAACATAGAAATGTTTCAAAAGACCTTAAAAGCCCCTCATAATTTCAACGTAGTACTTTTAGGACATAACGTTAAAAAACACAGGATATAAGACAGCACACACACACTCCCCACGACCGTAAAGAACACTGTGTGTTCAGTTTTGGGGTTAAGATGGTGATACTGGAGCAAGTTCCCCGCCTGCACCACCTGCAGCATCAGAGCGATGCCAGAGACGCAGAGTTTGAGAGAGAAACGTGACAGCCCCTGGATCGGCTGCAGGGGCGCCAGAGCCGTGTGCGGGGCAGGGCGTGGGGTCATCGCAGCAGCCCTGCCCGCCCACGCGCACCCCGGCCCCACCAGGTGACCCCCCCCCGGCCGCTCACCAGGGTCATGTCGTCACAGCAGGCGGCACAGGTGCATGAGGCAGCGTGAGGATTTAAGATCCCGTCCTGAAATTCAGAGAAGACACGGTACGCAAGAAAGTCGCCTTTCGGCAGCTCTACGGCGTGTCTGTCGCTCATAAACACAAAACCCCGTCGCTTCCAGAAACGCCTCTTCCTCGCACTTCCCTGTTGTACAAGGCGGTTATCGGCGGCAGGGTCCACCGAGTCCCTTCTGGGAGGTGAAGACTCTACGAGTGTTATTTCTTGACCAACACGCAAAGCGCTACCTGCAAACAGCAGTGAGAAGCCCGCCCCTCTCACGACAGGTAAACGGGGTCGGGGGGTGGGGGGGGGGTGGTCAGCGTCTGGGAAAGGTCACGCGCCTCCAGGGGAAGCTACGGTGTTGCCTCAGGCACTCCTGGCAAGCACCGTAGGCACCGCATGCGTGAAACACCAGGACACTAGGCGAGGTCACCTGCCCGGGACCACAAGGCCAGGCGGCCTCTGTCTGACCGCACATGCCGGCCACGCCCCGGGGCCGCCGTGGGGACCCCCCGCCGTAGCTGCGGGGGGACGGCACGCACACACCTGAATGAGGCACTGAAGCGGCCTGCCCGCGTAGCGGATGCTCCTCTTCCAGTCCTTACTGCTGGCTCTTCCGGCCATGGCTTCGAACTCAGTCGGGCTGTACCAGTTCTCCCCCTGCTTGATGCATCGGCCCCGGCCGCCTGAAGTGACACGAAGGACCAGCAAGTGGCCGCACCGCTCACCCCCAGCGGCCTCGGCCGGCTCTTCCTCAGATGGGCCGCAAACGCCACAGCCCCCCTGCTGGGCCTGCGTGACCCGCCCCCCGCCCCCACGGCCGGCCCGCAGCAGGCAAGCCCCCGCCACGAATCCACACTCGCAGGCCCACCGCACCTCCCCGCCCCACTGTCCACGGCCACCGCAAGCTCACCCTGGTCTCACGATGACCTCCTGCCACCTGCCCCACCCTGGGAACTTTCCCTGTGGGAACTCCTCTTCCCCCGCTTTGCCCCCTCCGTGGGTTGCTGCGTCTTCTCACTGCGCCCCCACCACGCCCCAAACCTCTCCACGGCCCCAGCTCTAGTGCCCGGGGCTGTGAGCCACGTCCGCCCCGGCACGGTTCACACGTGTGTGGGGCCGCAAGGGGACGGGCGCTGTGGGGCCGCGAGGGGACAGGCCTGGCCCACACGTGTGCGCTGTGGGGCCGCGAGGGGACGGGCGCCTCACCTGAGCCGAGCCTGCTCTTGAACAGCGTGCCGCTGATGTTCCGGCAGCGCACGGGCAGCTCGCTGTCGTACACCGAGGGGTCCCAGTTATATTTGGTTCCGCCTCGCTCCTGGCCGGGAGCTGCAGGAGTCGGAGGGCACTGAGGGCCTTGGGCAAAGGAAGTGTTTTGAGAGTAAGAGACGCCGGACGCACCCAAGATAACCAGGCAAGTACAACCACACCGACTGGCTTATAACGGCGGGTCGCCCGGCTGCCCACAGACCACCCCGACTTAGCAGCACCAGGCAGCTCTTTCTCGGCTCGTAAAACCTCACTTTCTCTACTTAAACAGGAACATTTATATTACAAATTCACCACAAAAATAAACAGGTCGCCCCCAGCATGAACTCCACAAGCGCCCAGGTGTGCTGGCACCTGGAGTGAGAGGTGCAGCTGGCCCCTTCAGCCCCGCCGTCTCCACGATGCTCCCGTCCGTGTGCACAACAATCAGCGTGGCCTTCTCTGTGTTCAGGCTGTCCCCGATCTGCAGGGCTGTCCTGCCAGACTGGAGGAAAGAACGTTCTGTGAGTCTCCCAGACAAACAGCTGCGGGGCCTGCCACTCGGTGCGACGGGACATGGGCCTCGCTGACTGTCACCGACAAGGGCGCCAACCGTGCCTCCGTGGGCTCTTTCAAGATGCCAGTAAAAGACCTAAACACGGGCGCCCGGGTGGCTCAGTCGGTTAGGCGTCTGACTTCGGCTCAGGTCATGATCTCCCAGTTCATGGGTTCGAGCCCCACATCGGGCTCTGCACTACAGCTCAGAGCCTGGAGCCTGCTTCAGATTGTGTCCTCCCCACCCCCTGTCTCTCAAAAATAAACATTAAAAAAATTAGAAAATAAAAAAAAGACTTAGACACAGAGCCAAGAACAAGAAAAGGCTGCCATGTCTGGGTGGCTCTGAACAAATGCTCAGTCACTTACCAAAGTTAAAAAAAACAAATGTGTCCCACACACAAGGCCTGGAAAGAGAAAGAGCCCTCACGTCCACCTGAGCAGCTCCTGCAAGTTCACAGGTCTTGAGGGAGGGTTCTGAGGGACCAAGTCCACAGGCACAGCCAGGGTCTGGGGCAGGACTCTCTTCTCATGCTCATGTCCCACACACAGCTCTACTGATGGCCACCAGACGCCAGGGCCTCCCCAACCGCACTGCTCACACACCTGTCCACAGTGGCCGGGTGCTATCGTGACAGCAGCTACTTCCTCTGGGGCAGCCTGGCCCTGCCCTTCAAGCAGCCCTACCCCCCCGCCCTCCTCCCCCATCCCTGCGTGAGCCAGACGCCCTTCCCTGTCCTTGCTGGAGGAGAGACCCACCCCGCTGTCCCTGGGTGCACATCGCTCAGGTCTCTGGCAAACTCAAGGCCTTGCCCAGAGAGTCCTGGGGTGGACGACACTCTAAGTAGCCTGCTCACACCCACCATTCTGGGACGTTCTAACACTTGCACGGTCAGAGCATGGAAGCAATGAAGGCAAAGTGAGAAGACATTTCCTAAAATCTGAAAATCCATCAGGGGGGTGAGTACACCTCCTTGTGGAGCTGAGGGACCCCCACCCATGAGCACGGGCACACCTGCACACGCACCCAGAGCCGGGGCTCATCACCCAGAGGGTCAGGGCCTCAGTAAGGGTGTTGCACTGCTCGTGTCTGAATCACTAAAGACACGCAACTCTCTACTGAAAAGAGGGAATGTTCTGTGTTCATTTACGAATCACAAAGTATTTTCCTTATTATTTTTTAAATGTTTGTTCATTTTTGAGAGAGAGAGAGAGAGAGAGAGAGAGAGAGAGAGAGAGAGAAACTGAGCAGGGGAGGGGCAGAGAGAGAGAGAGAGACACAGAATCGGAAGCAGGCTCCAGGCTCCAGGCTCTAAGCTGTCAGCACAGAGCCTGACGCGGGGCTCAAACCCATGAACCGTGAGACCATGACCTGAGCTGAAGTTGGACACATAACCAACTGAGCCACCCAGGTGCCCCAAAGTATTTTCCTTATTAAAGCCAATGGAATACACATATATTTGAGACACCCCCCCCTCCTTGTCAGTTTCGTCTCCGGGCCTCCCTGTCCTCAGAGCCCGCTGCAAGGACCATGTCCAGGAGGCACGGTCCAGGCTGTGCCCTGGTTCCCTGACCCTCTGGCTCCAGCCCCTTCTAGAAAAGAGGACAAGCCAGAATCTGCTTCTGGGAAGGAGAGAGCCGTTGGAGGCATGAAATTGTCAGCTGGCTATCAGCTTGTACGCATGCTGACGCCCTAAGAAATAAAGCAAGTTTCTCAGGTCTGTACTCTGCTACTAAAATTAAGGGGTGAGTCTGCTGTTTGCTGCCATTCCAATGATAGCAGCTTTGCTTGCAGGTGTGTAGAATCCTAGGTGTGTGATTGAGGCTAAAATAAAGAGAAACGGTAACTGACAGTTCTGGCAAAGCTCCAGGAGAGCCCCCGTTCTGTGGTTGTCGGGCAAGGATGGGAGATCACAGCACACTCCTCCTGGCGCCCACATAGCCCTGGGCAGGGCCTCTGGGGGAACCGGGGTCAGGGAGGTCACACTCTGGGGTCTGGGGAAAAGCGCTCGCGGAGCGGCTCACCAGGACGTGTCCCGAGAGTGAGGCGGCATTTGCCACCGACGTGGTGAAGACGTTGTCTGCAGAGGCGCCCACGTTGGCCACGGTCACAGTGGTCACCTCTGCAACACAGAAGCCTGATTCAGCACACCATCAGAGCCAAGGGCCTCCCACCAGGGCTCCAAAACAGCATTTCCCAAACAGGTATCTGCACTTCCAACCACGGGACTCCCAACATTCTTACACAAAGTGCTCACTCCACATTTCTGGACCACAGTCTAAGCAATCTGGGCCTTAGAAAAAGAAAAGAAAGAGGCAGCTCTCCAGCCCACTAGAGCCTTTTATTCACAGTGAAAACCCGCCCCCGCCACGCTCCCACTGAGCTGGCGGCAGGCTCTGCCAAACTGCCCCTGGGCTTCTCGTTCCCTTTAGCATAAAACCATACACCAAGGTTCCAGGAGCCCGGTGAGCATCCTGTGGCCAGGCTCAGGCAGTGTCACCTACAGAGCTCCCTCCCTTGCTGGCACCCTCTCGAAGGTCAGCACAGGCCAGGGCTCAGGTCTCTCCTGCCTCCTCCTGGACCCCCTCTCCCATTCACTGCCCACGGAGAGGCTTTCCTGCCAGCTCCTTGGCCGGGCAGGCGGTCCCCTCTGTCACACAGCATTCTAGAATGGCCCATGAACAGGGCAGTCTCTGACTTGGGAAATGCTCACAAAATACTGGTGGAAAGAGTCCTGCATATTCCACTAACCCGGCACCCACCAAACTGCACTGAAAATAGCTGTTCCCCTTGTCTGCTCCTCCAGCAGACCACAGCCTACGTCCCTGTCTGAACGCACGCTCAGGCCAAGCAGCTATCAGGCCCGAGAAGAGGGAGCCCCAGAGAGGAGACACAACCTGCCGAGTTACCTGCACCCGGAAGGTATCTAACCTCAGCAACTTAAAAAAGTTTTAATGCTTCCATGTATGCAAAAACACAACTATCAAATTCTGCGGATAAAAACATGCAACAGCAATACATTTCTCTGATGCCGTGACGAACTATATCATGTTTCTTTTCTGCATCCAGAAAACATACGCAAAAAGCAAAAAAAAACCAAAAAACCAAAAAAACAAAAACTGAAGAAAACTGCACGGTCCAAAGTCCCAACATCAAAGCAGAGTTTAGCGATGAGAACCGAATACTCTAATAGCCACAAAGCCTTCTTCCTTCTTTTGTGAGGACCCCAGACAGACCACACACAGACCAGCAGCTCTGGGGCAGCAGGCCAAGTCCCCCTGCCTACAGCCGCTTAGGGCTGGATAAACACCGGAGTGACAGGACCACCAGGACACAGGCTGCTGGCTCCTTAGGGGAAAGTGCCTGACAACACGTGCCGTGCCGGCAGTAACTCAAGGATGCACTTCCTGGGTCCCCACACTCAGCTAGGGAGCTCCCAGCTGGGAAGGGATACAACACTTGGGAAAGTCTCTACCTTCTTTGGGATGGCGATCTGGGAAGGCACTACTCCTAAAGGAGGCTTTGGGGCACAGTCTGAGGCTCCACGGGTCATGACACTTGAGAACGAGAATGTTCTGTGTGGCAAGAAACAAAACCATGGGCCAGTTTTCCCCTGGGAAAGGAGCTTGCCGGGAATGGTAGGGGGAAGGGAGGATCCATAAAGGAGATGGGATGTGGGGGGCCAGGGACGGACCAGGAGGGGAATCTAAGGAGTCAAAGCATGATGCCGACCTCTGCTCCCAAAGGCTGCAGGGCCTCCCAAGCTGGGTGACACTGCCTTGCTCCCCAGCTCTCAGGTCACCCCTGAACTGGACCTTAGGATTCCAAGTGACCAGACACACCCAACCTCAGGCTGCTCCAGGGCAGGATCCATGTCTGATCCCCACTCCCCTAATCTTCCCAGCCCCCCTTGTCACCAGCACCAGGGACAGACAGAGAAGACAAGCAGGGCAAGAGGCAGGTGCTGAGAAGGTTCTGGAAGGAGCGCAGGGTGCTCTGCAGGAAGGAACGGGGCTTGCACAAGGTAAACGGGTTCGGGAAGCATGTTCAGGGAAGTGTGCACACTGGGCAGGATCAGGCTGGTCACATGGGGCAGGGCGTGCAGGAATGGCAGGGCACACGAGGTAGGTGTGAGGCGTGCGAGAGGCATGTGCTCGGAGAGAAGGGGGCGGGCTGGTCCCCAGGGCGCGTGCAGCGGGCGGTGGGCGCGGTGCTGGCGTGGGCTGCTTGTGTGCGGTGTGTGCGGGGCAGGTGCACACAGGTGCACGGGTTTGTGTCTGGGCCCGGTGCGCGTGGGTCAGGTGCGGACAGGTGCATGGGCTGCGTGTGGGGGCAGGTGCGCACAGGTGCCCGGGTCGTGTGCGCGGGCGGGCGGCACTTGCCTGCGAAGGCTGCGGCCGCGGCGGCCTCGTCGGGACCCGGCAGGGCCTCGGCACCCATGTCCATGTGCCCGGACTCGGCGGCCATCACCGCCACGGCCGTCACCCGCCGAGTCTCGCGCTCTGCCTCCGAGTCTCCGTCCTCCTCCGAGTCCTCGTCCCTGCTGAGCACCGGCTCCTCCGCCTCGCCTCCTGCCGCGGCCGCGGCCGCCGCCGCAACAGCGGCCGCGGCCGCCACCGCCGCCGCCTCGGCCAGGCCCAGCTGCTTGGCGGCCGAGTCCGAGTCCTCCATCCGGACTCCGCCGAGCCCGCCCGAAGGCGCCAGCCGGGGCCGCCCGAAGGCCGGGACGGAGCCCGAAGCGCGCAGCGCGAGGAGGGCCGCCCGAGCCGGGCCGAGCCGAGCCGAGCCGGGCCGAGGCCGCCCGAAGCTGCCAGCCGAGCCGAGCCGAGCCGAGCCTGCCCGAAGCCTCCCGCGCCGCCGAGCCGAGGCTGCCCGAACAGGGGCCGAACCGGCACGAAGCGGCCCAGTCGCGCTCCGCCGACGGCCGAGAGTCCGGAACCGAGGAGGGCCGAAGCGGCCCGAAGTGCGGAGCCGAGTCTGCCCGAACTGGTCCGAGGCTGTACGAGGGCTTCCGAACGGCTCTGCGCTAACCCCTCCTCAGCGCCTGGGAGGCCGCGCCACCCTTCGTCCCCCGCAACAGGGTCGCCGACTGTGGGGCAGAATCTCGCCGGCCTCCGACGCAGCGCGGCCGGGCCAGGAGAACCTTTCGTCGCAGGCTCCGCCCACCCCCCGCCTCGAGCGGGAGCCGAGTCCGTCCGAGGTGAAGCCGAACAGAGCCGAGCGTTGCCGAGCCCCGATACTCCGAGCCTCGGCTCTCCGCCTCCGCCTGTACGAAAGTGCCCGAGCGCTGCCGGACGGGTTGATCGGGCCTCGGCCGCGGATCGGAATCAACTCCCGAAGCGCGGCGAGGTCGGGCCCCTTCGGGAGCAGAAGCGAAAATGGCCGAAGGGACGCGAAGAGCGCGGAGCCGAGAGACTGTCGGGATCGCGGCGGTCTGGGCGGGCGGGGCCGGGCGGTAAGATGGCGGCCGCGCGGCGAGGTGAGGGCGTGGGGTGGGCGGCTGGGGGCGTCAGGGGGCCGCGGGGGTCTCGGGACTGCGTGGCGCCCGTCGGCCGGAGGCTGGGGCTGGGACTCCGGGCGGCGGGGGCAGAGATCATGCCGGGAAGGGGGCCGGTTCGTTTTGGTTCTTTCTGGTGTCGGAAAGGCCGATCAGTCTGGGGTACCTCGTGGTGGTTGCGACTCCGCGGTTTTGAGTAGATTCGCGAGGTGAGGCCCCGGGCCCGTTGAGAGCCTCTTCCCCTCCCTGGCCTCACGTCGCGTGTCCTGCTACCACCTTTCCGTGGCCGGCCCCCGGTTTTGCGCAATGCGCGCGGTGGCGGCAGGGGACAAGGGCCAGGGCAGGGGACAGGGGCACAGGGACAGGGCCAAGGGGCTGGCAGCAGGGGCAGGGGACCGGCGGCCGAGGGCAGGGGCAGGGGCAGGCAGCAGGGGCGTAGGCGTGGGCCCGGGCTGGCTGCAGTGTGACCCGTGAACTGCCACACTGCTCTGCGCAGCGGCTGCGCGCTCTTCAGAGAGCGAGGGCGGCCCGTGTGCCGTGAGGCCCAGGCGCCCAGGGAGCTGGCGGGGGCCCCGCAGGTCGGGAGGCACCCCGTCCCATTGCCAGCAGCTTTGTGTCCGAGACAGAATGCTGGGCGATGCGGCAACCCCCCGGAAAGCTGGTCCCCGCCAGCGTGTGCTTCAGTCGTACAGATCCCCGCCCCCCCCACCCCCCCAAGCGTTGACTCCTGGAACGTCCAGTGAGTTGTTCATTCTCTCTGTGAAACACCCCCAGCTGGCAGACAGGTGGGCATAGCTTATCTTGGTCCGCGTCCTGCCCGGGTCGCCAGGGTCTGTGCCCATGAGTGTGCCATTTACGGTGCTGACCACTCAGTCCACATAGCAGCTGATGTGTGCACCGCTTGGGTAAGAAAAGTGCGGGATGGGATGGGGGCTGTGCTACTCTGGGTTGGGGTTGTCTTTGTGGTAGCGATCGCTCAGATAAAAAAGCCCACTTTGCACACCCCAGCTGTCAGGAATTACTTGCGGGGAAGACAGAGACGAGGGAGTGCGCTGGGCAGCAAGCGGGACGTCCTGCAAAGAGGTGGTCTCCGTTGTGCGTGTGCTTGAGGCAGAGCAGAGCCCTCTCGTCAGACCTTTGTGAACGGCCGCTGCTAGCGAGACGTGTTTCCATTTGGTGAGAAACTAGGTTTACGCCGGGGCAGGATCCCTGTGCACACCTTGTCTGTCACCTCGGGGACACGTTCGTTCTCCGCACCTCCACGTGTACTCCTGACACCCCTGTTCAGAGACACACTGTCACTACAGTAAATCATTTACCAAAAAAATGTTAGGTCCTGAAAACCACTGCTGTATTTAGTCACAATGAGCCGTTATGGGTCTGAAACCCTTAGAGCCGCCAATCGGATTACAGCTGCCTTTAATGTTAATTATGTAAAATCCTGTGTCACGTAAGGTTTTTGTGCAGCCTTTGTTCCTGAGCTGCCACGGTTCTGATCCATCACAGTGGCCGGCCGGCAAGTAGATCTGAAGTGTCTGAAAACGGCCTTCAAGAGAAGAATCAAAAGGGAGGAAACCCCCAGTTCACATGAAATCCACCCGATACCGACAAGTATCTAGGTGGCGGAGTTTAGCTAGAGCCTGGAAAAGAACAGGCCGGGTTTCAGGAGCACACCGCCTGTAACGTGATGCAAGCTTATAAATGACCCGTGCTCCACTGGCCCTCCCCTGGCTGCCGCTCCTCGAGGCTGAGTTCTGATCTGTGTCCCTGATTCCCTGGGCTGACCCATTTAGGACCCCTGCCCAAGTGAGGCACCACAGAAAGCCCAGATCTACTCGCCAGATCACCGGGGCTGGAGAGGGAGTGGGGCTGGAGAGAAGACCGGCCGGGCTGGTTCCCATCGCTGGTCCGCTTGCCGCCGGCAGTATAGCTCAGGCCTCCCAGAGGGTCCATTTGGCAAATTTTCACTCATTGCTGATGTTTCTGCGTGTCACAAACGTGCCACTGGTGTGAGCCTCTTCACACAGGAAATCTGCCCCAGGACACATTCGATGGGAGGATTAGAGACACTCAACACCTGTGATGCCAAGACCACTTCACGGGGAGAGAGGCTGTCAGCCTAGGAGGAGGGAGACCTGTGGCTGCCGCGGGTGGGAGAAGGCCCAGGAGCCACAACAGTGCGAGAACTTGGGTTGCCGCTTCAGGAAATGCGTATCTGAGGGATATTTGGGGCCGTGTGTGAAATTCCAGAGGAAAGCAGGGTCTCTCATCAACCACACACAAAAAAAGGATTCGTACCCTGAATCGGAAAAGGTTTTCCTCTAGTTCTACCCACGTGGTAAATGTACAGAAACCTCAGAAGATGAGAAGAGCTGTCCTCTGTCTGTGTCCAGGGCACAGTCCTTCCTGTCCCGGCTGGGCTCAGCTCGGCCACATTCAGAGCCTTCTCCTCTCCACCTCTGAGCTCCCAAGTACACACTCCGGCCCAGCCTCAGCTTTCGAAAAGCCAACGGTCAGATCCTCGGATGGACAACCGCAGGCCCAGATAAACGTGGCTTCTTTCTGTAAATATGGGATCGCAGAATGGAGCCGGGGTCCTGGGTCAGCGTTGGACATGGCCCAGGAAAGCATCCGGGTTGGACCTGGGGCCTCCCTGACGGATACTTTCTTTTCTAGGGAGAGCTTCATCCGCGGTGGTATCCTTCTGCTGTGCCCACGTGTCCCCTGGTGGGCCTCCACAGCACGGTTCCTGAGGGCTGGTTTGCCGGACTCTTGAAGTCAGCTCTGAGTTTCCGCTATCTGCCCCCACCTTTTCTATAAGTTCTGAGTAGAAATTGCACGTTTCAGTGGGAGGGACGGTCACTGACAGATGCAGAGAGTTCTAGGACTTCCTCCAGTAGAGCGTGCTGGCTCCATCACCCTCCTTCTAGGCCCTGCACCTTGAGTGGGTGGCTGCCTGCCTCCCCCAGGCCCATCTGGAGCAGAAGAGCAAAGACCCCTCAGTTTGAACACTTACAGAGTCCTTTTACGTAAGCAAACAGGAAGTGTACAGAACTCGGGAAAGTTAGTGGACATTTAACTGCCCCCCCCCCCCAAGAGAATACATTTTCTTTGAAGGAAATGAAAAGAATTCATTATTTTCAATCTCGTAACCTGGGCCCAGATCAGGGTGGTGCCCGCAAGGAAGCCTGGCCATCCTGCCCGCAGTTACCAGGGACACGCCCAGCCCTCTGGTTCCAGGATAGGACATCTGTGACGGGAGGAGTGTGGGCAGAAGCCTCCGCAGGCAGGGAGCCAGTGGCCGGGTCTCCATGGCCACCCGCAGGTGCCTACACTGGGCCTGCCTGTGTCGGGCCCCTGGGAAGACGGGGCGGAGCTGGCCCCCTGGGGTGGACACACTGCGAGGCTCTCTGGGTCTGCCTGGGACCGAGTCCTTAACCACTGGCCAGCTCTCGTCCGTCTCCTTGCAAGTGCTGCTCTACCTGAGTGGGGGGTATTATGCCCTGTATTTCCTGGCTACGCTCCTAATGATCATATATAAAAGTGAGTCTTTTTTAATGTTTGCTTTTGAGAGAGTGGGGGAGGGGCAGAGAGGGAGGCACAGAATCCGAAACAGGCTCCGGGCTCCCCAGCTGTTAGCACAGAGCCCGACGCGGGGCTCGAACTCACAAACCGTGAGGTCGTGACCTGAGCTGAAGTCGGCCGCTTCACCGACTGAGCCACCGGGCGCCCCATAAAAGTGAGCCTTAATCATAGAGGCACATGGGAGGCGCCCCTGCCACTGCCCCCCATAACGAGTTCTGCTCTGTTGCCTGTTCTCCAGGTCAGGTTTTCAGTTATCCTTGTCCTTACCTGGCTCTCGACCTGACTCTGCTGTTTCTGATGGGGATTCTGGAAGCAGTTCGGTTGTACCTGGGTGAGTCGACTGAAGACCGTGGTACTTAGGGTCACAGAATTACTAGCTTACGCTCTGGGAGCCTTCAAACATCTATCCCTTTATAACGTGGTTCTTAGAGACACTTTTGATGTCAACCGCTTAACCACTTGCTTTGCAAGCTCGCCTTACGACGCCATTAAGTATTAATTAGTTTATTCAGAAGCTTTACTCAGGAGACAAGTAATACTGGGAGCAGCACCCTTGGGAGAGGCGCTTCTGTTTGGGAGTCCTGCACAAGCCACAAGGTGACCGACAGCACTGAGATTGGAACCCAGCTCAGCCAATGGACTCAGGGGCCCCCAAATCTCCACCTCACCTCCTGCCTTCTCCTGTAGGCCTCAGCAGTCTGGAGAGGGAGGATCTGAAGTGTTCTCCAGGCGACGGAGCCTGCTCAGTCCAGGCCACTGCAGGTGCCCTCAGCCAGCTCCCCATTTATATTCTCCCAACAGCGTGAGCTCTGCCGTCTATCGCACCCCACCCTGCTCCGGCCAGGGCTCGCCACACAGGGTGCACACGGCTTCCAGCCCCATCTCGTCCCTGCTGCCTTCACGGCCACAGGCACGCACGTGCCAGCACGTCTGTGTTCTAAAACAGGCTCACACCGTGCGTGTTCTGCTGATGGGTGTAGGAAATGCTCCCTCTGTTGCAATAGCAGAGGGAGCCGATGGCAGCTGACACTTCCAGGCCCTGGCACATAGCACGTTCTGCCTGCCCGTGTACGCCAGGGTGCCCCATCACCAGTGGGGACACAGGCACATGCCATGGTCGTCAGACCCTCCGGACTCTGGTGGACAGAAGCAGGTCTCCTGGGCCGTCACGGACGAGCCCACAGACCTGGGAGGGGGGCAGAAGGTGCTGGGATTGCGGGGCGCCTGCCCTGCCTGTCCCTGCCCAGGCGCCTCGGACACCTGCAGTCAGGGATCAGCGTTTCCTGTGACTGCCTATTTGTCTGTAAAATGCCGTGCTGGTTTGGTTTTGTTTGTTTGTTTGTTTGTTTGTTTGTTTGTTTACAAGTGTGCATGAGACCTTCCAGAACTGATCTTAGCCCACAGTAAAATATTTTTGGAAATTTTAAACAAAATCTCCTCAGTCCACTTGGAATTAGGGAAAGGTGTCAGAATGCAATTGGGATCATTCTTAGGAAACCAAGTTCCCTCTCCCACCCCGACAACTGACCCAGAGACTGAGGTTCAAAAATTACAACTGCACTTGGTTCTATCCTCACTGGGGAGAGCACACCCCTCGGCAGCATTTTTGCTTTGTGACATTTCCTGAGTGATGTGGTGGCCACCATAGATCCTTTCCCTGGGAGCCGTCAGCCCTACGTCCAGGGGGATGTGCTGGCGATGAGCTCGCCTCTGGCCTCCCTGCAGCCTCGGGGCCGTCCTGGGTGCACGTGGGTCCGAGTAGGCGTCCCGGAGCCCGGCGCCCACTCGTCCGCTTGTCCCCCTCTCCAGGCACCAAGGGCAACCTGATGGAGGCCGAGGTGCCGCTGGCCGTCAGCCTGGTCCTTACAGCGGGTGGCGCCCTGCTGTCCACCTACTTCCTGCTCTGGCAGACGCTGGTGCTGCGGGCCGACTCCACCCTCGGCGCCGCGCTCCTCGCGCTCCACGGCCTGGAGGCCGTCCTGCAGCTGGTGGCCATCGCTGCCTTTGTCAGCTAGGCGGGCAGCACCCGGCTTTGCCGGGCAGGACGGCTCTGCACAGAAGCCCCCGCCCGGGAGCTCGGCCGTCTCCTCCCCCAGTGCTGGACGGAAGGGCACCGGTGTGGACGGGTAGGACGGTTTGGAGTGGTTTACGAATTTTGGGTGGTGGGGTGGTCAGGAACCCAGGGCAGAGCAGAGAGCCGGGGGAGTTGCCGGGAACAGCCGCACGAAGGGTCGGGAAGGGAGACCGCGGGAACATCTGCTCAGGCCCCGCCTTTGGCTGGTGAGGATCTCCCTCCGGCAGCTGCCCTGACCCCCGACCCAGAAGGGAACAGGCCCTTGGGAAAGGAGGTGGCCGAGCTGTGGCCACAAACCACCGTTCCCTGCCGGGAGGAGGAGCCTGGCCGTGTCTTGCCGGTTCCCCCGTGGGTGTGAGGGCGCAGGCCGGGGCGGTGCGTGTTCCATACCCACCCACCGCGCTGCTGCTCTGCCGGGGGCTCCAGGGGCAGCATGGGAAGCGGGCAGCCAGGCCCCGGGCTGCTTAGGAACCGTGGGCCCTGGTGTCCGGGGGGATGTCGGCAGCTGCGGCTCCTCTCCCCCGGGGGCTCCTGAAGGAAGGACGGGCCGAGACCCTGGCACTGACGGGAGGGAGGCAGGGAGTGGGCCAGCGGCGAACGGCCCTCCACTGCCCCAGCCCGGTGCCTCAGTGCCCCCACGTCCAAGACGTTTGCACTGTGCTCCTCGCATTCTGTTTGTGCCTTCTTCCCCCTTCGCAGATCGTAATGGCTCCCGGAAGACACCGAGCTCCTGCTCTCCAGGACCTTTACCTGTTCACGCTGTGCACCGTCCACGTCTGGAACAAAACGTTGGGTATCTGGACGTTTTCCCTACCGTTTTGTGGAAATAAATGTTTATACCTCCCTGAATTCCTCCTGAGGCCGCCCACCTCTTCCGTACCCAAGAGCACACACCCCATCCAGGCCTCCCCCAGCAGCCCCAGGAGGAGGGCTTCCCCCGGAGGACAGCCAAGCCAGGCCTCAGGGCCAGTCCAGGACCTCCACGGGGACTGGCTTCCTCGAGGGGCCGCAGCGGCCCCCCACGGCCTCTGTCCTGGCAGGGGCAAGTGGCAGCAGGACCTCTCTGCGCTGCCCGTTCTGGCTCTGGACCAGCGGGCGTCCTCCCGCCTCCCCGCTGCCTTCCCTGCTGCTGGCGCCGTGCGGACTCGGGAAGGACTGGACGGGTGCGCTTGCCTCTGGGAGGGCCCAGCCAGCTCCCCTGCAGACTCTGGAAGCCGGACACCTGTGGCCTTCAGGGTTCGTGATCTCCTGCCCCGAGCTGGGCTCCGGACACCCCTATCGCTTTGTTTACATGCAGGTGGCGGTCAGCTGCCACGGAGGGCACCACAGCTCCACGTGGCCACCAGCCAGCCTGGGACCCCAGGCTCTCTCCTGCCTCCTGATCGGGGTCAGTCCTGGTCTGGGGACAGTGACTTTCATTTCAGAAGTGCTACAGTCCCCACCTCAGCTGCTCCCTTGTGTGCCGGCCTTCCCACTTTTTGCCCGTCTCCAGGAAGGACGAGGGCAGGCCCGGGCCTTCCTCTCCCAGTGCTCAGCAGAGTAGGAGAGAGAACCAGGAAGCCAGGTCCTGCCAGGGCTCGGGGGCAGGGCTGGGCCCAAGGAGAAGGCCACTTCCTGCCCCACCTGGGAGAGCTCACCTGTGATGCTTCAGACAGCAGGCAGGGAGACCCGCCCCCGGGGTCCTGGTGACCCGTGAAAAGGCAGTGCCACTGACCGTCCAGGACCCAGTGTGCCTCCCTTCCCCAGGCGGTTCCCCAGGAAGCGCTCCACGTCAGTGCCAGGCAAACAAGGCCAACTGCCCTGGGCCCCTGCCTCCTGACACACCCGTTTCCACCCCCACACCACCCCAGGAATCATAGCCAGAGCCCTTGGGTCCTTGCACGTGCCTGGGGGTGCCCACCGCTGCCCGGACCTGCCCTCTGCCCCTTCACTTCCTCCCAGCCAGCTGGCTGAGCAGGGGCATCCTGGGAGTCCATTCAGGACACCTGCCCTACGCTGAGGACAGAGGGTGGGGCCTGGGCCTAAGGAGGGGGGCACTGCCAGGAGTGCCCTCCCCCACCTGTTCTGGTCCCTGGCACCAGTGAACAGTCTGGGCCACAGGATCCCCACCCTCCCGTCTGACACCCACATCCCTCTGGGGATTCCCATGTTGGTTGAGGCTACTCGAAAAGACTATAGGATCTCCTGAATTGTGGAGGGGAGGGCCCCTCTCCGGCCTGGGAGACTCAGCGCGCAGAGCCCTGGGGTCTCTGGCCTCTGATCATAACTTTGACACCCACTTGCAGACTAAAGCCTGGCCCTAGCACTCCCCCTATCCCTCCAGAGCAGAGGGGCCAGCTGAAGGGGAGGGGAGTCTGTCCCGGGGCCCCAGAGAGAGCCCCTCTGCCGCGGCAGCTGAGGCTGGGGGTACCTGGCATCTGCTAGGGCTCATCCAGGGCTGCCTCGCAAAGGTCTCAGAGCCTTGCCCTGCTCGGTCACACCGGCGCATCTCCGGGGTGAGGGGCTCCAGATCCGCCTATCCGTCCGCGGGCGCCCCGGCTCTGGGGGTGGGTGGGGTCTGCAGGTCCAGGGGGCCCACGGGGGTGGGTGTGGGGGGCCGAGCGCTGGGAGCCCCGGGGGGCGGGGCCGAGCCGGAGAGGCGGGGCGTCCTCGTCCTGTCCCCACCCCTCCCCCCGCACCCGCCGGCTCCCGGGTCTCTAACCTGCCGCTCGGGTTCCTCTTCGCGGCCCCGCCCCGGCCCGGCCCAGCCGCGCGTCCCTCCCGCTGCCCGAGCCTGGGCGCCGAGGCGAGGAGACGACAGACGTGCGGACGGACGCGCGGACCAGGGCACCCACCGGCGGCGCGGGCACGGGACCAGGAGCAGCAGGTGAGCGCCCCCACGGTTTCCCACCCAGCGCACGCCGACCTGCCGGGCAGCCGCCCGCGCTTTGGCCAAGGAGCGACCCAGGAGCCCCGAGAACGGACGGCGGTCCGGGTCGGCCTCAGTTTCCCCAGGTAGCCAGGAAACTGGAGGCTCTGGCCTGAGTCCTTGGGCCGGGCCGGGGCGCCAGGGGCAACGGGGTGCGAGAGCGCTGAGCCGAACCCGCGGCCAAGGAGCCCGGTGCCGTTGCGGCCTGGTCTGCCCCGCCTGGTCCTGGGGCGGCGGCGGTGACCTGGGTCAGCCGGCCCCCTCCCAGCCCCGGGCTTGGCGGGGGAGGGAACCCCTTCCTCCGGTGAAGGGGCCCCAAACCCCCCCTTCCACGGGACAGGCTGGGCCTCCTTGGCGGCCAGACACCAGACAGAGGTGAGCCAGTGGCTCTCTGTTTGTCAGGTCAGGAGGCACTTCCTGGGTGTCTGATCGAGAAGGAAACATCAGGCTAGGGTCAGGCTCTGGGTCAAGGGGTGTGGGAGTTTCAGGGAGGAGGAGGCTGGGTGCTGTGTTGCAGGGGCCTGCCGGTGCCCCGCCTGAGGCTACCCTGGGTCCCTCCTCCCTGGGCCAGGCTGGCCTGGGGTGGTCCCTGTGCATGAAGGTGTCCCTGGTGGCAGGGGAGGAGGGTAGGCAGGCTTGAGGTGCTTCTCAGGCGCACCCACAAACCACCTCTGCCCCCACTCCAGGTGGAGGTGGCCCCAGCAGCGCTGGGAGCCGGGGCCCAGCTGGTGACGTCTCTCCTTCCCCACCTCTGCACTCTCCCCCCACCCCCCAGGGCCCTGCCCAGGCCTCTCCTGATGCCTGCCTAGAACAGGTCCTCAGTGGCTCGTCACTCCCCTGGCCCTGTCTGTTGGGTCCTCTGTGCCTGCCTCCCCAGTGAGCCTTAAGCCCACTCCTCCCCCACTCAGGCTTCCCAGGCCTGTCCCTGCTTACCAACCTGGTTGGGCCCTCCCCAGCCTGTAGCTCCCAGACCCCAGCACAGCCAGTGCCTGGGGGGGTCCCCCGTTCCAGGGCTCCGCCCAGCTTCCTCTGGGCTTTAAGCCGACTCCTCCCCAAGGTCACTCGGCCTGCCTGCGCGAGCTGGAATTTGAACTTGGGGCTGGTGCCTCCACCCTCCCTGCCCTGCTCGGGCCTCCTCCACAGCCCAGCCAGGCACCCTGCTTGGCCTTCCCTTTGCACCCGGAAAATGGCCGCAGTAAAACCAAAGTGCAGCCTGGGCCCCAGGTGTTGTCCGGTTCCCTTGGGGTTGCCCAGCTCCCCTGCCCCGGTCAGCTGACTGGAATGGGCCCGTAGGCGGCCCCTCCCCCAGCTGCTAACCAACCCAGATGCCAGCTCCTGGACTCAGCTCTTTGGCTGGCCCTGCCGAGGCCCCCCGCCGCCCTGCTCCAGGGAGGTGAAGGCCACAGTGTTCCCAGCCTAGGCTCCCCAAGGAGAAGGGCCATGTGTCAACCTGTGCTTGTCTGTGTGTGCCCAGAGGCCTGGATTTTGCCCAGGTGTGTGTGTACCTGGACACACGTGCCCAGTGCCCTTGGCTCAGCCCATCAGGAATCCCATTAAGCAAACACTTGGCTCACTCACTGAGGTCATGAGCATTCCGGACATTCTCCACGGGCAGATGGTCAGAGGAATCTGACCAAGCCCCTACTCCCACCCATCCTGAGAGAGCCAGGACCCTCAGTGGCACATGGGAAGGGGTGATCCAAAGCCCCCAGACCCCTCACACCTCCTGGAAGCCCTCCTCGTAGGTGGGACCCGATCAAACCAGAAAGTCCTAGAGTGCTCCCCACCCCCAGGTACCAGCACTCCTGGCCTATGAGTACCCACTCCAGCAGACCCCCAATACTGAACCCCCCACAGAGGGACAGTCTTGTCAGAGGTCCCCATGGGGCACAGACACCATAGGACATGTTAGCCTGGCCCAGGGATACCAGGCTCTGCTCACCCCCCTGAGGGTGGGCTCCCTCTGGACTGGGTTCTGGGTCCCCAGGGCCACACCTTCCCCCCAACCCCATCCCAGACTCAGTCTCATCCTGTGCTGCTGTCCTCTCGTGTTGGCTCCCTGACTCAGGGCCTTTGAACATGCATTCCCTCTGCTTGGAAGGTGGTTCCTCCCCCAGTCCCATCTCAGAATCACCAGGACACTGTCCTTGCAGCCCCACGCCAGATAGCCTCGGGAGTGGGACCCCTCTACTGGCCCGCCCTGGGGCTCCCTGTGGAGGACCGAGGGTCTGGAGTGAGATAGGGGCACACGTCTTACAGCTGGGACATGGGCTGGGAGGTCCTGCCACATCCAGGAGGCAGGGCTCCGCTCCCTGAGGACACCCCGCCCAAGCACACTGGGGAATCTGGCCAGGACGCCAGGGCTGCAGCCTCCGGACCTGCCGTGGGTGGAGCAGGAGACCAAGCCGCGCCCTGGGAGCCCTGAAGCCACTGACCAGGCCCCAGTGAGGTGTCAGCTCGGCTACCCTGTCCACTAGGCCTTGGACCCAGGCCGCACAGGCCTCCATCACCCCCCATCGCCAGCCACGACCGAGGACGCCATGAGCCAGCTGGGGTCCGTGAGCTGCTGCCCCGGTGCTGCCAAGTGAGTCCCCACCCCCACCTGCGGAGCAGTCCCCAGGGAGGGGCGCGGTGTGGGCCTCGCCCTCACGGCGCCCCTCCCCTGCAGCGGCAGCCTGGGCCGGTCGGACGGTGTGGCCAAGATGAGTGCCAAGGACCTGTTCGGTGAGTGAGTCTCCTGGACGGACGTGGCCGTGGGGTCTCGCCCACTCCCCTCCCCCCAGGCTGTGCTGGGGCTGGGGCACCAGGGGAGAGGCACGTGAGCCCTGGTTGCCCGAAGGAGGCCCCCGGACCCTAATTAAGCAACAGCTAGCTGCTCAGGCCCCTCCCTCCCTCACCGTAAGGAGAGAGGCCTTTACTAATAATTCAGGAACCATCAATATTGATTCGGCCGCCCTCCTAGCTGCAACCAGATAGCCCAGGGGGGCGGGGTTCAGGCTGGGTGGAGCGCCAGGTGTCTGCTCCGCGGGGGCGGGGCCTGGCCAGCCAGGACCTCCCCCGACTCTGCCCCTCCCCGCAGACACACACTTGTGCCTTTGGACTCGGTGCCCTGTCTGGAAAGTCAGGAGCGCCAGGGAGGGGCCGGGAGATGTTGGCAGGCAGCTCTGGGAGTTGGGGGAAGCCCTGGATTGGACCCCTTCCCAGGAAGGTTGGCAAGGGGCCTCCATGGGAGGAGTTGTTGAGACTCCCGCACCCCTCAAGGACAGACCCCTATCACTGCTCTGAGCTGGGGGTCCTTTCCTAGGCAGGGACCATCCTGGGGGGGGGGGGGCTCACTCACATCTCATACCCTTGAGTCCTTTCTGGTGGCAGCACCCCTCGCCTCCATTTGGCCCTCCCTGTGGCCCAACCTGGGAGTCCAGTCCCACCTGAACTAGGGGCTGTGGGTCCTGCCCTCTGGGGTGAGTGACCGGTGGCTCCCTGCTCAGAACAGAGGAAGAAGTACTCCAACTCCAACATCATCATGCAGGAGACCTCCCAGTACCATGTCCAGGTGAGGCCAGCCCCTGAGGAGCACTCCGGTCCCTGGGCAGGTGTGGGAACTGAGGCACAGAGGGAAGGGGTCAGCCCAGCTTCTGACACCCACAGCGGGCAGCCAGAGCCAAGGACTGCCCCACGCCTGTCCTCCAGTCCTGGGAAGGTGACAGTCTGGGGGACACAGGAGCCCTGGAGCTATGTCAGGGGAGGGGAGATGCCGGTGGCCAACACAGGCCAGACAGGGACAAGCCTCGGGTGCTGTTCGGCAACGCTCGGATGGGAAAACCTGCTGGAGGGAAACTGGCCATCCTGGCCCCCAAACAAGGAACTAGATTAGGAGGCATTAGGTGGGACAAAGACACACTTCCTGAGCTTCTGCAGAGAAAGCCTGGCATGGCCAGTTCTGATGGGCTCAGCGAGAGTCCAGACTGGTTAACTGAACTTAAGACCAGCTGCCAGCTCAGGAGGGTTTTTACTCTAGGTCAGTTTTGATTCACACTTAGAACTCCGGAAATATGTTTTTTAAGTGACCTTCCTGGTTCCTAGCCACTGTCCAAACCTGTAGGACAACAGGGCTGAGAATGGCTGAGAAGGGAGGAAGCGGGGTGGGTGGGTGGGGGGGGGGGGGCTTGGACCAGGAAAGGGGGCCCTGGACCAGGAAGCAGGGCTTGGATCAGGAAGGGGGACCCTGGACCAGGAAGGAAGAGCTTGGACCAGGAAGGGGGGCCCTGGACCAGCAAGATGAAGACCCCCACACGCACATAGAACCCCCTCACACCCACAGAAGCCGGGCATGTCACTACTTTCTGAGCCTCAGGTTCCTGGTCTATACAATGGGTCTGCAGAGACATTGGGAGTCCCTAGATTCTTGAATTGGGCTGTGTTGAGGGAGCAGCCCTCCCTGCCAGGCTGGTGGCTGCTGCTGGCTCAGGGCCCAAGGGCAGAGTACCTCGTGAGGACAGGTCAGCGCGTCCCCTTCCTTCCCAGTCAGCTCAGCCGCCTCTCTCGGGGTCGTGGGGACTTTGCCGTCCTTGGTGAGCAATCATCTATGCCACTGGGGACTCCCAGCCCTTCTGGACTTTGGTCCAAGCTAGCCTGTGGAAAGACCCCAGCCCAGGGGCACCCCTCCTGCCCACCCAGCAGTCAGCAAGGCTGGGGGAGTGAGTGGTCTGGCCTGGCCCTCCCAGACGAGAAAGCCAAGGCACAGAGAGAGGGTGGGAGGTGGGGGCAACGGGGGGGCGGTTCTGTTGCAGTCAGTGCCACCGTGGTCGGGACACAACAGCTCCATTACCCCAAAGCTCAGTCATGCTGACCCCGGTGGTCAGTCTTCCCCACTGTCAACAACACTGCTCTCCTACATCCCTGAAGCTTTACTTTTTGGAGAATCCCTCCCTTCCCATAACTGAATTCGTATAGCTTATAACACTTTGTTCTGCTCAGTAAACTTATTTCAAGAAAGCGCACGTGTAGAACAAGTCTGTGCCGTAGGCTGCAGTGGCGGGGGAGGGGGGGGCATCTCCACCAGCCGTGCCCCACCCCTGGGGACCCTTCCTATGGTCCCTTCTGTCCACCTGCGTGTACACATCCGCCTTCTGGACCGCGAGGAGTCGTTTGCGCACATCGTCAGGTGTGTGGATGAGAAATATTTTCTCCCAGTCTGGCTTGTGGATTTGACCTGTCTTTCGAGGAGCGGAAGTGTTTAATTTTGATGATAGCCAACCATATCCACTTTTTCTTATGGTCAGGGCTGTTTTCTTGAGGTTTTGTTTATTTTTTTTGGAGGGTGGGGAGTGGTCATTGCCTGACCCAAGGCTCTGAAGATCTCTTCCTGTGTTTTCTTCTAGAAACTCCAGAGTTGAGGCTTTTACACTCAGGTCTATGATCCATTTGAAATTAGTTTTTGGGTATGAGACTTAAGGCTAAGTTTTTCTCTGTAGCAAATGTGCTACATACTGAGAAGACTGTCCTCCTCCCGGAGGTTGACTTGCTTGGTGCCCTTGTCAAGACGTGTTTAGCTGAATGTGGACGGATCTGTCCACGGACCCCTTTGCCTCACGGTCTCTCGCTTGCAGCAGCAGCTGTATTATCAATCTTGAAATCAGGCAACGTGAGCCCTCCAACTTTATCTTTTCCCCAAGATGTTCTCGACTTTTCCAAGATCTTTGTGCTTGCTTTTACCTTTTAGAATCAAACGGTCCATTTCAATCCCCCGCCTGCAGAAAAGCCCGCTAGAGTTTTCACCGGCATTGAGCCAAACCTCTGGATCCACGTAGCGCGAATTGACATTTAAATGATCCCGAGTCTTTCCCGCCTGTGGACGCGGGATCTCGTCCCGTATCGGTGGCTTGTCCAACTTCTCTCGGAGCGTTTGTTGTTTCCACCGCCGAGGACTTGCGTGTCTTTTGTTAAAACACTCCTCGGGTATTTGGCTTGTCGACACTGTTGTGAATGGTACTGGTTTTTCTTTTAAAGCCATTTTCCAATTGGCTGTGGCTAGCGCACGGAGGAACCTTTGAACTTGTGTGCAGGGACTGAGTGTGCTGAGACGCTGAGTTCACTTACTTGTTTTCGTGATTTGCTTGTAGATCCTTCGAATTTGCTCTGTATACAATCAGGTTGTCTGAAATACAGCGCCTAATACCTTATTCGGAGCCACGTCACTTTTCGTACCTCATTGCCCTGGCTAGGGTCACCAGCACAATACTGAGTAAAAGCAGCAGAGTGGACATCTTTGCTCTGCGTCCAATTTTAGAAGAAAAGACCCAGGGTTTCCCCGTTGCATATGCTATATTTTTGTAGATACGTTTTATTACCGAGGAAGCTCTTTTCCATTCTTTGTTTGCTGAGAACTTTCATCGTGGAAGGTGTTGAACTTTGTCAAATGCTGTCTCTGAATCTACAGAGCTGTATTCGCTACTGTTAACGTAAGTCAGTCACACTGATAGGATTTTTTCGAATGTTGAACCGACCTCGCGTTTCCGGGACAGACTTCATGTGTGCATGTGTGTTATTCTTTTTATGTGTGGACGCACGAATCCGCTAATATTTTGTTTTCGCGTTAATGTTTTGTTAGAGAGGTTGGTCTGCAATTTTTCTTTTACCGCAAAGCCTTGACAGGTTTTGGTGTTCGAATGATGGTGGCCTTAGAAAAGTGAGGGAGAAAGTATTCCCTCCTCCTTGGTTTTCGGAAGGAATTTGTGAAAGATTGTTTTTATCTCTTGCTTAAGTATTTGATAGGGTCTACTTATGAGGCCCTCTAAATGCAAGGTTTTCTTTGTGGGAAAGAAAGGTTATATATATGAATGTATTTTTTAAAGAGCATGAGAGTACATGCATATATATATTATATTTTTTTTCTAGAGTGCACACATATCTCTAGATAGATTTTTAAAATTTTTTTAAATCTTTATTTATTTTTGAGAGAGAGACAGAGTGAGAGCAGGGGAGGAACAGAGAGAGAGGGAGACACAGAATCCGAAGCAGGCTCCAGGCTCCCAGCTGTCAGCACAGAGCCCGACGCGGGGCTTGAACTCACAGACTGTGAGAGCATGACCTGAGCCAAAGTCGGATGCTTAACCGACTGAGCCACTCAGGTGCCCCAGATTTTTTTTTTTTTTTTTTTTACACAGAGTGAGAGAGTTCGAACATGAGAGCAGGGGAGGGGCGGAGAGAGAGAGAGAGAGAAAGAATCCCAAGCAGGCTCCAAGATGTCAGTGAAGAGGCCAGTGCAGGGCTCGATCCTGTGACCTTGGGATCATGACCTGAGCCAAAATCAAGAGTTGGACACTTAACTGAACCACACAGACGCTCCTTTTTTATTTTTGGTTATTGATAATTTGTGTTTTCTCTTCCCCCGCCCCTTGATCAATGTTGCTAGGGTTTATCACTTTCATTAATCTTTTCAGAACCAAATTTGGGCTTTGTTGATTTTTCTCTATTGTTTGTTTACTACTTTGTTGGTTTCTGCTCTTAATTTCCTTCCTTCCACTTACTCTGGGTTTTATTTGTCCTTTTCTAGTTTCTTAAAGGAAATGCTTATATCACTGATATTAAATATTTCTTCTTTTTGAACGTTTATTTATTTATTTTAATGTTTATTTATTTTTGAGAGAGGGAGAAAGAGCACAAGCTGGGGAAGGGCAGAGAGAGAGGGAGACACAGAATCCAAAGCAGATTCCGGGCTCTAAGCCATCAGCACAGAGCCTGACATGGGGCTCGAACCCACGGAGCACGAGATCATAACCTGAGCTGAAGTCAAACACTTAACTGAGCCACCCAGGCGCCCCCATGTTTATTTATTTTTGAGAGAGAGAGAGAGAGAGAGAGAGAGAGCATATGCAAGGCGGAGGAGGGACAGAGAGAGAGGGGGCGAGGGCAGAGGGTCCGAAGCAGGCTCCGTGCTGACGGCAGCCAGCCCGACTCGGGGATCGAGCTGACAAACTGTGAGATCATGACCTGAGCCGAGGTCAGACGCTCAACCAACCGAGCCCTCCAGGTGCCCCAAACATCCCTGCTTTTCTAATATGCATTTACAGCTGTACGTCCCCCTCCATGAGCCCCTTTAGCGAAATCCTGCAAGTCTGATGCCCATGCCTTTATTGTCATTCAGTCCGGAACATCTTCTGCCTGTCCCTGGGGACCGTGTGAGCATTTGCAGCTCCAAACGCCCCCGCCCGCTGCTTGTGCTGCGTCTCTACGTTTTGCTGTGCTGTGCTTTCGTTTTCGTTTGTCTCTCGAGTATTTTCTTATTTCTCTCGTGCCTTCATTCACCCATCGGTTGTTATGTAGGAGCGTGTTGCTGAAATTCCAATTATTTGAGGGTTTTCTAGTTATCAAATGGTACTGATTTTTTATTTCACCACCACGATGGTCAGAGAGCGCACCGTGCGGGGTTTCCATCAAAATGCTAGACTTGTTTTGCGGCCGCGTGCGTGGCTTCATTTGGTTTGGTTGTGCGGTTTTGCTAACAACGTGTGCTTCGGGGCTCACCCTGCCTCGCGCGGACGGCCAGCCTTGTGTCCCGCTGCCCACTGATCCCTCTGACTGCTGATGCTCACGTAGGTTGGGACCACCCTTTCTTGTCACACTCAGTGCTGCAGGGAGCAGCCTGGTGCCCGTGCCACGTTGCACACGTGTTCAGGTTATCTGAGTTGTGACAAGGGAGTGCGTTCGCCTTTCCAGGTGTCCTGGGCTTCTCCCCAGAGCACCTGGCGCATGCAGGGTGGGGATCCCACTTCTGCACAGTTAACCTGCACATGTGACCCACAAGGACCCGTCAGTGCTGGGCAATAGAAGAGGTAAAACAGTGCACCTGGGGGGCTCAGTCGGTCACGCATCCGACTCTCGATTTTGGCTCAGGTCATGATCTGATGGTCTGTGAGTTCGAGCCTCACGTCCAGCTCTGCTTGGGGTTTCTCTCTTCTCTCCCTCTCTCAAAATAGATAGACTTGAAAAAAAAAAAGTAAAACGTTCAGCAGTCGATTCATTTCAGAAGTAGTAGTGTCAGACTTGCACTCACGATTATTTTATTGAGATTATATGCAGTCTCCTATATTAAAAAGTTAGTTATGTTGGTTTTCCTGGAGACTCTCAGTTCGTGTCTTTTGCCAATTTTTCTACCGGGTGTTACAATTTTACTTCGTCACAGATCTTTTTCATTCGTGTATTCATTTATCATCGGTATTCTTAATAACTTTGCTTAACAAAGTAGAGCCTTGAACAAGTAAGAGCTGTCACTGTAATGCATAGTGGTCTTTATAAATATTAAGAAAACTAGCCTTCGCTATATCTATTACATCTGTTTTTCCCAAATTTTTTTTTTTTTTTTACTTCGTATATGGTTGTTTGTTTGTTTGTTTTTCCCAAGCAGATTAAGTCACATTTTTCGGTCTTTTCTTCTGGGCATCTGGATTTTCTTCCTTGCTTAGGGAAGTCCCTCTGTGAAGAAGGCCTTTCTGAGATCTTCAGGAATCATCCAGTATTTTCTTCTAGCACTTTTGTAGCTGGGTCTTGACTGCTTAGAATTTAATATAGTGTTTCCCCGACTGTCAAAGCATTGTTGACTGACTTCAGCGGTGGGACACATGGGGGAGTCTGGAGGGAGGAGGAGCCTGGGTCAGTCTTGGAGACAGAGGAAGGAGGAGGGTCCCTGGAAAGGGAGGGCTTGGCTGGCCAAGAGTCCCCAAGACCCACCCCACATGAGCTCCCCACATGGCCATTCCAGCATATTCACTGAGGGCCCACTGTGTGCCAGCCACTGTCCCTGGCACTGGGGAGATAGCAGTGAACCCAGCAGCCAGAAAAGAAACAAAGGAGCACATCACGTTCAGCATAATGTCGGATGGTGGTCAATAAAAACAAGGCAGGCCAGGAGCTGGAGTGATGCCGTGGCCAGGCAGGAACAGCAGGTCTGAGCAGAGCCCTGAAGGAAAAGAGAGCTGGAGAAGAGTAGGGGAGGCAAGGTGGGGACAGACCGTGCAAAGGCCCTGCGGTGACCCTGAACCAGGTCTTCCGGGGAGCAGGGAGGCTAGCGTTCCTGGAGCCCAGCTACAGGAGATGGGGAAGGGTGAGGGATCGTCTGCGTAGGACTCCCAAGGGTTTTATCAGGGCATGTCCGCGGCCCCCACGGACATCCACGAAGGCAGAGCAGAGACCTCCCCTTAAGGTAGGGCTGTGTCTCTTCAGACCCCCCAGGGCAGGGGATGTCCGCCCCCCCACCCCAGGCTCCCAGGGTTGGGCATGACCCCTCAGGCCCCCGGGGTGCAACCCCTCGGCCCTGGTCTGGGCACTAGGAGGGCTCTCCCCAGAGTGATTCCCCGCCCGTCCCCAGCACCTGGCCACGTTCATCATGGACAAGAGTGAGGCCATCGCGTCTGTGGAGGACGCCATCCGGAAACTGGTGCAGCTGAGCTCCAAGGAGAAGGTCTGGACACAGGAGATGCTGCTGCAGGTCAACGACCAGTCACTGCGGCTGCTGGACGTGGAGTCTCAGGTGCGGTGGCGGCAGGGCCGCAGGGACACTGCCCAGCCGCTCAGAGGGGCCTCCGGGCTGGGCGCGGGGTGGGGGGAGGGGGTGGGGGTGGGGGCTCCATCTGGGGGCGGAGCCTCCCGCAGGGCGGGGCCTGCATTGGGGGGCGGGGCTCCTGCGGGGGCGGGGCAGGCTGAGGAGGGCGCGGGGCAGCAGGCAGGGCAGGGAGACCTGGGCGGGGCTGAGCATCCGGGGGAGCCGTGTCCCAACAGCAGCGCCTCGTCCACCCCTGGCAAGAGCCCGTCCACCCGCCGTACCAACACAGGGCCTGGCTATGTCCGGGGGTCGGCGTGCCACGGCTGTGGCCACGGCCTGGCAGAGTCCGTGCCTGGGTCTGCGTCGGCGCCACGCCCCTCCTGTGTGCGTCTGTGTCCGCGGGCGCCCCCCACGGGCCGGGCTCGCCACTGACGCCCACGCCCCGGGCACCGCGGCCCCGGGGCTGGGAGCGCGCGTCCGCGCTCGAGTCACGAGTGGGGGTCGCGACCCTGAGGCACCGCTGAGCCCACACCCGAGCCCCCTGCCTCCCAGGAAGAGCTGGAGAACTTCCCGCTGCCCACCGTGCGGCACAGCCAGACGGTGCTGGACCAGCTGCGGTACCCGTCCGTGCTGCTGCTCGTGTGCCAGGACTCCGAGCAGAGCAAGCCCGACATCCACTTCTTCTACTGCGACGAGGTGGAGGTGAGGAGGGGGCGGCGGCCGGGGCGGGGGCGGCGTCCCGAGCCGGCCTGACGCCCCGTCCCGCCAGGCGGAGCTCGTGCACGAGGACATCGAGAGCGCGCTGGCCGACTGCCGTCTGGGGAAGAAGATGCGGCCGCAGACCCTGAAGTAGGTGGGGGAGCGCGGCGGCGGGGAGGGCCGGGTGTGCGGCGGGGCCGGGCTGAGCGGGCCTCTGCCCCCCGCTGCAGGGGCCACCGGGAGAAGATCCGGCAGCGGCAGTCGGTCCTGCCCGCCCCCAAGGGCCCGGCCCCCATCCCCTTCCAGCGCCACGGCGGTGACTCTCCGTCCAGCAGGAACCGAGTGGGCCCGCCCGTGCCCCTCAGCGAGCCGAGTACGCGGAGGGAGCCGGAGGGAGCGGGAGGGGGCGGCCGCCGTCGGTGGCACCTGACTCTGCCTCCCGCATCCAGGCTTCCGCCGTCGGGAGTCGCAGGACGAGGAGCCGCGGGCTGCGCTGGCCCAGAAGATAGAGAAGGAAACGGTGGGTCTCGCGGCCCGAGCCCCCATCGGGCGTGGGCCCCTCCGGCCGGCCCCCGGCCAGCGGCCACCTCCTCCCCCCGGGCCGGGGACCAAGAGACCGTGCGTGGGACTGTCCCTGCAGCTGGTGGGGGCGCCTCAGACCGACCCCTGCCTCCGCTCTGACCCCAGCAAATCCTCAACTGCGCCCTGGACGACATCGAGTGGTTCGTGGCTCGGCTGCAGAAGGCGGCCGAGGCTTTCAAGCAGCTGAACCAGCGCAAGAGGGGGAAGAAGAAAGGAAAGAAAGGGCCAGCAGGTGCGGAGGGGGTGGGGTGGAGGCCGGAGGCGACAGCGGCCGGGCTTGGGGGGCCGCCCGAGAGGATGGAGAGGCCGGGGCGCAGCGGAGGCGGGTGGCTAGTGGTCACGGGGACGGGTGGCTACTGGGCTGCGAGAGGTCCAGTCTGAGCAGGCGGCTGCCGGGTGGCTGCCGGGGGCAGTGACCGGGCCAGCCAGGTTCACAGGCACCGCCCCACATTCCAGAGGGCGTCCTCACGCTCCGGGCACGGCCCCCCTCGGAGGCCGAGTTCGTTGACTGTTTCCAGAAAATCAAGCTGGCTATCAACCTGCTTGTGAGTACGCTAACTCTTTCCCACCCTCTGTGCCGACGTTGGGGGGGCCCGGGTCCTTGCCCCCCTTATCCCCAACGCCATCCCCCCGCCCATCTGTGTGCCCCCCGCCCCAGGCCAAGCTGCAGAAGCACATCCAGAACCCCAGCGCTGCGGAACTGGTGCACTTCCTCTTTGGACCGCTAGACCTGGTGCCTGGGGCTGGGGGGGGGGTGGGGAGCAGGGCCCCGGGGTGGTTTGCCCCTGGCTGAAGGTGGGGGGACGCAAGTGCCCACCTCGGGCAGGCAGGTGGGGCCACGCGTCCACGCTGCGAGCGTGCTGGCCTGTGGTGCTGCAAGTGAGCGAGCTGGGGTTGGGGGCTGGTGGGCAGGGCTCTCTCTGAACCCCACTGTGCCCCAGATCGTCAGCACCTGTGGGGGCCCAGACATCGCATGCTCCGTCACCAGCCCCGTGCTCTCCCGCGACGCCGTGGGCTTCCTGCGAGGCCACCTAGTCCCCAAGGAGACGACGCTGTGGGAGTCACTGGGGGAGACATGGACACGCCCCCGGTGCGTCAGCAGGCAGGGAGGGCGGGGAGGGGTGATGCAGGGCGTGGGGTGTGGACTTGGCGGGTGGGCTGGGCTCCATGCCAGTGGGTGGGCGGAGCTCACCCCCAGGACCTCCCACCCCCAGCTCTGAGTGGCCACGGGAGCCGCAGGTACCCCTCTACGTGCCCAAGTTCCACAGCGGCTGGGAGCCACCCCTGGATGTGCTGCAGGAGGCTCCCTGGGAAGTGGAGGGGCTGGCGTCTGCCCCGGATGACGAGGTCAGAGCACCCGCAGCCCCCCACCCAGCGCCGCTGGCCATCTGCGTCCTCCACCAGTGCTCACCTCTTCAGCCCACCTCTGTCCACTGCCCTCACCACGCCTCCCTACCGTGGCCCTCACCCCATGCCAAGCCCAGGTGGTCCTTCTTCCCCACAGCCGACTCCAGTGAGCCGACTATCCTTTCGAAACTCCCCAAAACACAACCTCGTACCTGAGCCCACACCTCCGGTGGACGTCCTCCCACCAGTCAGCTCCCCGCATGCTCACAGGTAAGTTCCTCTTAAAAAACGAGAGCGTGGCACTCACTCCTAGAAATGCGGAGATTCTGACGTGAGTATGCTGCCACCAGGTGGCGGCAAATGTTTTGTTCGTGATGTTCAAAATAGCGTTTTTCCAAGCTAGAACCAGGTTTTCCTTCTAACTTTAGAACACATCCCAAACTAGCCATAAACTCATCAGCCTAATCCATCATCCTTTTCTGCGTGTTCTCACGTGTGCTTCAGAATTACTGTTAGAAGTTTACTAAGGCGCCAAACTTAAGTGAGGTCACCAATCCCTGTCACCTCATTGGCACTGATTTAGGCTTGACCTCAGAGCCAGAGAGGAGACTGAAGGTCTGAGCTACGGACAGTCGTCCTCCCCGCCCCCCCCCCCACACCTCTCAACAGACTCAGGGCCTGGGGGACTCCCCTCCCCTCCTCCCCCACCTCCTCCTTTCTGTTCCCACTCCTGGCCCCGGATCTGTCTGCGATGCTCGTCACCCTGCCAGATCCCAGGATTCAGTTTCAGGAGGGGAGGGGGCCGAAACCTGTACCTTAAACAAGCACACCCTTCTCTGCTGCACACCGGCAGCTTGATGTCCGTGGTGCCCCGCCCGGGGCCACACTGGAAGACACGTTTTCATTCTCCGATCTCCAGTCCGGCCAGTCCTCGCCCCGGAGCCACGTCACCCTCGGCCCCCTCGCCTGCATGGTGTCCCGGGGCCCACAGCTGTGTGAGGAGGAGGCGACCCAGACTGACCAGGGGGGACAGCCCAGCCCAGGGGCAGCCACAGGCCAGCTCCTTGCTGTGGCCGGAACACCCTCGGTCAGGGCAGCCCCTCACCCCACGCCCCTGCAGCTCGTGGGCAGTCCTCTGTGCCGTACCGACCGCCCCCCTCAGTGATCACCTGCTTCCAGGCATGGCAGTGCCCTGTCATTTCTCGGGTACGGGTCTGGCTCTGGTTCCCCTGGGGGGCCGGGGCCGGAGACCCCTGAGATGGGCTGGGCTGGGGCAGGCCCTGTTGTGCCCACAGGCCCCGGCGTCCCACCCCGCTGCACGGCCCCCACCTCCGCGTGGGGCCCCAGGCGCTCTGGGGCTGTCACAGTTTCTGTTCCCGGCTGATGCGCCTCAGCCTGTCTCCTCTGCGACCTCAGAGAGCTGAACGGGAGCAGCACGCACCTGCGAAGCTGCTCCCCGGGCCCAGCCCTGGGCCTCAGCCCTCCTGTTCCACGCAGGGGCTACGAACCTGCACCGGCCATGGCCAAGTACGTCAGGATTCTCTATGATTTCACGGCCCGGAATGCCAACGAGCTGTCAGTGCTCAAGGACGAGGTCCTGGAGGTGAGCAGGGGCCTGGGCTGGGGGGGGGGGGGGCGGGGGGGACCACAGGCAGCAGCCAGGCTGCCTGATGCCGGCCCGTGGCACGTCTGTCCAACCCCGTCCCCGGGACCCTGACCCCCAGACTCCAATCTGGGTCCACAGCCTGCCCCCCCTCCCCAAACAGCCTGGCTGAAAGGCTTCCCGGTCTTGGGTCTCTCGGAGGGGGCCCAGGGGCCCCTGTGCTCGGCTAGGCTGGGCTCGTGCTGGAGGATGGGCCTTCCCTGTGCCCATCTGGGGGACCCTCCAACTCAGCCAGGGTTCGTCATTCACACCCGGCCCTGGAGCCCCCTTGAGGCCCCATCCATCTGGTGCCAGTCCTGAATCCAGGCCATCCAGTGGGGGACAGAAAGTGGAGCGGGCTGGGGGGGTGGGTGATCTACATGCACAAGGCTAGAGGCACCTTGCAGGAGGCCGCGGCAGGGGGGTGGGGAGAGGTAGCCGAGTGGGTGGGACGGAAGGCTGGGCAGGGCGGGGGCTCCTAGGGGCGGCTCATGGCAACCCCATAGGACCGGGGGGGGGGGGGGGGGAGGCTGAGCTTAGAGTCGCCTAGAACTCTCTCTGGCGCACCTGTAAAGAGGGGTTCCCGCACCCTGCGCTGGTGCCCGTGACGAGAGGAAGGGGTGCCCACAGGTGCTGGAAGATGGCCACCAGTGGTGGAAGCTTCGGAATCGCAGTGGCCAGGCCGGCTACGTGCCCTGCAGCATCCTGGACGAGACTCGGCTGGAGGACGTCCCCCCAGAGCAGGTGAGCGGGAGGAGGGGGACATTGCTGTCGTGGAGGAACGGGTGCAGCCACATCTCAGGAGAGACGCCCCCTCCCCCCATCGCACCCCCAACCCCCCCCACAAAACATCCCACCACCCCCACCCCCCACAAAACACCCCCGCCCCCCTCACCCCCACCACCCCCACCACCCCCCACCCCACAGACCCCAGGAAACACCCCCCAGAAAACACTCCCACGCCCCCCACCCTCCACCCCCACATCCTTCACCCCCCCACCCCCATACCCCCCACAAAACACCCCCCGCCGCCCCCCCAAACACCCCACCCCATCCCCTGCTCTGAGTCCTGGAGTCCTCCCTGCCGGCCAGGCCCTGGGAGGGGGGGAGCTGAAGCTGGTGGCACCCCCACCCGCTCGCCTCTTTCCCCCACCCTTGCAGGCCAGTCTGAAATACTGGGGTTCTGCCAGCCCCACCCACAAGCTGCCCCCAAGCTTCGCAGGGAACAAAGAAGGTGAGAGGCGCTCTGCTGGGGGATGAGGGCCGGCGGACGGGTGCGGGTCCGGGTCCGGGGCCCGGGGTGCCCTGGGGGAGGCAGGGGGAGGAGGGTCCCCGTCCAGTGTGGGGGAGCCCTGGATCAGCTCGGGTGGGGCCTGAGTGCAGGGCGCCCCCCGCAGAGCTGATCCACCACATGGACGAGGTCAACGACGAGCTCATCAAGAAGATTAGCAACATCAAAACGCAGCCGCAGCGGCACTTCCGCGTGGAGCGCAGCCAGCCCGTGGGCCTGCCGCTCACCTACGAGTCCGACCCCCACGAGGTCCGCGCCTGGCTGGAAGCCAAGGCCTTCAGCCCGCGGTGAGCGGGGCGCGCAGGCGGGGCGGCGCGGGGGTGCGCGAAGCCTTCACCTGGGGGGGGCCGCCCCGCCCTGACGCCCACCCCCCTCCCGCCCCCGGCCCCAGGATCGTGGAGAACCTGGGCATTCTGACCGGAGCCCAGCTCTTCTCGCTCAACAAAGAGGAACTGAAGAAGGTGTGTGGAGAGGAGGGCATCCGCGTGTACAGCCAGCTCACCGTGCAGAAGGCGGTCCTGGAGGTGAGTGGGCGTCCCACGCCGCCCGGCCCCTCGCTCCCCGCCGCTGCCCCCCTACCCGCGCTCCTAGATCGCCCGCGAGGGGGAGGCCGTGGGGCCCTGGCCTGCGGGGCCCTAGGCTGAGGCTGCCGCACCCCTCCCTCCCCAGAAGCAGCAAAGTGGCTCGGAGCTGGAGGAACTCATGAGCAGGTTTCATTCCAAGACCCAGAGGAGAGTGGAGGAGGACAGCTAGAGCCGGCCGGCAGGGCCCACCCCAGTGCGCGGAGGGTTATTTTTGGATGTGTGTATGTTTCGTTATCATGGACGTGGAGTGGGGGGTGGCTGGGGGCGCCTCACCTGCCTCGTGGCACGTGGCCTGTCCTCAGGCTCCCCAGCGCCTGCCCCCCCCCCCTCCCCGCCCAGGCTGCCTGCCCCAAGGCCCTGTTCCGCCAAACTAGCCGCCTGGAGATGCCAGCCACTCACGCACCTGCCCCTGAAGCCAGAGCCGTGGCCTTTCCAGCCCCGCCCCGCCCCCTTCCCGCTTTCAGACCCACCCCCTCCCTGAGGCCACAGGACCCCCACGCGGCGGCCGGGACTTATCCTTTGTTCCCCGCGCCCCCCCCCCCTTCACATGGGGGCTCCTCCTGGCGCTCGTGACCCTGGCCCCAACCTCGTGCCCCTGGCTGCTGCTTCTCACGTGCCTGTGGGTGGAGCCAGAAGGGCAGGAGGCCTCAGCCACCCTGGGCGCCGAGCGGGGCCTCGCCCCCAGGTATTGCCCACAGCACCCACCCAGCGCATCGCTCCCCAAAGGTGGCCGGGGGGGGGGGGTGCGGGCTCCACCCTTTCAGGGAGCGGGGAGCCAGGTTGGACTGGATATGCTCTCACCCAAGCATGGCCTGCGACGCCCCCATCCCAACGCCGCTCCCGCCCCCAAGGCAGAGCCCAAGAAAGGAACTTTCTCTGACCGGGTCTCAGGCCAGGCTCACCCTGCGTGCTGTGTGGGTGGCGGGTGGGTCTTGGAGCCCTGAACTCTGCAGAGATGACAGGTGACTAAGGTTCAAAGGCCGTGTCATTAAACCAGTTAAGTATGCTCGCAGCCAGTCTGTCTCCTGCGGGTGGGGATGGGGCCACTGTGGGCCTGGAGCTCCCCCCTGCAATGGCACCCTTTGTAAGAGCCACCGGGCAGAGGGCAGGCCGTGGACATCCCAAGTGAGGCCACTTACCCCTGACTCCACGGGGTGCGCCCAGGAGCCCCTCGCCTGCACACGTGTCCGAGCGGGCCCGGGGGATGTTTCTGGGAGGTGAGGGCCTGAGGGGGGCCCTGCCCATTCTGCTGGCCGTGACCCCTGACTCAGGCCAGGGGTCCAGAAGGCCCAAGCTCGGCCCCAAGCTGAGTGAGGGAGGCACCCTAGGGGAGGGCGTGGATGGACGGACATGGGACTGGGTTGGCCGTCAGCTGTGATGGCGATAGCGCAGGAGTGGAGGGGTCCCTGAGCACACAGTGGGCTCCGCTCTGCACCCCAGGGCACCTGACCACAGGCCAGTGCCCACCTGAGCTCACATGGGCCCCACCCTCGGAGGAGGCTTCTGGCGCCCTCTGCTGGCAGCTCTGAGTGCTGTGGTGCTTGGCGTCCAGGGGGCACCCTAGTACCTGGCCAGTTGGGGGGCATCTCCACCCGTGTTTCCCCCAAGCAGCTGGTGGACCAGTCCTGGGGTCTCTATGTGGCGGGCAGGACAACCACAGGGGGCTCGGAGGCAGAGGTTGTACCTGTGGGGTTGGGGGACGGAGAGGGCTGTCGTCGGGTCTGGCACTGAGCCCGGCCCCGCCCTCAGGCCTCAGAAGCCCCAACTCTCAGCTAGGACAGGCCATGTGTGGGGCCGGGTCTAGGCAGCAGGAGCTGGGACTGCCGTGCCCTCTGGACCACCACCCAGCCTTGACCACTGGGGCTTCCTCACCCCAGGAGAGGAAGGTCCTCCCCCAGACCCGAGGCTGGGAGAGGAAGGTCGATCCTCCCAGGCAGAACCCGGGAGACAGGGAAATAGTACGCAGAAGGAAAAGGGATCAGATGGGGGTGTTGGCTCTCCTTCCAGAAACCCACAGCTACCTTCAGTCTGGAGCCACCGGGAGGGATAGGCCTCTGACTGGACGCGCCCCCCCCCCCCCACAGCCCTATTTGCCTGAACCCCTCTTTTGGAGCAGTGGTGGGGACCCTGGCTCCCCCTGCTCCCAGTCCCCCCACTCACCCGCCCCCTGCCCCCACCTAGCAGGGTTCTGCCTTCACCAGGATGGTACGGGCTTTGGGGACACTGCCTTCGCACTGGGGAGCGCAGTGATGGGCCCAGAGTCCCATAGCTATCAGGACAGCTGTGAGGAGTCACTGTGCTCTCTGCTCTGAGGGCACTGCTGTCCAGGGCTCCCAGACTGGGGATGTCCGAGCTCCGCCCTCCCTGGCCCCCTGGTGACCTCAGTGTCTGTGAAGTAGGCAAGGCTGAAGAACAAGGCACAGAGGGGCCAGGCCACTTGCCTAGGGCCCCAGAGCAGGGGAGGAGTCGGACTCCAAGGCGGTTTGGCCTGATTTGTGTCCCTAACCTCTCACCTCCTCGCCTCCCACACCGGACTGGCCAAGCAGGGAAGAGGAGGGTCTGGAGGGGTGGTGGGGACCACAGAGCGTCTGACCATGGGCGGAGCCAGGAGCGGCACACTGGGCAAGGGGGGTGGGCTGCCGTCCGGCATCCGCCCTGTGCCCGGCTACGCTGGAGCCAACGTCTCCTTAGACGACGCCCGTCTCTGTCTCGGGGACAGGCGCGTCTTTGTGGCCCTCCGGCGACCGGCGTGGCTCCCCTCTCCCCCTCCCCGACAGCTGATCTCACATCCCATGGCTGAGCCCGCACGGGGCGGCCAGGGGGTGGGGAGGCTTCCCTGCCATTTAAAAAGAGGCTTTTCTTTTCCTTCCTGCATGAAGCCCGGCGTCCAGATCTGCACAACACACGTCGAGGCCCCTCCTCTCGCCATGTTGTTTGAAGAGGACCTGTTTTGCGCTGAAACGCGCTCGTTGTGCGTCGAGTGCTGGCTCCCCAAGATACCACCATGTGACTGTGGCTCGATCTCGAGCTACAGGGGCTCGCCTGCCTGTTGACACTTAGCGGGGTCTGAGGGGTGAGCGGGTGAGGTCTCAGGGTCTGGATTAAGCCAGGGTTTTTAGACGCTTGACGAGGACTGGGCAAACGCGAGACCTATTCCTTCAGGACTGGCGGGCGCGTAGAGGGTTGGAAGTGACCGGGGGATCCACGCACCTGCTTGAGCCGCGGCTACCTCCGGGCCCCGGGGCCACAGCCTCAGGAAACCCCCAAAACAACATCTTCCCAGTGTTTCCTGCCTCGTGCCGCTGACGAGCTGTGTGCTGTGGGTGGTTCGGCGCCTGGTCTATCGGTGCTGTTGTTGAAGGAAGATAAGCGCGTGCCTTTCCATTTTCGTAGTTGTATTTTCTGCTATAGTAAACATCGATAGAGGTAACCTACGTAAACAAAACTTCCCCAGGACCCTCGATAATTTTTGACCGTGTGAAAGGGTCCCGAGGCCCCGGTTTGAGACCATTGACGTGGACTCCACAGGTGCACCCCTGCCGAGAAACAGGAGCCCGCACTCGCGGTGGGAAATGGCCGAGCTGTGCGTGGGCAGCTGTGGGGGAGCCGCAAGTTCCCTCCCCCCCGCCACCCCGCCACCCCAGAGCAGGTGCTCCAAGTGAGCCTGCGGAGAAAGGCAGAGGGAAGGGCAAACGCAGGAAGCTGGCCAATGGCCAAGGTTGACGGGCGCGTGGACGGCCCCCGGGGTCTGCGCGTCCCCCGGAGCGCGCCGCCCCCCCTCCCCCGGGACCCTCCGTGGCGGGCACACGGGGGAGGGGCGAGGGCCCCCTGCGGGTGTGGGGAGCAGGGGAGCGGCGTGTGGGTGCCACAGCAGAGCCAGGCAGGGGGAGAAACTGAATGCAGGTGCATGTGGGAGAGGGTGCTCAGTGAGGAAATGAGAGGGTGACAGTCACACCGTGCGAACGAAGCACGCGGACGAAAAGGGAAGAATCGAGATTCAGAAACGATACCCCTCTTGCGAGAAGGCGAGTAAACCGAGTAAGCGTAGGCGCTGGAAGCGCTCCTTAGTGGCAGGAAATGGATCTGAAAGGGAAGCAACGTATAAATTAAAAAGAGCAGGAACAGATTCAGACGACCAAATACTCGCCCTCCCGCCCATGACCTTGAGTCTGGCGGCCCGACCGCCAGAGTAACCGCTGTCCTGACAGGCGTGGGTCCTTCCGACCAGCGCGTTTCCGTCCTCACAACCTGCGTGCGTTGCCCCGAATGCCGTTCGTGGTCGCCGCTCGCGTCTTTGAGCAGGAAGTTTAAAAAGTGCAAGAGAGTTTTTAAGGCAAGCCTCACCTGCCCCAGCCCAGGGTCGCCAACAAGGACAAGCCAGCCGTGGGGAGGCACCCGTGGCTGCAAACAGGGGCCTCCCGCCATGGCCACGAGGGTGGGACAGGGTGCAGTGGCTCCGTCTACACCCGCGGGTGACACAGCCCGGGCAGAGCCACCCAGCTAGGCCGCTCCCAGATTCTTTTTATTTTGTAATTGTGATAAAATACACACAACATAGAAAGTACCGTCTTCACCGACTCTTAAGCATACAGCTCAGGGGCGCTAAGCACCTTCACGCCATTGTGCGCCCATCCCCACCCTCCGTCTCCAGAACTTTCCATCTTCCCAAACGGAAGCTCTGTCCCCGTGAAACACGGACCCCCGGCCTCTCCCCCAGCCCCGGCGCCCACCGTCCACTCTCCGTCTCCGGGAATCTGGAGACTCCAGGGACCTTGTGTGAGTGGATCACACGTGAGCATCACGTTCCCCGGGTCCATCCACGCTCCCCCCAGCAATGCTCCCACACCCAGTGCCTCTCCAGGCTAACCCCAGACCTGAGCTCTAGACCTCTAACCCTCCTGCCGCTCCCCTCCCACCTAAACCAGAGGGTGCCCCTGCCCCCCGACCCTTGACCTGCTCACCACCCCCCCCCCCCCTTCCCGCACAGCCAGCTCTACCAGCAGAGCTCTGCTTGTGGCCTCACCCACTGTCCCTGCCCCTGGGAAAAGCGGTGCCCCCCCCCCCCCCCGCCTCGGGCGGACATGACACCGGGCCCGGAGAGATCGTGGATTTTTTTTTGACATTTATTTATTGATTTTTGAGACAGAGCTGGAGCACCAGCAGGGGAGGGGCAGAGAGAGAGGGAGGCAGAGGATCCGAAGCAGCTCTGAGCTGTCAGCAGAGAGCCCGACGCGGGGCTGGAACCCACAAGCCGGGAGATCATGACCTGAGCCAAAGTCAGACTCTCAACCTACTGAGCCACCCAGGAGCCCCTAGACAGATCCTTTAAAACCTAAGTCCTGGGGCGCCTGACTGGTTCAGTCGGTGGAGCATGTGACTCTTGATCTTGGGGTCGTGAGTTTGAGCCCCATCTGGGGTGTAGAGATTACCTAAATAAATAAAACTCCAAAATAAATAAAAAGATAAAACCCAAGTCCTACCCCATCCCCCCGCCCCCCCCCCCGCTGCCAATGCCCCGTGCTCCAAGCCCTCCGGGCTCTGACCCAGGTCCCTGTGGAGGGCGGGATGGTCTGCGATGCCCTGCTTGGCTCTCCTCCAGGCCCTGGAGCCTTTGCTCCTTCTCAGCAAGGCCTCCCCGTTGCCTGTCCCTGCTCTGCACAGACCAATGGCCTCTGCCCTACGGGCTTCCCGGTCCCCACGCCCAGTCGGCCCGCGCGGCAGATCCGCCGTGCTCCCGCTCAGCGCCCAGAGCGAGCTCAGCTCTTGCTGAAAGAGAGGACTCGGGACACTCTGCGTGAGGCGCCGTTTCACACGCACAGAGGCCTATTCTGAAGCCGCCGTGGGCAGCCCGGCCCGCGACTCCTGGTATGTGGTTGCACGTCATTGGCATCCATTCAGCCGCCCCTCTTCTTTCCTGCCACGGGCCCTGGGGCTGTCCTGGTCTGGCCGCAGTCCTGGGGCCCCTCCCACGAATGCCAGGCTGTGTGGGCCGTCCACGGCTTCCAAGGCCTGCCGTGAGGCTGGACCTCCCAGGCCGGCCCCCCGCCCACTGACCCCGCCTGAGCTGTCCCCAGGGCTCCGTGCACCAGGCACCCGGGTAGAGGTGCCAGCGAGGCTCCTGGGGGTCCCCTGCAGCCCGAGCGAGACGGCCCTGGGTGTCACCCCTGTCTTCTGCTGCACAGGCCTGCTGGATCAGGGCTTCGGGGTATGCTGGGGAGGGCTGAGCCAGGGCGGGCTGAGGCACAGGGGCCGGGCCCCTGGCCCCCACCCTGGCCCTCCTGGATGGGGCCGGAGCTGGCCAGCAGGCCTCCAGATGTTCCCCCAGGACCCCCAAGCTCCCCTCCTCACCCTCTGCTTCTAGAACTCTGAGGCTTTGGCTTCACCCCTTCACCCCCCTCCCCACCTCCGCCAAAACTTACATTTCAAACTCTGGCCCTTTAAGGCTACTGTCTGGGCTTCTGTCAGAACATCCGTGTGGCAATATAGTGACTTATGGGTCCCTCTGGGTTCTAGCCGCCACCCCGCCTTCCTGAAGCACAGACCCACTGGGATCATGGAGTTGGCAGCAAGGGAGCAAATACGCCTTCACCGCCACCTGTCCTTGCTCTTGGCCTCCCGCCAGGGGCACCATTGACTTTTCTGGGGCAGGGATCCAGCCGTCGAGGCCCAGCATCGTCCGCCTCTCCGGGGGGATGGCTGGCCCCGAGAGCGGCCCAATTATCTGTGGGAAGGGAGGCCTGAGGTGCCCCTGGGAAGGCGTCCCCTGATGATTGTAAATGTCGGGTGATGATTCCGGGTTTTTAATTGCAAAGTGGGATGACCATATTGAGGACGAAGGTTTACAGACCTACCTTCCCAAATGCGGGCGTGTGGTGAACACAGCAGCCAGGGGCGAGGCTTCCGGGCTTCCGGAAGGCTGAGGGACGGGCACAGCCCCTTCCGTGCAAGGCTGGAGGAAACAGTCCCGGCCTTCCCTGAGTCAGTGCGATTAGCAGGTGCAAAGTCCACGGACCCTTCCCTCCTCTGCCCTGGCAGTCAGGCAGCCTCTGAGAGTGACTGAGGGCTAGGCCCCTCGGGGTGTCCTCCTCTCTTGCTGACCCAGCGCCTCGTTCTGCATCTGCAAAAAGGGCCCGTGAGAGCTCCCGCCTCCGGGGAATCGCACCAGGGGTTGGACCCGCACGCACACCCATCTCGTTCTCACCCCGCAGGCAGTAAACCGTGCCCAGCGTCTTGCTGGCCTCGGCCTTCGCCCCCCCCCCCCCCCCTCCGCATCCCAGGCCACAACACGGGGCACGGGCCCTACACCGCTGCCCACACTTTACTGACACGGCACGCGTTTTTCTACATCTGCGAGACTGTCCCCTCTAGGCCGTCACATTCAGAACGAGCAGGCAGCTGCCAAACAGGGGCTGTTTGTGATGGTTCGTATTTTGTTTTGTTTTGCTGTAATTGTCTTTTTTTTTTTTTTTTTTTTTTTGGTCTTACTTGATACAGTGAAGTGCACATTTCAGTGTTTTGACAAATGTCTCTACTGAGTGTCCGCTGCCCCTTAAAGATCCAGGGCTGAGGTCCTCAGACGCTCACATGCCGGGAAAGCGTCCTCGCTGCCCCAGGGCTCCTGGCTCGGTGGGTCTGGGGGGGCAGAGAACGGACATGTTGAGAGTTCCTGGAACCTGTTGCTACTCACCTGCCCACACTCCTAAGCATCTGGGGTGAGTATTTCTATCGCACCAGAAAGCTCCCCTGTGGCCCTTCTGGTCAGCTCCAGCCTCCCCCAGAGGCAGCCCGCCTGTCCGTGAACTTCACACGCCGGAATCCTTGGCATGCGTCCTTCGGTGTCTGGCTCCTTTCAGGCAGCACAGTGCTCCTGAGCGTGGTGCAGGGGCACTGCCGGGCTCACTAGCCCTTCCTGTCGTCGCAGGGTAGCATTTCCCTGCATGGGGCCACCAGCCTGTCCCCTTCTCCTGCTGATGGATGTTGGGTTGTTTCCGGTTTGGGGCTGGAATAAAACTTCTATGATTATCTGTGTGCAGCTTGCTGAGTGGACGTGTTTTTATCTGAGGAGCAGAAGGGTTGGTTCACGTGGTCAGTAGGTGCTGAATTTCATAGGAGAAACCACGAAACTCTTCTCCCAACAGTTCATTCGCACCATGGTACATTCCAGACTTCCACTCCTCCACGGCCTCCCCCGCGCTGGGGATTGCTGGCCTTTGGGTATTTCTGCCATTTGAGTAAGAGATTGGAGATATTTCCCTATGGTTTTAATTTAATCAGCTTCTTCTGTGGCGTGTCTTTCCTATTTTTGTATTTCCATGACGAGTGGAAGGTTCTTTCAACAAAGATTGACCAAGTAGAGAAAAATGACCCCTGACCTCTACCTCATAACATGCACAAAATCAATCCGAGATTCATCAAAGACTAACACGAAAGCCAGGGGCTCCTGGGTGGCTCATTCAGTTGAGCGTGACTTCAGCTCGGGTCACGATCTTGCAGTTTGCGGGTTCAAGCCCTGTGCTGTTCTCTGCACCGACAGTGTGGAGCCTGCTTGGGATTTTATCTTTCTCCCTCTCTCTCTGCCCTCCCCTGCTCATGCTCTCTCTCTCTCTCTCTAAAAATAAATTAACGTAAAAAAAACACAAACTAATATGAAAGTCAAACTAAAACATCTCTAAAAGAAACCATCGGAAAGTGTTTTTGTCACTTGGAAGTAAGCAAAGATATTTTTAGAGAAGATACAGAAAAGCACTTACCATAAAATCAAAAATTGTTATGTTGAATTTCATTAAAATGTAAAATTTCTCATTAAAAATACTGTGAAGAAAATGAAAAGATAAGCCACGGACTTGGAGGAAACACCTACAATACATACACATCTGACAAAAAACTTGGTCCAGAATGAAGAACCACATAGCAATTAAGAGAGAGAGAAGGGCGCCTGGGTGGCTCAGTCGGCTAGGCATCTGACTTCGGCGCTGGTCATGATCTCATGGTTCGTGAGGTCGAGCCCCGTGTCGGGCTCCGTGCTGACAGCTCGGAGCCTGGAACCTGCTTCGGATTCTGTGTCTCCCTCTCTCTCGGCCCCTCCCCCGCTCACACCCTGTCTCTCTTTCCTTCAAAAATAAATAAACATTAAGAAAAAGAGAGAAACAACCTATATGAAACCAGCAGTCATATGCTTCCTGCGACAGATTTCATGGATAGTGCCTTTGGGACACTTTCTGAACTTCATGTTCCTTATCTGGGACAGATTCCCAGAACCAAAGGCAAGGAAGGGCTCTGGATCTGTGCAGGAGAGAATGAATCCACAGGGCCCTAGTCTCCAGCCGGCTCCTTCCCAGGCAATGAGCACGTCTGTCTTGGGAGTGAGGGCCTGGAGGGGGCGCCGGGCCAGGCTGAGGGCGGGAGGTGCATCCCGGACGCCTGCAGCCCCACGAAGACTGGGGGACGGGGACACAGGCCCACTCTAACCGGGGCGGGGCTTCGTCGCCGGGGCGGGGCTTCGTCGCCCGGGCGGGGCTTCGCCCGGCGGCGGAGGCGCCCTCGGCCCCGCCTTCCCGCGCCGCTCTCCGATTGGCCGGCGCGGAGGGGCCCCCGGGGCATTGTGGGCCGCCGCGCTCCGCCGCCGCTTCGCCATGTCGGGCTCCCCCGTAAAGCGGCAGAGGATGGAGAGCGCGCTGGAGCAGCTCAAGCAGTTCACCACCGTGGTGGCCGACACGGGCGACTTCCACGGTGAGGCGCGCTGACTGGCCGTGCTGGGGGCGGGTGTTCGTGGACGCGGAGAGCCGGCGGGGCCCGGCGGGGGGGGGGGGCGGGGGGGGCGCGGCGGCCGGGGGATCGGGGTCCTGAGGGGGGCGCGGGCCCGGGATCGGGGGTCCCGAAGCGGGGAGGGCCGGTGCGGGTAGGGGAGGAGGGAGCGCAGGGGCTGAGGGGAGCGGTTGAAGAGCGCAGCAGGCTGGGGTGGGCAGGGGGCCCCCTCCGAGCTGTTGGGAACCCCGGGAGGGCTTTCCGAGGCTTTATGCTGAGGAAGAAATTCAAGGAGGACCTGGAACTGGTTTCCACCTGGATCCCTTGCCCACGAGGTGCAGGTTTATTCGGCACAGGTTGACCTACTGAGCAGGAACTTGAGTCAGTTCTGGGCCCAGAAAGACCAGCTTTTGCAATGTCCTGTTGCACATCTTCCCACCCCGCCGGGGACGGCCATAGCCGCAGGTGACTGTCAGTGGCAGGGTGTCCCCCTGGGTGGACATCCACAGCCTGGGGCCGCGGCACTGCGTGGGTAAAGCTCAGTGCTCCTAGGAAAGCAAAGGTTGTCCTGCTGTTGAAATTTAGATTTTCCGGAGTTAGACTTGTGCTCACCGGCGAGAACCAGGGAAACACAGACTGGCGGAGGGAAGGGCGATACCGTTAATCCCTAGCGCTCTGTGCCCAGCCTAACAAACAAGATTTTCAGGAAAATTGTGAAACGCTCATGGGATGAGTGTTGTGGGGCACACAATACAGAGTGACTTCCTTTCTTTTCTGCTTTCTCATGGTGGCTTGACAAACAGGCCTTAATTCCTCTTTGGCAACTCTGAGTAAGAGGGTTGTTTATCTAGGAGAGTGAACGCGCACATTTGGCTGCCTTTTTTTTTTTTAATGTTTATTTATTTATTCTTTTTTTTTTTTAATTTTTTTTTTAACGTTTATTTCTTTTTGAGACAGAGAGAGACAGGGCATGAACGGGGAAGGGGCAGAGAGAGAGGGAGACACAGAATCGCAAGCAGGCTCCAGGCTCTGAGCCATTAGCCCAGAGCCTGACACGGGGCTCGAACTCACAGACCGTGAGATGGTGACCTGAGCTGAAGTTGGAGGCTTAACCGACTGAGCTACCCAGGAGCCCCTATTTATTTATTCTTGAGAGAGAGAGAGAATGTGGGGGAGGCAGAGAGAGTGAGCGACACAAAATCCGAAGCAGGCTCCACAGTGTCAGCCCAGAGCCTGACACGGGGCTGGAACTCACGAACCGTGATATCACCACCTGAGCCGAAATGCAGATTTGGGCACTTATTGAATATTGAATGAACCTGCTTGGAATTCTCTGTCTCCTCAAGAATAATAAAAAAAAAAAAAAAGAAAGAAATATCTAGGGGTGCCTGGGTGGTTCAGGCAGTCCAACTTTGGCTCAGGTCATGATCCCGCAGTTTGTGAGTTCGAGCCCTGCGTCGGGCTCTCTGCTGACAGGTTGGAGCCTGGAGCCTGCTTGGGATTCTGGGTCTCCCTCTCTCTCTGCCTCTCCCCTGCTCATGCTCTGTCTCTCTCAAAAGTGAATAAACATTAACAATTAAAACAAAGTCTAAACCCAAGTGTTGACATATTTTTTTAATGTTTATTTATTTTTGAGAGAGAGAGAGAGAGAGAGAAAGCACAAGCAGGGGAGGGGCAGAGAGAGAGGGAGACACAGAATCCGAAGGAGGCCCCAGGCTCCACGCTGTTAGCACAGAGCCTGCTGCGGGGCTCGAACCCACGAACTGTGAGATCATGACCTGAGCTGAAGTCAGATGCTTAACCACTGAGCCACCCAAGCGCCCATCATTTTTTATTTTTAACAAGTGTGCATTAGTTAATAACGTATATCCGTAAACATTACATAGTTGTAAATTGAGTATCCGGTTTTGTGGTCATTTTGTGAAGTGACCTTGGCAGGAGTTGGGGGTGGGGTGGGTCATACACCTCTTTGAAAATACAATCAAAGCCATGGATGCTCTTTACTGAACAATGCCCCTACCCCCCAGTTTCACATTCCGTTTAAGTTCCCTGGACCCTGAAGCCCACATGTTGACTCAAGATAAGTATTGGTTTTGTTCTTAAGTTTGCTGAAAGTCAGCCTCACCAAGACCTAATTTTATGTAACAAAAGGCACCATTTCAGTGCATTCCTCCGTGAAGTTTGACACACCTGCATAAACACCACCCCAGAGCACTTCTTATTATTATTTTGAAATATAAACTCCCAGGAAGTTGTGAAATTAGCCCATAGAATCCCATGTATACTCGCCTGCTGTCCGCCAGAGGTGACAGTATATGTGACCGTGGGTGTGCTGTTAGAAGCAGGAACTTGGTGCCAGCACGGTGGCAGGCGTGGCTCAGTGTTCACCAGCTCGAAACCTGAAAGGGGGTGGGGAGCAGCATCGCCCACAGTGAGTGATAACACGCGTAGACTCTTGTGCCCCCGGACAGTTAGAACACAGACGTCCCTTGGGCCCCTGAGAGCTGCCCCCCTTCCCCGTTCCTGGAAGCCCCCAATCTGTTCTCCGTCTCTGTACTCTTGTCATCAAAGGGCACTTTGAAAATGCTACTTTTCAGTCACGCAGTCAGTTTACCGCCCCAGCCAACCCTCCAGAGGTGAGCAGCGTGATGCAGGGGGCGGGGTGGGGGTGGGGGGTGGGTGGCGGGGGTGGTGGCTGTCGGCCGGCCCTGCTCGGCCGCGCTCTGCCCTGACAGCGTCGGGTCGGTGAGGCTCCGGGTTCAGCCTCCTTGGTCTCTCCTCATTCCTGGCTTGGTTACTAAGAACAAGCTAGGGTGAAAAAAGAAAGGAGAGTGGAACGAAGGCAAGTGGTCGTTGAATGTAACCGCGTGCTGTCACTCGCTGACTTGCCCGCGTGCCCGCTGGCCCCGGTATGGCAGCAGGAAGTGCCTTTCCAGCTTCTTCCAGCGCCTCCCGGCCTCCCTTGCGCCTCAGCGGTGAACCAGCCCTCACAGGAGCACATTTCTATTTGATCTCTGGCCTTAATCTTGGTTGTCGTTTTGTTATTGTGCAAACCGCCGCCCCTTGCCCAGCCTTCCGGGACAGGGAAGGAATGGGTGCAAAGTGCGACCCTGTGTCCGTGTCTCGGGGACTCGTGGAGGACTGGGGGGGGGGGAGCGAGCACCCCACCGACTCTCCTGCCCTCCTTCATCTCTTCCCTAGCCATCGATGAGTACAAGCCCCAGGACGCCACCACCAACCCCTCCCTGATCCTGGCCGCGGCACAGATGCCCGCCTACGAGGGGCTGCTGGACGAGGCCATCGCCTACGGCAAGAAGCTGGGCGGGTGAGCTCAGGGCCGCAACCGCATTTTGGTTCTTGAGCCTCTTAGACTCTGGAAGCTGGGTTTTTTATGTTTGTTTTTATCAACTTTCTCAGAGTGTCATTTACATGGAGGAAACTGCAGCCCTAGGACGTGTCCGGTTCAATGAATGTCGTTTACCGGAGCGTGTACCCTCTGTAAACTCCCCAGTTAAGGTGCAGCACCTCGAAAGTCCCTCCCTCCCCTCTTGTGGCGAGTCTCCCGGCCCCGGCGATCACCGACCTGCCTTCTGTCATTTTATTATCTCTTAACAGCTTTACTAGAGTAAGACTCGCCAAGCGCACAGCTCCGTGTGTTCTGATAAATGTATTCAGTGGTGCAGCCGTCCCCACAATCCGGTCCTGGAGTACGTGAACCTCCTAGAACGTTCCCTGCTGCCCATCTACCATCTGTCCCTGCTCCTCCCCCTCCACATACCCCTTCCTGATGTCACTTTAAGTTTTCATCAGGGTGACAGTGCACAGCTGAGCGAGTACCTGGGGGATGCGCGGGTCGGGGCGGCGTGCGGGCGTGACGTGTGCCCTGCCCTCCACCAGGGACGGCCCCCGCCTCAGCCAGCTGCCTGTCCCTTCTCATGCTCTTTCACCTCGTTGTGTCCCCAAGGCCTCGGTGCTTCTGGCATTGGGTGACCGGGTGGTGCTCTTAGCGATCCCTGTGTCCAGCCACCCCCCACGGGTCCTCGCCCACAATGCACGGGGCGGAGATTTTCCCGTGTGCGCTGGGCTGGCGAGGACCCCCGGACGGGGGGCCGTTTTGGAAACCACTGCGCTCCGCACTCGCCTGCCCAGGCCACTGCAAGGGGACGGAGGAGGTTATTTTTGTCAAGTGCCACAAGGTGCAGGGATTCAGTTTGGAACGATGGAAGTTCCGCAGGCAGACGGTAGCGTTGGCATGCCCGAACTGAGCTCTTAGACACGGTTACGGTGGTGACTGTTATGCTGTGTGTGTTTTACCATAGTTCAGGGGGAAAAGTGTATGTTTTGTTTTCTTGGGGTTTTCTTGTTTGTTTAAGAAAAGGAAGACGAGGGGCGCCTGGCGGGGGGGGGGGCGGGTTAGTCAGTTAAGCATCCGACTCCTGATTTCAGCTCAGGTGGTGATCTCATGGTTCCTGAGATCAAGCCCTGCGTAGGGCTCTGCGCTGACAGTGCGGAGCCTGCTTGAGATTCTCTCTGTGCCCCTCCCCCCGTTCCTGCTCTCTCTCTTTCTCTCTCTCAAAATACATAAATAAACATTAGAAAAAGGGGGGGAAGATGAGGGAAAGGAATTTGTTTTGTAGAATCCCGTGCCCTTAAAACTAACAAGCTTTTGACCTAATTTTTTCCCTTGAATTTTAGGTCACAGGAGGAACAGATTAAAAATGCTATGGATAAGCTTTTTGTGTTGTTTGGAGCAGAAATATTGAAGAAGGTTCCGGGCCGTGTATCCACAGAAGTGGATGCCAGGTGAGGACTCGGGTGGACGGGCTCGGGGGTCCGCGGGCCCGCGTCGTGCCGCAGCCTCGCTCGGTGAGGAGCGCGGGGCGGCGCCCCCTGTTCAGCGACTGGTGTCCAGCCCGTGTCCCGCGTAGGCCCCTGGAGGGGTGTGAGGGTGAGCCGGGCTCCAGGCTGGTCCTTCTCGGTGGGTGTCGTGAGGCGAGGCTGCTCCTCGTTGTCCTAGGTTGTCCTTCGACAAGGACGCCATGGTGGCCCGTGCCAGGCGCCTCATCGAGCTCTACCAGGAGGCCGGGATCGGCAAGGACCAGGTCCTTATAAAGCTGTCGTCCACCTGGGAAGGGATTCAGGCCGGAAAGTAAGTACCCCTGCGAGGGGAATTGTGCAGGAGGTTCCGGGGTGGGCGCCGCGTGGGGGGCCCTCCTCGCGGTGGCGGGGTGCGGGGTGGCCGCGTCCAGAGAGGCGCGAGGCCTCCGTGAGGCCCCAGGCTCCCGTCCTCCCACCGGCACCACCTGTAAAGAGCCGACCGGTTGTCGTCCTAGATGTGCTGAGCTGCCCCGAGCGGTCCCTGCCCGGAGGCCACCGACACCTGAGCCTCCGTGCCAGCGAGGGCGTCTCACGCACGACGGGGCGTGGGTTTTCTGGGCCCCTTAACACCTGCGGCCACTCACCCGCTTTCTGTCTCTCTGGCTTTGCCTGTTCCGCGTGTCTCACGTCAACAGAATCACGGAACACGTGACCTTTTGTGTCTGGCTTCCCTCACGCGGCAGGTGTTCGAGGTTCACCCAAGTGGCAGCGTGTGTCTGGGCTGTGTCCCTGTTAAGGCCGATGCTCCCTTGTATCTACACCGCATTTTGTGTGTCCTCCTTTGGGGCCGTCACGGGTGATGCTGCCTTGAACGTCCGTGTCCGGGTTTGGGCACGCGGCGTACGTCTTGGGGACACGCTCATGGGGGTAGGGTTGCCACGTCGTGCCGCCCCTCAGCACCGTCCCGGCCGTGTCCCACCGGCTATGCCATCTGCGGCCATAGTTTTTTCTCCTTTACTTTGATACTTGTCATTTCTGTCAGCAGTGTTTGGAAAATCTTTTGGGAACCCTAGAAATTATTCTTGACCCCGAGTCAGTCGGTCCCGCTCACCACATCCCTTTCCCGAACCCTCTGCGGCTCGTTGCTCCCGCAAGTGTCCCGAGTCCTTGGGCAGCACGGCCAGGCCGGAAAGAAAGTGCCATTAACGTGGACACGTACAGGCAGCTGCACATCCCAGGGTCCTGGGCGCCGCCTCCGACACACACTCGTGCAGACGGACTGAGATCCGGGTCAGGATGGGGCTGAGATGTGTCCCAGCCGCTTCTGTTTTGTCTTGTTTTAATGTTTTTATTCTTGAGACAGAGACGGAGCACAAGCGGGGGAGGGGCAGAGGGAGAGAGAGAGGGAGACACAGAATCCGAAGCAGGCTCCAGGCTGTCAGCATAGAGCCCGACGTGGGGCTCGAACCCACAAACCATGAGATCATCACCTGGGCCAGTCAGACCCGGAACCGACTGAGCTAGCGAGGTGCCCCGTGTCCGAGCCGCTTCTGAGGCCACATCCACATGGTGCCACGAGGCTGCAAACCTCCCCGAGTAGCACGGTCAGCACGTGGGCGCCTGGGCTAAGTAAGCAGAGCCCGGGGCCGTGCCCGATGGCACGTGGTGCGCCACACGCAAGGCTGGGCGGCGCCCATGCGCAGTCCTCGTGGTCGCTGGAAACTTGCTGCGCAGACGGAGCCCCGTCCAGATCAGACCGGAGTCCTCTTGAGGATTAGCTGCGTCGACTGTGTCCTTCGCTGCCAAATCTGGCTTGTTTCTTCTGCACTCTGTCTTTCACCATCTCCGTGTTAGATGGAACAGAGTCCTGTCCTTCGTGACTCCTCTGCTCAGGGACTGTTTCCCCACAGTGTCTGTGTCCTGTCTCACACTTTGATAGAGCCGCCTTCCTAGAGCGCCCCACCGGCCACTTCCGAAAACGCCTCCACTTAAGCCAGTCAGGTCGGACCCGCGCAGCTGCCGGGGTCATCGAGGTGGCGGTCATAGGAGGGCCTGGCCTCGAGCGCGGCACCTCCCCTGGGCCGGCCTGAGCTGTGGGTGCCCGCGCCGGGAACACGTACGGCTGTGCCACGCACGAGGCGTGGTAGAGGCTGGCCACCCACCGCCGCCCAGTCCTCGCTCTCCGCAGCCATACTTCTCGAACGCTGCCATGGAGGCCACTTGGAAGCTGTCCCTTGGGGTAGAAATGTGCCTAGAGGGGCCTGAGCACAGGCTCGGCCGTCCCAGCTCACTCCGCAGCGTGTGGCAGAGTGGGCGTCGCCCTATCTCGGGTCAACCCCAGCACGTCCTGGTGGGTGGTGACGCAGGGAGGCTGCAGGCTGCGGGGAGGGGGTGGGGGACAGAGGGCGGGACGGTACCGTGGTCAGGTGAGTCCGCGGTGTCCGGCCCCGGCCAGCTCTGGGAGGTGGTGTGGGACTGGGGTCCCAGGTGCAGATGTGCGAGTCTGGGCCGGAGAGGCCCACTGTGGCTCCCAGGGGTCCTGTCTTGCCTTTTCTCTCTGTTTTGAAATGTGGGTTTGACGAAAATCCCAGTCACCCATCACCCACTGGCCAGGGAGAGCCCGGGTGACTGTGGCAGATGTGGGTGCCGTGGGGGGGGGGGGGGGACCGCCCCGATCCCGCCTGTCCCCCGAGTGAATCGCGAGCCTCTTTCCAGGTCCCACGGGGTCCCGCGCGGGGTCCCGGGGCCCCCCGGCCTGGCTCACCCCGCCTGGCTCACCCCGCCCTGTCCCCTCAGGGAGCTGGAGGAGCAGCACGGCATCCACTGCAACATGACGCTGCTCTTCTCCTTTGCCCAGGCCGTGGCCTGCGCCGAGGCGGGGGTGACGCTCATCTCCCCCTTCGTGGGGCGCATCCTCGACTGGCACGTGGCCAACACGGACAAGAAGGTCTACGAGCCCCTGGAGGACCCCGGTGAGGGGCGCGGCGGGGCGCAGGGTCGGGGGGTGGCGGCTCTGGGCGGCGGGGAGGCCACTCAGGAACCCGGTGTGTGTCACCGTGCAGGAGTGAAGAGCGTCACCAAGATCTACAACTACTACAAGAAGTTTGGCTACAAGACCATCGTCATGGGCGCCTCCTTCCGCAACACCGGCGAGATCAAGGCGCTGGCGGGCTGTGACTTCCTCACCATCTCGCCCAAGCTGCTGGGGGAGCTGCTCAAGGACAACACCAAGCTGACACCCATGCTGTCGGCCAAGGCGGGTAAGGCCGTCTCACCCTGGTCACCGCGGGGCAGGTGCAGCCCAGGGGCGGGGACCGCGTCCCACCTGTGTCTGGAGCCCAAGGGCCTGGGGCCTGGGGGGGCGGGGGGGGGGGGGGCACGGGGTGGGGGGCGGTGCAGAAGGCCCTGGGTGACGCCCGTGCTCCCAGCCCAGGCGAGCGACCTGGAGAAGGTGCACCTGGATGAGAAGGCCTTCCGCTCGCTGCACAACGAAGACCAGATGGCCGTGGAGAAGCTCTCGGACGGCATCCGCAAGTTTGCTGCCGACGCCGTGAAGCTGGAGCGGGTGCTGATGGTGAGCGCCCCAGGGCTCGGGCAGGGCTGGGACCTCCCCCGGGGACTCGGGGGTGTCGGCGCCTCTGGCAGCCCGGGCAGGCGGACTCTGGCGCAGCCCCGGTCCCGAAGGCCTTTCCTGGCACCCGTCACACTTTTCCCTCTCCCTCCCTAGGAACGCATGTTCGGCGCAGAGAACGGAAAGTAGCCCGGTGCCTGAGGCTGGAGGTGCCTGAGGCCGGAGCACGGATCTGCACCACCTGAGGGGGCGAGGGATAGGCCTGGCAATGAATTGTGCATTTTTTTACCGGTTGGAGCCCGGATGGATCCTAGATTCTGTATAAAATTTTGCCTAACTCATTAAAGCAATCACTTTTCTTGTTCTCCGTTCCTGACTCGCCGCAGCCCCTCCCCCCAGCACCGCTGCCCCCGCCTTTGGCTACAACCAAGGCTACAACCGGAGTCCAGCTGGGGTGATGCAGTTACAGGCCCTCACCTGGGCCTGGAGCCTGTGCCGAGCGCGGCTGGAGCCAGGGGGCAGGAGCACCCAGGGGCATCCCTGCTGCTTTGGTTCCCATGTGGGTGCCACCCAGGGGGACGGTTGGGTATGTGCGGGCTGTTACCTCCGATCCCTGAGTGCCCAGTGTGGCGTGGCCTCGAATGGACACGTCCACTGGCGCACCACCTACTACACCGGGAAGGGCTTGTTGGGGGCAGTGACGGGGGCCCCCGGGGTAGCCCCTCTGTCCCACCAGAAGAGGCACAGGAGGCTGGGCGAGGCTGCCCAGAAGAGGTCACGTTAGGGTCACAGGCTACCCATCTGCCCTCCAGGTAGGGAGGGTTCCGGCTGACCATTCTGGGTCTATGCAGGTGAAGACAGGGGTCAGGGACAGCCCTGAGACACAGCCCCGGGTCCCACTAAGGGCCAGCAGGGAGGCCAGTGCCCCCTTCTCCCTGGGAGTGCCAAGTGCACAAAGCTGTTCACCACAGCTTTCTAGAGATGCCCGGGCCCCCCCCCAACTTTCTGCTGGGGCCAGAGCATCAGGGCGTGGTGTTGGCTCCAGAATGGCCACCTTGCCAAGGGTGGGGTTCTGGGCACAGGGCCCACGGTGGGCTGCATCACCTCAGGTGCACAAGCCTGACCCCAGCTGGCCCACCCTCTGCTGAGAACCACCTTAGGGTGTGCAGGGAGCAGACAAGTCACAGCAGGGGGGCTGCTGGGTGTGTGACTGGCGGCTTTGTACCTGAGGCTCATCGAGGCCTCAGCTGACAGGCAGGCTGGGGCCAGGCCTTCCCTCCAAGCTGGTCAAGAGGCTGCACCCTAGGACTTGGAATCTGCCCCCAATCCCGACCCCGGGCCTCGGGTCTGTGTGACTGGGTACGATCGACATGCATCGAGCGCACCCACTCACCCACATGTACGGGCTGGTAACATTAGTACTTAGACCCTGCAGACCACGGAGCTCCGAAACGCTGCCCCCCACCCTGAAAGGTTTCCTGTTCCTTCGTCCCAGCCTCCCACCCACAAACGGTACTTTGGGTTTTCTAGGTAGTTTGGGTAATAGGCTCGCACACATGGCCCTTGACATCTGGCTCCTTTGCATGATGTTCTCAGGGTCCAGTCTGGAGGATGTTCTCAGAGCTTCGTTGCTCTACCACCTGGATGTTAGTATCGCCTGGTAGTGAGAATGCTCGGGTTGGGGCGCCTGGGGAGCTCTGCTGGTTAAGCATCCAACTCTTGGTTTCCACCCAGATCATGATCCCACGGTCCATGGGTTCAAGCCCCATGCCAGGCACTGTGCTGATGGCATGGAACCTGCTTAGAGTCTGTCTCCCTCTTTCTCTGCACCTTCCCCATTCGCACTCACTCTCAAAATAAACAACAAAAAAAATATACACGGGTCGTGGAAACTACAATTTGTTTTACGTTTGTTATTGTGACTAATGCTGCTACAGACGCTTACACGTTGTTCCCATAGGTCGTTTCCTGCAGGCGGACGTCAGGGTCTGTTTTAAAGCCCTAGGCATGTGGGGGCATCCCAGAGCAGCAGACCGCCCACACCCACACCCTGCCCCTTCCAGGGGGGGCCCGCGTTTCTCGAAGCCTGGAGGCACCCCCAGCCCCACACCCTGACCTGGCAAAGCCAGGGCCGAGCCACAGCAGCTGCCCAGGAAGCGGCTGTGTGGGGCGCTCGGCAGGGCCCGCCGGCACCTTGATCTGACACTCAGAAGCAAAACCATCACCAGCTCTCTGTAGATGGTACAGATGACACCCACGAGGCGTGATCTTTAAGAAACCTGCGGTGATCCGTGCAGACAGAGTAGGACCAAGTCCCCTGGGTGCGGGTGGGCAGCCCGCAGTGGGCACAGAGCAGGGCAACAGCGGTGTCAGGAGCTCCTGGTACAGTGCTCCCAGCAAACACCCGAAGCGGAGGGGGCGTGGGAGCATCTCAGAGTGGTCTGCGGCACTGGAAGGAGCGGCCTGAGACCCAGGGATGCCTTGCTTCCTTGCTCCTCCTTTGTTCCGAGGGGCTGGGTGCAGAGCTGGGCCCAGACGGGGAGGGGCTGGCGGACGGTGGGACCCACAAGAAGGCCCGGGCGGCTCCTGGAGGTCCCACTGTGGGCCGCAGCCTGGGTCAGGCACCCCGAGGAGACCACAGGGTGATCCGGACGCACCGGGAAGGGGCCTCCCCAGCAAAGGCCTGCGGGGTCCTGGATGGTGCGGACCGACCGCCACCCCAGACCCAGGCCGGCCACACGCCAAGGCTTCCCGCCCGGTAGGGCCTGTGCCGCTGTCACTTCTACTTCACAAGCAGAGGTGCGGCTGCAAGCCTGGAGGCCGCCCGGCAGCAGCGCTGTGGGCCAGCAGCACCGCTCTGAAGACGCACGAGCACGTTTCCCTCAGGAGCGTGGTGACACCTGCCCCTGGGTCCACCCTGGCCTGGTGCAGTGCCGCCATCACAATGCGAAACCACACACCAGGCAAGGACTACAATTAGGGCGGCTCCTTCAGCACCCGCCGGTCCGGGGGCGTTCTGGGGGCTGGGAGCTTGCACAGCCCCCCAACACCCACAGCGGTGGGGACAGCAGCCCAGGCACCGTCACCACACAAAATGGGATCCCGGTGCCCTGGCGAGGCTCAGCCTGGGCGGACGGGGACAGGCAAGGGCGAGAGAGAGACCCAGCGCCCAGGAAGACCAGGGGGGCGCCGAGACCAGGATCCCCGCGGCTGACTCAGACCCGCTCTGCATGTTACGCTCACTTGGAATTCTCAGAGACCACCTGTCGGCCCTCAGCTCTCCCTCTGCTCCAAAGAAAACGCCCCTCAGGGCTCAGTCCCGGGGGCCCCCAACAATCCCACAGGGTCAGGCAGGGGCCGGGAAAGTCGCTCTCAGGGGCGGTCGCGGAGGCAGGGTCCCCGGAGGCCTGAGGTGGCAGCGTCCACTGGCAGGCCGGCTGGCTCCGCGGGAAGCCACGTCACTTCCTGCGGGACAGGTCAGGTCAGGGGTCGGGCTCCGGCAAAGGGCCTGCCAGGAGCCAGGAGCCCGCACCCCCCCCCCCCCGGCCCCACGGCCCCTCACCGGCTGCCGCACAGGAAGAGCAGATTGTGCACAGCCGGGACGGTGGAGCTGGTGTTCTGGCCCGTGACGAGGTGGCGGTCCAGCACCACGTGCACGGCGTCAGGCTCGCTGGCTGCAGGGGCCCCAAGAGCGTGGGCCTCAGGCAGCGCCTGCGCCAGGCTCGCCCCCCTCTCCCCTCGCAGGGGCCTGGGGAGGACTTGGCCTGGGCCTCCCCCAGGGCTCAGCCGCAGTTGCGGCCCCTACCCAGCTCACCGCTGAAGTTGGCGCCCGCGTCCTTCACGAAGTCCTCCACGATGAGGGGCAGGCGGGCAAAGCCAGGCGCCCTGACGAGCTCGTACACAGAGGGCTGCGGGGGGGGGGGGGGGGGGGGGGGGGGGGGGGGGGGTTCCCACCCCGGGGTCAGGAAGGTCCAAATCAAGCAGGGACTCCGGGGCTGGGGCTGTGCGCCGCTGCTCCAGGGGGGTCCGCCCTCCCGCCGCAGGTGCTCAGACAACAGAACCATCGGGCCGGCCCCAGGGCGCATGAGCCAGTGAAGGAGCTGGGCTGGGCGAGCAGCCTCAGGGCTGAGCCCCTCGGTAGCAACGGGCAGAGTCCAGGGACAGGGTGGTGGGTACAGCTGCCCCAGGGCCGCAGGGGCACACAGTGAGATGCCCCTGCGGCTCTCCCCCCTCCCAACCTCGGCCGCACCACTGGCCAGGCCGGTCCCATGCAGACCCAAGTGGCCGGGCCGCAGTCCTCAAGGTCTGGACCCTCCCTCCAGCCTCCTGTCTGACCAGGTCCTGGACACGAAAGGTGCCGTGCACTTGACAAGGACAAAAGCAAGGTCTTGACCTGACCCCTGCTCCTTCCCCGGCATCCCAAAGTCACCCCCCCACCACACACATACACACACACACTCTAGGAGCCCCACCCTGTGCTCCCCTCCCCTGTCCAGAGCCTGTGCCTGTGCCCTGGGGCCATCCCGGAGGGGCAGCAGGGGAGGGGTGAGGAGGGGCAAGCAAGCAGCACCACTGCCTGGGGCTGGAAACCCATGATCCTGGGCTGGGCACATGACTGTCACCCTTGCCAGAGGACAGTCCCCGTGCCTCCAAGCACGTATGCGGGCCTCTGAAGCCTTCTACGGCTTGGGACCTGGGACCCTCCCTTGCACCGCACTCACCCCCGTGACGCTGTAGCCCTGGAACACCCACGACCGGTCCTCGTTGGTGGCGCAGCAGAGGGCGGCGACGCCGTGACCAACAGCACAGATGGGCTCTGGAAGCAGGGGCGGGGCCTGAGGCCGACACCCGCCGGGGCCCCTGCCCCTCTCCCCACACCTCCCAGCTCAGAGCTCCCTCCACCGACGGGGCGCGACGGGCCCAGTGACCAAACTGCAGGGGGGGGGGGGGGAGCAGGAGCGCATTCCCACGGTGGCAGCGGCGGCCGGGAATGACCACTCTCTGTCCAGACCACACTGGACACAGGCGGCCCTGTTCCCACTGACAAAGGTCGCTGTGTGGAGCCCTGGGTTTCTGTCTGTTGGTCCCTAATGAGCATCCTGTCCCCATCCCTGTCAGGTCTGGGCAGCGTGCCACATCTCCACAGAACAGCCTTTCTCCTGGCCCTGCTGGCCTCCAGCCCTGAACCCCGTGACGAACAAAGCCGGCAGGTCGCCCACCCGCCTCAGAGCGAGTTGGGGGAAACAGCCACCAGCCCCCACGGAGGCCAGGAAGAGGTCACACACAGGGGGAGCGACCGAGGGGCACATGGTGGGGGGCACAGAGAGGGGCGCCCCACCGCGTGTGTGTGCACCTGTGCGTGCAAGCACGTGCGCCCTCGATGGTCAGTCAGAGGCTCTCTGCGTCTGCCCTGTCTGCCCCCCCCAAACCATCCCCAGTGGCCTCTCCCGGCCGTTGGTGCCGCCCCACGCACATCCCCAGTCCCAGGGGTCACCTACTGCTCTCTGAGCGGAAGTGCTGGAGGATGCGGGCCAGGGACCCACTGCTGGCCAGGTCGGCCAGGGCCCCGGGACAGCTGGGTATCAGGAGGGCGTGGTACCGGGCACCTGGGGGGAGACCACGGCAGTTCGGTCACAGACAGCAAGGACGCGGGCGGCTCGGTCATGGCGCTCCGCGGCAAGTGCGTCAGAAACAGAAGCAAGGGAGCGCTGTGGAGGCCACGAACCCCCCCCCGGGATCCCACACCTCGAGCCCCCAAGGTTCTGGCCCCCGGGGCCCCTCACCATCAATGGACTCCAGCTTGGCGGGGCTCGCGTAGGCCTTGAGGCGGAAATCCTGCACCCAGCGGGCGTTGCTCTCGTTAACGTCCACGAAGTCTATGGTCCTCCCCTGCAGGAGCACCGAGAGGCAGACACCCCACTGTCGGTTCACAGGGACTTCAGAGGCTGACGAGAGCTCGGGGACAAAGGCACCGACAGCCCAGCCCCTCACCCCTCCTCGCCGCACCCCCCAGCCACCCCTTGCTGGCCCTCGTCTCCCACCTATAAGGTGGCAGCAACTGTCCCACTGGGGACGACAACAGAAACATGCCGAGTGACAGACACTCGAGGCATCGCTGTGACCCCTAAAGCCCACGCCAGAGAAAACTGGACAACCGGTGAAGGTCCATACCACCCTCGCGCACGTGCGCAGGCGCTGACCTACGACAAAAGGTCTCCCGCACCACAGTGGGGCCAGAGCTTGACGATGCCACCAAGGTCCGAGTCCTCAGCCCGGCCACCTCTCTCGGGGTCACGTCAACCTGAGGCTCCCTGCTCCTCCCTGAGACCAACAGCACTCCCCCGGCCTCACCCCCAAAAAGGTAGGGAGCCCGTCCGTGCGTCTGGCTGGACTCACCCCAGGGGTGGCCACCTGCAGGTTGAAGGCGGCGCCAGCCAACGTGAAGCAGTGCAGGAAGGACTGGGCGGACACACCTGCAAGGTGAACACGGCTCTAAAAAGGCCACGAGGCTCTGGGGGCAGCACGAGGGGCAGCAGGGCACACACTCCCAGCTCCAGCCTGGAGTCTCCTCCTGGTCCCCCACCCCAATGGAGGACCCCCTCTCACAGCCCCAGCCCACAGGCCCCGCCCCCAAAGGACAGGCTCTCTCCCTGGCCTGACTACTAAAGGCCTTTCCAGAAGGCAAACCCAAGTGCAAACCCAAGGGCATCGACTGAGCCCACCCCCCACTCGCCCTACATGCAGCCAGGGAGAGGCAACACTGAGCAAGCCCTATGTCCTGGGGGGTGGGCAAGGGTCAGCAGGACCCTCTTCACTCCCCTCGGGCAGGCCTCGCCCTCACTGAAGGACACGTGGCCTCTGCTCACCAGGCTCCCGGACCCTGCCCCCATCCCCAGTGCTGCTCACAGCCCTCTTCTGTCCACGTCTGGCCCACAAGATTCCTGGCTGCTGGGGCTGGAGCTATCTGCTTCTAAACGGGATTGGTGTGCACCCTTCCACCTTTACCCCAATCCCCGACCCCACCCCCAAACCTCTTCTCTATCTTTATTCGTCCTTTTGTACTAATACGTATCAAGCAGAGTGCACGCGCGGAGCAAAGACAGTACCCACAAATCAACCCCCAGACTTTGCCTGATGGTGCTCTCAGTTCCTTGAACACTGCTTCACCCCAGGGCCTCCTCAAGGGACTCTGGCGGGAACCCTCATCCTGCCTACAGTGCCTCGTGGCCTGGTCAGAGCTGTGCCCCTGCCCCACGTCCTCAACATCCCTTCCGCACCGCACAGCCAAGCTGGCCCAACGCCTCCTCACCCTCATCCACTCCGCAGCCACCTGCCTCTCCAGGACCGACCCCTTCCCCGTGTCTCCTCCCACCCTCAGTGTGGGCACAGCGCTCAGGGCCCCTGGGGCTCAGCGCACAGTGACTCCACGACCTGCAATCCTCTCCCTCACCCTCTTGCGCCGCTAGAATACAAGGAGACCTGGCTCCAGAGCCAGACCCCAGGTCCCAACCCTGGGTCGCCACCTCCCCCACCACGTGACCAAGGGCTCATCACTTCCCTCCGACAAAGGAAGCACAGATGCTCAGGACAGTCAGCTGCCTCCCCGCCCGTCGGTTCGTTCCTTCCCTGCTGGCCCTGAGCGAGAATCTGCACGGAATCGCAGACCCGCCAGCCCCGCTGTCCTGCTCGAGCCCCACGCCGGCCCCTCCTGGTGCCTTCACCACCTGGCGGGTCTGAGGGTTCTCTGCCCCCGCACATTTCCGGCCCCCAGAACCAAACTTCTCCAACCCCTCACCCTCCTGGGTGTGCGCAGGGCCAGCCAGCAGACAGGTGGGCACAGGCTCATGACCCACCTGCTCCGAAAGGCCCCGGCCCCCGGGCCTGCCGCACCCCACCCGGCCCCTCAGAAACCCCCCGCCCCTCCCCACCCTGAGGCCTGCCCGCCCCCGAGGCGGCACCTGCGGGCGCCAGCCCGGGACCCGCTCTCTTCCCACAGAAACGCCGGGGCGCGGGGCCCCCCTGCGGTCAGCCAGCGCCCCCGCGACACTGGCGACGCTCCCTCTCCACGGCGGGGCTTCCACCTGCCTCCCCGCCGGCGCCGCTGGGCGCCCGCCCGCCCTCGCGAGCCTCACCCTCGGCGGCGCCGCTGGCCACCAGCAGGCAGGCGGGCCGGCTCTGCAGCCGCTCGGACGCCATGGGCTCGGCCGGGGCCGGTGCGGCCTGCGCGTGCGTGAAGTGTACGTGCGTGTGCGCGCGCGGGCCGGGATCGCCGGTCACGTGTCGCGGCGCTTCGCTGCGGGGCCAATGCGGCGCCAGGCTCACGCGCCGTGCCGCCTCCCTCCCGGCCCCGCCCCCCAGCGCGCGTCAGGGGCGGAGTCCGCCCCGTGCGACTGCGCCCTGGGCCCGAGGCCCCTCCAGCTCCGTGAGCGGGGCGGAGGGCGTCCGGGGGCTCAGACCTTGGCCCCAGAGCGCGGGCTGACTTCCCGGCGGGACCCCTCAGCGGCCCTGAGCACACCCCTGGCCCGGCCCCTGGACACAGTCAGGAACACGGTGCCTCCCTCGTCCCTTGGGGCAGGAGCGTGAACCGGGAGAGAAGACCCCTGCCCGTGGACGGAGGTCTGCGCCCGGTGGACGTGGGCCCCTCCCTGTGGACGAAGACCCCTCCCTGTACATCACGGTCTCTCCTCGTTGATGGAGGTCCCTGCCTGTAGGCGAAGGTTTCCCCCCCCCCCCCCCAGCGGACCAGGGTCCCTTCCCGTGGATGATGGTCGCTGCCTCGTGGATTTGGACATTTAATACTTGATCACTGAGACTGAAGACATAACGTGGAATGCCAGGGGCAAAGCGCCCTGCCCAGTGGGGCTCATGTCTTGGGGGTGAGGGCTGGGATATGGATTCATAGAAGGTGACATTCGTTTGTTAGTGAGAAGAGCAGTGGAGTGGGCAGGCTAACAGGGAGAGGGGGTGGGGGCTGGGGTGGGAGCTCAGATGGGTAATAGGGGGGCACATCTGAGGAGCTGGATGAACCACTCACCTGGGACACGGAGGGTGGGCCTGCAGTGGTGGGTCCTGGTGAGGGCAGGGTGGGAGTCTGGAGGCCAGGGAGGGGTGTGCAGGTGTCCACGGAAGCGGGGGCAGGATGGATGGGTTCTGCCTCACCAGGATGGTTGTGGGGAGACAGAGGTATCCAGGGTCACTGGGGCTCAATGAGTCCCTGGAGGAATGTGGGTCTCACTTCCTGAGATGCTTCAGGGTGCTGAGTTTGGTAAGGAAATCTAGGATGTTGTTTGGCCAAGCTGCATTTGGAGCAGTGTTTCCATAGATTGTCTAGGAGGCAGTCGGGTGGGCCATCAGCAGATTCCTGGGTGTTCTCTAAGGCCTGGGCTGGAGAGCAGGGAGGGGCTTGGGCGCAAGCTGATAGTTAAGAGAAGCAGCTTCACCCTTTGGCCCCACAGGCCACTTCCAGGACCCCCTGCTTCCAGGGTGGAGGGGCGGGCAGCAGGGTTCCCCCAAGGTCCTGCCAGCCTCTGCCCTGAGTAGGGAAACCTTGGTCATGGGTAAGAAATGCCAGAGTGGGTGAGTCTAGGCCAAGGTGCATCTCCTGGGCACCCCTCCTCCACCGCCCCTGGCTCTGTCCTCTGCCTGGCTAAGCCCCACACTCCCAGGAGTCCTGACTAGCAGCGACACAGCACCTCAACCCCTGCAGGACCCTCCCTCCAGAGTGAAGCAGGAGCTAGGGCCTCCTGGCGCTGGCAGGGCCTCAGGACAGGGGACAGGAGCCGTGTTGGGTGGGTGAGGGACTTTGGATGGAAACCAACAGGACTAAGGTCAGAACACAAGCTGGGCCTAGCCACATGAAGAGCTTCCCCGCCATGCACATTCGTGGGACCCAGGGGCTGGAGACGCCAGGCTGCAGCAGGGACCACGGGATCCTCCTGCTGGCACTGTCCCCCCCACCCCCCACCCCAGGGCAGCCCTAGCACCCACCTCCTCCTGCATCACAGGCTCATTAAGCCACTTTGGTCGTCTCCGTCGCTAAGAGGATGGAAAAGGAAGCCTGGCTGTGACACCGTGCAGCAAGGCTGTTGTATGCATGTGTGTGCACCAGCGTGCGCCCCACTGCACACCCCGGCCCTTGCACGATGCCTGCCGGCTGGAACCACCCACCCCAGCAGGCGGAGCACACCTAGTCCACGTCCCCCGTATGTGCGCTCTTGCTCTCGCACGCGTGCATGACCCTGACCCCAGTCCAGGGCGGCGTGCTTGGGCCCCTCAGCGGCTCCCAGCACAGGCACCTGTAAGGGTCTGGGTCCCCTGTGGCATGTGGAGTTGGGGTGGGCAGCCTGCACAGGGACAGGTGTGCTGATATGGGGCCTTGCCAACCAGGAGCCTCATGCCGGGTCTGGCAGCAGCCTGCCACTCGGTGTATGTCCCTGTGGACAGTAAGGACCTGGACAGGATGACGCCTGAGGCCCCGTCATGGTGACTGGGGTGAGCCCGAGGTGGGGTGCCCCCCAGGTGGGCTTGTGGTCTCTTGCCCTCTGCACACACCCAGCTGTGCTGGCTCATCTGCCTACTTCCTGAGTGGGTTCCCATTCCAGTGGGTCAGCCTCCCTGCCCCTTAGACCCCCTCACCTCCAGCAGGCGAGGAGAGGGTGCTACTCAGGTCCTGCTTTGGGTGTGATTGGGGCTGCTGCAGAGGGAAAGACTGGCAGGTAACCCTTCCTCCCAGGAGTGGAGCACAGGAGGGCCTCGGCGGACCAGACGGGTCTGCAGCCAGCGGCCCACATCTGGATGACTGTCTCCTGGGAAGGATCCAGGCCCAAGGGGTAGGGCCTCCCCCTCCAGGGCCCCGTGGAGGGAGCACCTCCCATTTCCATCCTGCTGAGCCTCTTCCCTAGGCCTTTGCCCAGAGTCACACATAAGGTCTCGGGGCGTGGAGTTCTGGGGCATCGTCTACAAGCTGTTTGGGAACCTCGTCCTCCAATAGTGACTGCTCAGGTGGGGCAGGTAAGGTTGGAGGGGTGCTTGGGGACTGAGCACAGAGGCTCTGCTGGAGGTGTAGGGATGCCCTTGAGCCCGGGGTTTTGCTTTTTGTTCAGGGATCCTGAAACACAAGGTGCAGGGATCACATGGCCTGTCGTCACGCACGAGGAAAACGATTTGTCCTTTCGTTCCTGTCCGTGGAAACTGCCCCAGATGGAGGAAGGGTGGGTGCGTGAGGAGCCATTCCTGGAGGACCTTCCAGCAGGCGGGCTGACCGATGCCTCAGGACCTCCAGTCTCCCCTCCTTCCTTCCTTGGCGACTTCCTCATTCTCAGAGCATGTCTGAGCCTTGTCCTGAGTGCCTTTGCACCGGCTAGGCCTCCCTTTGAAATGCTAGAGTTCCTCTTTGTTTGTCAGACTCCTAACTGTCCCTCAAAGCCCATGGGCACCAGATGTACCGTTTGCCCAGCACTCCCCTCCTGAGAACACCCTCCAAACTTACTAGCCCCCCTCGCCCCCCACCCCCATTAGCTCAGCCCAACCACTGGGTGGACCTCAGGAGACTTGGGACTGGCCTCTCTCTCAGGGTGGGTGTGTCATGGGCAGCCCTGCCGGCCAGGCCGCCCGCCAGGTGACTCATGTCTCTGGCCCCAGATGCACCCCTCTTCCCAGCTGGGCTCGGACCCCTCAGCTCCTGGTTTTTCTTTGGCTGAGGCTGGGCCGGGTGGGGTCTGGAGACTTAGACCCCAGGCACTTGTGAGTCCTGCAGGCCCTGAACCAGACAGCAGGGGGTGGCAAATGGCAGCCCCTAGGGCATGGGGAGCTGCTGAGGCCAGGGCAGTGGGCTGGGAGCACAGGATCCCTTCACCTAGTGCAGAGCTCGGTGGTGCTGTTGACAGGGTGGGAGTAGCTGGTTCCCCACCCGCCCCCGGGCTGGCAGGGTGTGGCTGGAAGATGTCAGACAAGTGGGCAGTTTGGTGGCCTGGAGTGGGGTGATGTGACAGGCAGGCTGCGTGTCCTGCCCAGGACATTAGGACAGGGATCAGCGGGTGGATGGGAGGACCCAGAGGAGAGTCTGAATGGGGGTCCCCTCAAACACCTCCAGGTACCACCGAGGTGGGGGAAGGCAGCTGCCGGCTTACACTCATCCTTTGTTCCCAGATGGGTCCCAGGGACATCACCCGAGCGTTCTCTGCAGCAGCCCGAGGGGAAGCTGCTCTCCTGGTGACAGTCCCCCGCTGTGCTGCGGCCACCAGGCAGGTGGCACAGCCCCTCACCCTGCGCGGCAATCCTGACAGCCCTCGCCAGCCCTGCCTTGGCCAAAACACCAGACAGAAATGTGCAGGCGCACTGGGACCCAGGAGCCTCTGCCAGTGTGCCCCTGGGACCAAGTGTGAGGTCAGGGGCCGCTGGGTCAGGGCAGGCCCCGAAGACCAAGCCCCAGAAGTCAGGGAGGACTGACCCCGGCGACTCGGGGGCAGTGAGATTGCCACCGTGCCTGGTCAGTCTGCCCCAACCAAGGAAGAGAGGATCTACGGGACCCCACTTGGCCCCTTGCCTATATCTGGGGAGGGCAGGGTCCTGAGACAGTGACCAGCTCTACCCCCTGGTCACACCAAGAACACCTGCCAGGATGGGAGTTCCCCAAAGAGGAGTTTCCCGCTCTTGGGGGAGGAAGGGGTGCTAGAGGGGAAAACAAAGTGGACACACACGCACGTCGCCTGTGTCCTCACAACCTGCTCACACGTGCCCTGCGAAGCCCACACGTGACACCACATGGCATGGCCGTAGGGAGACCTTAGCTGCGGCACAAAAGGCTCAGCAAACAGGGGCTGAGACTCTAGGTCTCTGGGGAGCCCCTGTGGCGCGGGGAAGGGGGCAGGGTCCCCGTCTGGCAGCATCCAGCCAGTGGACGCCTCTGTCCAGGAGACGATGCTCGCACCTGAGTTTTTCTGATGTCCTTGTAAGTGTGATTTAGATTTAGAGCATGTACATTTTTAAAGTTTTTATTTCTTAAGTGGTCTCTACAACCCAATGTGGGGCTCAAACTCACAACCCCTAGATCAAGAGTCTCATGCTTTACTGACTGAGCCAGCCGGCCACCCCTGTTGTATGTACTTTTTTTATATATGAATATATATATTTAAAATATTTATTTGTGAGAGAGAGCATGAGTGGGGGAGAAGCAGGCTCCATGCCGTCAGCACAGAGTCCGACTCGGGGCTCAAACTCACGAACCACGGGATCATGACCTGAGCGGAAGTCAGACGTTCAAGCGCCTGAGCCACCCAGGCGCCCCTGTGTGTACTTTTTCATACACGGTACTTTTTTTAGACCTTAAAAGTAGTTCTGTAGTGACAGTAATTTCAGCCAGCCCTGATTATCCCTCAGAGTTTGCCTCATTTTGGAAAGGTCCCTACATTGCTGAGTTGCGGACGCAACAAGACAGAAACTGGGCGTCAGAACCCCACATGGGGCCCGCCGGACCTCGGCTCGCTTATTCTAACATTCCCAGGGAAGCGACTCCAGTAACAGAGCATGTGGGGGAATCAGAAGTAAAGAAACAGGAGATTATTACCGAGTGATGTCACAAAGCTACACCAACAGGTAGCGGACAGGCATTGGCTGAGCCAGGCTCGGAACAGGCCTCGACTGTGCTGACCAGTGACAGCCAGAGGTGGTGTCATTGACGTGACGGGGATGCCCCTGTGCTCCGTCGGACCTGCTGATGGAAGAGAAGTAACTGGATTTCCAGCTGGCTCCACACACAAAACCCAAGGTCCAGACAGATTAAAAGATGACACTTTTGGGGCGCCTGGGTGGCGCAGTCAGTTAAGCGTCCGACTTCAGCCAGGTCACCATCTCGCGGTCCGTGAGTTCGAGCCCCGCGTCGGGCTCTGGGCTGATGGCTCAGAGCCTGGAGCCTGTTTCCGATTCTGTGTCTCCCTCTCTCTCTGCCCCTCCCCTGTTCATGCTCTGTCTCTCTCTGTCCCAAAAATTAAAAAAAAATTTAAAAAACGTTGAAAAAAATAAAACATGACACTTTTGAAAACATTTATTCATATCTGAGAGAGAGGGAGACACAGAATCCAAGGCAGGATCCAGGCTCTGAGCTGTCAGCACAGAGCGGACACGGGGCTCGAACCCACGGACCGTGAGACCATGACCTGAGCCGAAGTCATACCCTTCACTGGCTGAGCCGCCCAGGCGCCCCGAGAAATGGCATTTGCTAAACACCAGCAAATGCCGAGAATATTAGCGGGCGATAAGCAAGTGTCCTTCCTCCTAACCGAGATCCGCGAGCATATGTGGTGAAGGGCACAGTGGTTACGAGGGATCGACTCAGGCTTCAGAAGCTCTGCACTCAGGAGACCCGGCCAGAGGTAAGCCGGCCGCCGAGTAAAGACGTTTGCAGTGTGGCACAGGCTTCGTACGCAACACACCTACAGAAGTCCCCCAGGCAGATGAGAGGAAGGCGTTCCATGTACCAGAAAAACGGGCAAACGGCGCCAACAGGAAAAATCACACAAGGGGAGACCCAACTGGCCAAGGACTTTGTGAAGAGGAGTACGTCAGATCAGTGCCAATAGAAACCACCAGAAGAGGGCAGTTTGCCTCATTTGGGCTGGAGTGTTTCACCCCACCCCCGGTCGCGGTGGAGAGGGGAGCAGTGCTGTCACGGCCTGCCAGCCCCCAGGCACCAGATGGAGCGGCGGGGTTCAAGACGCGCCCCCCCCCCCCCCCGTGACCCAGCGGTCCCGCTGCCGCCTCACATCCAAGACAAGAGGCTGCGGGGCCTCGCAGAGGTCTGTGCGCGGCCACGTTCAGAGCAGCGTTAACGCACAGCAGCGAGAAGGTGGAAGCAACGCCGCGTCCACCGACGGCGAATGGCTGGACGCGGTCCGTCGGCACCCAGGACTGTCGCTCGGCCCTGATGAGGACGGAGGCTCTGCCACCTGCCACCATGTGGATGGACGGACCCGCGGGGACGTGATGCTCACGTGTGATCCCCTCACACGAGGCCCCTGGAGTCTCCAGATTCCCGGAGGGAGACGGAGAGCGGACGCTGGGCGCCGGGGCTGCGGGAGGGGCCGCGGGTTCGTGTTTCACGGGGACAGAGTTTCCGTTTGGGAAGATGGAAAGTTCCGGAGATGGAGGGTGGGGACAGCCGCACAACAGCGTGAACGTGCTCAGTGCCCCTGAGCTGCGCGCTTAGAGTTGGGGAAGACGGTACTTTTTAGGGGCACCTGGGTGGCTCAGTCGGTGAAGCGATGACTCTTGGTTTCAGCTCAGGTCATGATCTCACGGTTCGTGGGTTTGAGCCCCTGAGTCGGGCTCTGCCCTGACAGTGCGGAGCCTGCCTGGGATTCTCTCTCTCCCTCTGTCTCTGCCCCTTCTCCCGCTGTCGCGCTCTCTCGAGGTAAACACTTAAACAAAAGAGTTGGTACATTTTATGTTACGTGAATCACACGCATGTCCCACCCCAGGACACATGGGACAAGGGGAGTTACAAGGATTTTCATCTCTGCTGTGTCTGAAGTTGCAAACGTTTGGAAACCACCTGAGTGTGCTGTGAACCGGTGAATCCGCTGGGCAGCCTCGGGGGGATATCTGTGTCAAAGGCCAAGCTCTGGACTCCGGGCTCGTCCTCACGGTCGCCTCTGCTCGTTGCAAAAATCCTCTAAAATATCAGAGGGGTTTGTCTGTTTTTAAGGAGCAAGCCACAGAGTGGAGAAAATGGCAGCGGGGACTGGACGGCAGACGGGTGGCGGGTGTCCCCGCGTGGCCGGAGGGCAGCCAGGGCGTCCTGGGGCCGCCGGGCAGGAGGCCGGACCTCTGGGCAGTGCCCACCCCGCAGGCGCCCCCATGTGGCCGGGCGGTAGCCGGAGCAGCCAGGTCAGAAGGAGTTTCCTGGACCCGGAGGGGGCGTGTCCGGGCGAGGCCGTCAGGTCTGTTTTGGATGTTTTCACTCCGAGGAAGCTTTCAGGGCCTGTCTGGGCCTGAGGAGCAGACACCCAGATGGGGTGCGCACCCTGGGAGGGCGGGCATGCCAGCTCCACGAGGCTGGGGGCAGGAGGGGCCCAAGGTGGCAGACCCCCCCGGAGCACTTCTGGGGCCCATGGCACCTAGCTCCCTCAGCCCACGCGCCTGCAGCCTTGCCCACAGCCGGGGTCAGTCCAGTGGGACGTCCGGCCAGAGTGGGCTCAGGGAGCTGTGGGCAGCGGGGCAGTAAGAAGGGGAAAGCCCACCTCCACGGTGTCCTCTGTGTCCCCCACAGACGGGGAGCTCACTGCAGGGAGTGGCGGAGAAAGCACCCCCCACCGGCCCCGCTGGCCAGAGGGTCAGCCTGGGGAGCAAGGTCCCCCTGCCGCATCCCGTGTCCTCGCTGCTCCAGTCCCAGCCCTGCCCTGTGCACCGTGGCTGGCAGCCCAGGCCTGCGGGCAGGAGCCCATCTAGGGTCAGGGCGGGCAGCGAGGCCTGGCTGTGGGTGCCTGAGGTGGGGCAGGGCCCAGGATCAGAGGCATAGGGGTGGCAGGAGGGGCCGGTGAGGGCCACCTGAAGCTCCCCATTCCTCCCTGGAAAGCCTGCTGGTGTGGATGTGACCACCCCCCACCCCGGATGGGAAGCCTTCCCCCGGCCCCACGTAGGTGAGGACACCAGCCCAGCCATTGAACAATACAGTTTATTTCAGACTTGGCCTCCACTCAGGCCCGGGGTTCCTGTGGTTGGCTGGCCAGGCAAGGACACGTCGGGCTCCCGCAGTGCCCAGGGCCACCCTCCAGAGCCTGCCCACTGTCCCCGTGCCAGGGGCCACGCTGGGACCAGATGTGCTAAGGAGGGGCTGCACAGCAGTGTCCCTGCAGGCACAGAGGGGCGATGGACGTGGGTGCTGATCACCCACCAAGCAGCTCTATTCTACCTGTGTTATTGCATGTATACGCTTGTTAGAATCAAAGGGTGCTGGGAGAGGCGGGAGGGACCCCTCCATGCGCCCCCATCCCCGTCCTCCCCGCCAGGCTCCCAGCTGGCCCCAGGACAAGGAGGAGGCTCAGGGCAGGAAGTGAGGCGGTCCCAGCCTCGGGGGCTCCCCTGGAGCACAAGCCGGGTGAAGTATGGGAGCCCCCCTCCCCAGACCGGCCTTTGGGCTGTGTGTCCACCCAGCCAGGGTTCAGGTGATGGGCAGGGGTGGCATAGAAGGTCTGCCCCTGTTACTATTTGACTCAGGGCAGCCCCACTCCTCCGGCCCTGCCCAGGTGGAACACCCCCCCCCCAACCCTGCCCAGCTACAAAGGGCAGAAATGGGGTCCCACTGCACCGGCTCCGCCCAGATGGACCTCCCCCAACGTTGCCCAGCTACAAACAAAGAGCAGAAATGGGGAGAGTGAAACAGCCGTACCCTTTAATGTCTCCACACGGGCTGGGCCCTTGCCAGAGCCCGTCCCAGACCCCTACCCGGCCCTGGGGCCTCTCGGCACAAGCTGGCGCACATGAGTGGGCCCGCTGTGGACGCACCTGCCCAGAGGCGGAGGGCCACACTCACGGTCCACTCTTTCCACTGCCCCCGGCCAAGACCCCTGCCCCAAGCTGGAGCTCTGTCTTGTGTTCCTCAGTAAACTCTGGAGCCTGGGCTCCTTCTGCCCCAGAGATTGGGAAGGGAAAGTGCTGGGGGGCCAGTGAGGGGGCCTGGTTTCCATTGCTCACCTGTCCAGCTCTCTCCCTCTGCGTGTATGTGGGGGTAAACGCGTATATATGTGTATATCATGTATGTACGTATGTATACATAGCTGTGTGTGAGCTCGGCATGCACTACATTCCTGAGGTCTGTACAGGAAGTGGCTGGGCCCCCACCTGGGCACCAGCCATCATTTTTTCCGGGCCAGGAAGGCCACACCAAGAATTAGGGCTGCGGCTGCCACAGCCACACCCCCAGCCACCAGGAACGGGGTCAAGTTCTCAAAGGGGCAAGGGCCTCGGCCCCCTGAGCCCCCGCTGGGGGCTTCGTCCTCCTCAGCGCCGTCCCCGGGGCCCTTGGGCTCGGGGGTTGCATCCGGGCTGCTGGGGGCTGCAGGGGCCGGCTTCAGGTTGCTGTGGTTATTGAGAAGCGCAGGGTCTGCCTTGGCAGGGGTCTTCTTGGCAGTCGGTGGTGTGGGGGCCGCTGGAGGCTCCTGCTTCTCTGCCTGAGCCTCCTTCTTCCCAGGTTTAGCCGAGGGAGCTTTGCCATCCACAGCTGGCGGGGCTCTGGCCTCAGCAGCGGCCTGGGGAGCCTTGGTGTCGGGCTTGGGGCTACTGGTCGACTTCCCTCTGGACTCCATGGCGGGTGGTGCTGGCAGGCTTCGTGGGGTGTGCGTGAACAGGCAGGTAGCTGGACCACAGCGGCTCAGGACAGCTCACTCCTGGGCATTATCTAGGCCTGGAGAGAGACACAATGAGGCTGGGGACAGAGACTCAGCCCTCCTGTTCAGCCCCTACCACCCTGCCCCCATAGAGACCCTGTCCAGTTCTCCGGACCAACCCCCAGCTCTGGATGCTTGCTCTCCATCTCCCCCCGACCACTCCCTGAGAAGCCCCTCCAACCACACAGGCAGAGCCTCTGGGCCCTGAACAGGCTGGGGGTGCCGGAGGAGTCTCAGGAAGACTGGGTCCAAGTAGAGAGGGGGCAGGGCAGGAATCCAGAGTCTGGGCTCTCTGGTGCCAGCAGGGTGGGTGTGGGCCCAAGGCTGCCACAGCAGGGATGCAACACACCTGAGGTGTCTCCCCAGGAGGCTGGAGAAGCCAGTCAGACAGGCAGTGACAGGCCTGTGCCTCCTGGAAGGCATCCGCCCCTCCCCAGCCCCTGGTACCCACCCCAAGGACAGCTTCGCCTGCTCCAGTTCAAGGGCAGGGAGTCCTTCCCGAGTCTGAGGCTGTGCCTGCCTCTAGGGCAAGGGGGCCGGTTTCCTGGTGTGAGCCTGGAGTGGACAGACCACGTCAGTCAGTCCCAGCACCCTCAAATCTGGGCCAGGGCAGAGCATCGGGGCTCGGGGCTGTAGGAGAGGCCTGGCCCAGACCCTCAGTGTTTGAGTTGGGGGTACCGGGGACACTGGGCTGGGCCCGAGTCCGCTCTCCCCAAAGACCTGGACACCAGCCGTCTGCCTCTCCTCCGTGAGGATTAGAACCCCCCAGCCCCTCCTCCCGCCTCCACCCCCACCTGCACGGGGAGAGGGCGCCCACTGGGAAGCAGCAGCCCAGGTTTTCCACCCAGGCCAGGCACACTAACCACACCTGAAGGTCACCTGTAGGTCACAGCATGATGGGGGTGTCCTGAGAGCAGCCCAGCTGCTGGCCCACTTCCCAGGGAGCTCCAGCGGCCCCGCAAGCCCTGCTGTTCTGGATGGGCATCCAGCTGCTAGGCGCCAAGTTTGCAAAGGGCAGGTGGTCTGCCTCCCCACCCCACCCCCACCCCGTTATTTTTGTCTCACACTGACGTCACCCCCCTCCCCCTCCCAGGAGCCGCCGGGCTGGAGCGAGCCAGGGGCCCCGCACGCGCCCCCAGTGACCTTCAAGGCGAGAGCCCGCGATCTGCCCCGCGGGGCCGCCCCGGCCCCAGAGACCCCAGTGCCTTACGCTGCTGCTCCCGGTGCTCCCACCTCGGCGCTGCGCGCTCTCCGCGGGACCAGGGCCGGCGGCGGGCGGGCGGCGGCTGCGGCTGCGGCTGCGGGGACTGGGAGTTTCCCACAATGCACTGCTCTCAGCGCAGCGAGCCGAGGGGGCGGGGGCTACCTCGCCGCCGGCTCCGCCCGCCCGCAGCCACCCGGGGCCCCCCAAACCTAGCTCCGCCTTTGATCCCTAAGGCGGCTTGCAGTCAGGAAAGCAAGGGGTGGACGCTGCCCTTCCCGCACCCCCAACCCAGCCAGAGCAGGAGTCCGGTGGTTAGCCCAGGCCCGGTGCCGGTCAGCGGGTGGGCGGACAGAGGGAGGTCTGCAGGAGGGAGGCCAGTCCCAAAGAGAAGGCTGCCCTCCCCCAGTCGGTTCCAACAGATCTCAGAGAAGAGGGTATCTACTTAGAATATTTATTTATCTTCTTACAGGACAAGACACAAAAAGTTACAACTTCTTAAATCTCTTCAAAAGAAAAAAATATAATTCTGTAAGCAGCAGCAGCAGCTTCCAAGGTACAGATGTGGTGGGAGAGGACAGCTCCCAGGAACAACCGTGAACTCGGTGGGGGGGGGGGGGGGCCCGGCTCCACCCCCCGGGGTGGTGACGGGGAAGGGGCGCCGGGGGGGGGGGCCCGGGGGGGGGGG